>NW_027362107.1:272500-707500 GCF_039654945.1 Dendrobates tinctorius
ATATATATCTCCTCACACACGTCACTCTCGCTGTATATATATATATATCTCCTCACACACGTCACTCTCGCTGTATATATATATATATCTCCTCACACACGTCACTCTCGCTGTATATATATATATATCTCCTCACACACGTCACTCTCGCTGTATATATATATATATATCTCCTCACACACGTCACTCTCGCTGTATATATATATATATATATATCCTCACACACGTCACTCTCGCTGTATATATATATATATCTCCTCACACACGTCACTCTCGCTGTATATATATATATATATATATCTCCTCACACACGTCACTCTCGCTGTGTATATATATATATATATATATATATATATATCTCCTCACACACGTCACTCTCGCTGTGTATATATATATATATATATATATATATATATATATCTCCTCACACACGTCACTCTCGCTGTGTATATATATATATATATATATATATATATATATATCTCCTCACACACGTCACTCTCGCTGTGTATATATATATATATATCTCCTCACACACGTCACTCTCGCTGTATATATATATATATATATCTCCTCACACACGTCACTCTCGCTGTGTATATATATATATATATCTCCTCACCCACGTCACACGGTGTTTTGTGGGCGTGGTCAGGTGTATTTATTATCAGCAGGTGTAGGGGCGGGGTCATTAAGAGCCAATCATCACGCTGTGTATTGTATCCCTGCCCTCATTGGCCGGGGGCAGAGTCCGCCGGCAGTCAGTCCGGGTCAGTGGGCGCCATGGAGCGGAGGATCGCCCGGGAGTTCCGGCACAAGGTGAGGCTGAGCGGCCCGGGAGCTGAGGAGGAGAAGCCGGCATTGTGTGTGCAGGGCGACTGACGTCACGCGGGAGGTCACCGCCCCCTTGTCCTGCTCGCAGAGCGCTGTCATTATGACGTCAGCAGGTGACAGAGTTTGTCTTATTGCTGCGTCCTCTCCTAGAGCCTGTACCCCCATAACTCTGCTCCTCACACCCCGAGCACAGGTATGATGAGGCACCGCCCCCTCCCCCGCGTATGTGGCCGCCCCCTCCCCCTCCCCCGCGTATGTGGCCTCCCCCGCGTATGTGGCCTCCCCCTCCCCCGCGTATGTGTCCGCCCCCTCCCCCGCGTATGTGGCCTCCCCCTCCCCCGCGTATGTGTCCGCCCCCTCCCCCGCGTATGTGGCCGCCCCCCTCCCCCTCCCCCGCGTATGTGGCCGCCCCCTCCCCCTCCCCCGCGTATGTGGCCTCCCCCGCGTATGTGGCCTCCCCCTCCCCCGCGTATGTGTCCGCCCCCTCCCCCGCGTATGTGGCCTCCCCCTCCCCCCGCGTATGTGGCCGCCCCCTCCCCCTCCCCCCGCGTATGTGGCCGCCCCCCTCCCCCTCCCCCGCGTATGTGGCCGCCCCCTCCCCCTCCCCCGCGTATGTGGCCTCCCCCGCGTATGTGGCCTCCCCCTCCCCCGCGTATGTGTCCGCCCCCTCCCCCTCCCCGCGTATGTGGCCTCCCCCTCCCCCGCGTATGTGGCCTCCCCCTCCCCCCGCGTATGTGGCCGCCCCCTCCCCCTCCCCCGCGTATGTGGCCGCCCCCTCCCCCTCCCCCCGCGTATGTGGCCGCCCCCCTCCCCCTCCCCCGCGTATGTGGCCGCCCCCCTCCCCCTCCCCCGCGTATGTGGCCGCCCCCTCCCCCTCCCCCCGCGTATGTGGCCGCCCCCTCCCCCTCCCTCGCGTATGTGGCCGCCCCCTCGCGTATGTGGCCTCCCCCTCCCCCTCCCCCCGCGTATGTGGCCGCCCCCTCCCCCTCCCCCGCGTATGTGGCCGCCCCCCTCTCCCCTCGCGTATGTGGCCGCCCCCGTCGCCCCTCGCGTATGTGGCCGCCCCCCTCTCCCCTCGCGTATGTGGCCGCCCCCTCTCCCCTCGCGTATGTGGCCGCCCCCTCTCCCCTCGCGTATGTGGCCGCCCCCTCGCCCCTCGCGTATGTGGCCGCCCCCTCGCCCCTCGCGTATGTGGCCGCCCCCTCTCCCCTCGCGTATGTGGCCGCCCCCTCGCGTATGTGGCCGCCCCCTCGCGTATGTGGCCGCCCCCTCGCGTATGTGGCCGCCCCCTCGCGTATGTGGCCGCCCCCTCGCGTATGTGGCCGCCCCCTCGCGTATGTGGCCGCCCCCTCGCGTATGTGGCCGCCCCCTCTCCCCTCGCGTATGTGGCCGCTCCCCTCGCGTATGTGGCCGCCCCCTCGCGTATGTGGCCGCCCCCCTCCCCTCGCGTATGTGGCCACCCCCTCCCCCTCCCCCCGCGTATGTGGCCGCCCCTTCTCCCCTCGCGTATGTGGCCGCCCCCTCGCGTATGTGGCCGCCCCCTCTCCCCTCGCGTATGTGGCCGCTCCCCTCGCGTATGTGGCCGCCCCCTCGCGTATGTGGCCGCCCCCCTCCCCTCGCGTATGTGGCCGCCCCTTCTCCCCTCGCGTATGTGGCCGCCCCCTCGCGTATGTGGCCGCCCCCTCTCCTCTCGCGTATGTGGCCTCCCCCTCTCCCCTCGCGTATGTGGCCGCCCCCTCTCCTCTCGCGTATGTGGCCTCCCCCTCTCCCCTCGCGTATGTGGCCGCCCCCTCTCCCCTCGCGTATGTGGCCGCCCCCTCTCCCCTCGCGTATGTGGCCGCCCCCTCTCCCCTCGCGTATGTGGCCGCCCCCTCTCCCCTCGCGTATGTGGCCGCCCCCTCTCCCCTCGCGTATGTGTCCGCCCCCTCTCCCCTCGCGTATGTGGCCGCCCCCCTCGCGTATGTGGCCGCCCCCCTCCCCTCGCGTATGTGGCCACCCCCTCTCCCCTCGCGTATGTGGCCACCCCCTCTCCCCTCGCGTATGTGGCCACCCCCTCTCCCCTCGCGTATGTGGCCACCCCCTCTCCCCTCGCGTATGTGGCCACCCCCTCTCCCCTCGCGTATGTGGCCACCCCCTCTCCCCTCGCGTATGTGGCCACCCCCCTCTCCCCTCGCGTATGTGGCCACCCCCTCTCCCCTCGCGTATGTGGCCACCCCCTCTCCCCTCGCGTATGTGGCCACCCCCTCTCCCCTCGCGTATGTGGCCACCCCCTCTCCCCTCGCGTATGTGGCCACCCCCTCTCCCCTCGCGTATGTGGCCACCCCCTCTCCCCTCGCGTATGTGGCCACCCCCTCTCCCCTCGCGTATGTGGCCGCCCCCCTCGCGTATGTGGCCGCCCCCCTCGCGTATGTGGCCGCCCCCCTCGCGTATGTGGCCGCCCCCCTCGCGTATGTGGCCGCCCCCCTCGCGTATGTGGCCGCCCCCCTCCCGTATGTGGCCGCCCCCCTCGCGTATGTGGCGTCCTGCTCGTGCGCTCAGCGCAGAGTTACTTGAGTGGTCACCACAGGTGCCAGCCCCAGGGGCGGGGGGCTGAGTGTCTGGACGGTGGAGCATAAAGTGATTTCGTCAAATCTGCTCTGATAGAATTCTTAGAAGACCTTTTTGCTCTCTGGATCCCAGGGGGATCCCTCAGACTCTAGACTCCGTGATTCTCTGGAATCCTTCTCTGGCCTACGCCTTCCTCCCAGTTATCCTGATTCATGCGGTTCAAAGAGAAATCTGTAATGATCATGTGTGACTGGACACAGCTCCTCCAGCAGGGCGAATTTATGACACACGTGATCCTGGATACAGCGCCTCCAGCAGGGCGAATTTATGACACACGTGATCCTGGATACAGCGCCTCCAGCAGGGCGAATTTATGACACACGTGATCCTGGATACAGCGCCTCCAGCAGGGCGAATTTAAACAATAAGGGTAAACACAGGGAACAATTACAGTGGTGGGCCCTGCGATAGGGAATGGGGGGCGTGGAGACCTCCTAAGCTCCCCTGAGCCAGAGTCCCTACACTCCTAACATTCCCTATACAGGCTCCTCGCCTGTCGCCGCACGCGTGCCTCAATACCCTAGCTCGCCCTAAACCTATACCCTCACTAGGGAATAGGTCGGTGCGGAGACTAATCCCACCACTGCACTAGAACACACATAAGGAAAGTCACAAACAGGGGAAACAGAAAACTTAGCTCTCTCTGTGCTAAAGCTCCAGCACAGAGTCCAGCGACAGACTGCAGCCTTCCTCCTGAATAGCTGCCAAGAACTCCCTTCTGTGACTCCTTCCACACCAGGACTCAGATTGAGCTGAGCACTCTCTTCAGCTCCTTCCACCACCAAGGTTGGTTGCAAATGAACAACTATCACCAACACTGATTGCATACACTGAGCACACCTTTATAGGGTGTCACACCTGATCCATAATTAAGTGAACATTAACCTAAACCTAAGGTGCGATACCATTCCCCACCACCGGGCAACTTAGAATGAACGACACCACGTGTGATAATTCTAATGGCCACCGGGGGCTATCATGACACACTTTGGAACCAAAGGAAAAAAAGTTCACTTAATGCATTTAATACCGCCAGATCCAACACTGGATCATGACAGTACCCCCTCCTTAATGAGGGGCCTCTGGACCCTCAAGACCACCCCTCCTTAGGGAAACCCCTACAGCGGGGACACCCAGACCCTGAGTTCACCCCACCCTCACCTGAATTCAAATTTATGACAAACACGCAGCTGGTATAGGCAATAAAGTTAATTTTGGAGGCACCACTCATCTCCACAGCGCCGACTTGGGGAACGAGTTAATGTATGTGTATGTTTGTTTGTTTGTTATGAGCTGATCAGGCTCCACAACACACTTCCACAAGATGTTTTTTGGTGGCACCCATACACGCTCGTTCACACACAGGTCCGGACCTGAACGTTTATTGCACACATTCGTTTGTCATAAAACTTGGTGAACTCATTCTGGACCTGATAACAGAGGCGTCCCCCTGTGTCACCACACTCACACCCCCGCATTACACCATAGGGTACACCACCCTCCAACCCTTTGCACCACGAGGTCTGCCCCTCACAGGGTTTGCTAGTGGCGAGGGCTGGAACTTGCCCCTACTCCCCCGCCGCACAATCGCTGCTCGCACAGGAGAGGAAGGGGTCCCCTGAAGAGAGACGGCAGAGACAGTGGTCTCAAGGCAGCAGCCCCCACACGACTGCCCCCAGCTGACTACTTCCCTAGCTCGCCAATCTATCCCCGGGTTGTGTTTTTTCAGCCAAGGGAAGCCTAAAACGATAGGTACTGGCATTCCCTCCAAGACGTAGCATGACAAGGACTCCTCATGATGTCCTATACGCAGATGGATGTTTTCTACGACTTGGGTAAGGCTCCCCTGACTCAGTGGAACAGAGTTAATGGCCTGGACGCTTATAGGTTGGGCCAGCGTCCTACACTTCAGGCCATGAGTCTGGACAAAACGAGCATCCACCAGACTGACTCCTGCTCCACTGTCCACAAGCACCGGTACCACCTCCGGTACCCCGCGAGCCAACACCTGCTGACATAATACCTTGGGAGGGCAAAATGGAGGAAATGTACACTCCCTGGTTGCCTCCCTCCAAACGACCAGGGGTCTGCGGCTTCTGAGATGACACAGATATTTTGGCACGTAATGGGCACGCCTTAAGGAAATGACCAGTCTGCCCACAGGAAAAACATGCCAACCCCACTCCCTGAACCGTAGGCAGGCCTGAACACAACCCAACACCTCCTACTTGCATAGGTTCGTCCGGAGACTTGGCACGCCCTGGGCAGATTCCCATGAAATGGCCCGGCTTCCCATAGGAAAAGCATACCCCCCCACCACGGCGAACCCCAGGCAACCCCCTATTTGTACCAACAACACCGGGCTGCCTGGGTTCCACAAACCGTACCGGGGGGTCCTCACCCCCAGAGAGAACTACAGGGGGCACATTTTGTGTATGTCTTTCCCTAAGGCGTCTATCCACCCGGATGGCGAGGGACATGGCGGCCTCCAGCGACCTGGGGGCGGCGTACTGCACCAGAGTGTCCTGCAACTTAGGAGACAGACCCTGCACAAATTGACTCCTAAGTGCAGGGTCATTCCACTGAGTGTTAGTGGCCCATCTCCTAAACTCAGAGCAGTACTCCTCAGCGACCTGGGCTCCCTGTTTACACCTACGGAGTCGGGATTCCGCCAGAGAGACACCATCAGGATCCCCATACACAAGCGCCAAAGCCGCAAAAAACTCGTCCACGGACTCTAAAGATGGTGAATCGTCCGGCAGGGAGAAGGCCCAGGACTGGGGATCCCCCTTCAAAAGGGACATAATGATTCCCACCCGTTGCTCTTCGTTCCTTGAAGAACGAGGGCGCAGCCTGAAATATAATTTACATGCCTGCTGAAAAACCAAGAATTGATCTCTCCCTCCAGAAAACCGGTCTGGGAGAGATATCTTGGGTTCTGGCTGAGCCTGTGCCTGAATCAAACCTCCGAAGCCTACCAACAGCTGCTGCACCATCTCACCGCGCAGCCCCCTTATCTCTTCAGTAAGGCTCTGCAGTACCTGGGTAAAGGTTTGCATTAGGTCCATAGCTCAGCAGAAAAGAAAAAATGTTTCGGTTGGTGATAATGTAATGATCACGTGTGACTGGACACAGCGCCTCCAGCAGGGCGAATTTATGACACACGTGATCCTGGATACAGCGCCTCCAGCAGGGCGAATTTAAACAATAATGGGACATGCAGCCGGATACACCGCCTCCAGCTGGCGAATTTAAGAAATACACGTAAAACTGGATACCCCGCCTCCAGCTGGCGAATTTAAAGAATAAGGGTAAACACAGGGAACAATTACAGTGGTGGGCCCTGCGATAGGGAATGGGGGGCGTGGAGACCTCCTAAGCTCCCCTGAGCCAGAGTCCCTACACTCCTAACATTCCCTATACAGGCTCCTCGCCTGTCGCCGCACGCGTGCCTCAATACCCTAGCTCGCCCTAAACCTATACCCTCACTAGGGAATAGGTCGGTGCGGAGACTAATCCCACCACTGCACTAGAACACACATAAGGAAAGTCACAAACAGGGGAAACAGAAAACTTAGCTCTCTCTGTGCTAAAGCTCCAGCACAGAGTCCAGCGACCGACTACAGCCTTCCTCCTGAATAGCTGCCAAGAACTCCCTTCTGTGACTCCTTCCACACCAGGACTCAGATTGAGCTGAGCACTCTATTCAGCTCCTTCCACCACCAAGGTTGGTTGCAAATGAACAACTATCACCAACAATGATTGCATACCCTGAGCACACCTTTATAGGGTGTCACACCTGATCCATAATTAAGTGAACATTAACCTAAACCTAAGGTGCGATACCATTCCCCACCACCGGGCAACTTAGAATGAACGACACCACGTGTGATAATTCTAATGGCCACCGGGGGCTATCACGACACACTTTGGAACCAAAGGAAAAAAAGTTCACTTAATGCATTTAATACCGCCAGATCCAACACTGGATCATGACAAAATCATAGCGGACAGGGCGAGGGGAATTCTGATAGCCCCCTGTTAGCCAGGAGAACCAGGTTCTTTTTGGCTGAGGTTGATGTCTGTCACTGACCCTTGGGTGCTGCCGGAGATTCCGGGTTTTCTCTCACAGGCAGCCGGTACGCCATTGTAACGGGGTCTTGCTATCTCGGGTACCTTTTTCAGTACCACCTCGTGTTTTCGGAGGTCCGCTCTGTGTTGGCTGGAGTCTGAATGAAGGACGCTGGCTGGAATTCCTTCGTTACATGGGCGCATATAAAAGATCACTGCTTCTCCATGTATTTCCAGTCTGACAACACAGGACACAGAATATATCACACAGATACAGAGGGCAGGCCAATAGAAAAGCGGCAGGTCAGATATACATTACAAAAGCCGCAGGTGGCCGGAGCCTGCGTATGTTTACTGTGGGAATTACAAAGGTGGGGGGAGGGCGGACAAAAGGGGAATGCTGATGCATTAGGGACATGCATCTCACATAGAACCTATTATACATACATATAACTGCACAACATATTCTGGGTGCTGAGTGGTTCTGTACCACGTAACAGCCATCCTTGAGCAGCAGATTTACACTTGACAGCATGACATGTGAGAGGACACTCTTGAAGCACAGGTTTTTCCCCTAATTTAACTTCTACTCCAGAGTAGAAACCAGGAGGGCGGTGGAGTCGATAAACCAAACCTGCGACTCCGACTCCTCAATTTCCCTTCCTCCAACTCTGTGACGAACACCCCTCCGCCGTTCGCCCAATACAGTGACTAACGGGGGTCCCGCTGCCACCAAAAGGCAACGGACAGCGGACCCTGTGTCACCACTATGTCACAATCCCACCACTGACACGGGTGTATCAGCGGACGGAGGGACGCGACGCACTGCCGGCACACGGCTATCACAGGCGCAGTGGGGCTTATCTTAGTTATCCCACCACTGGCACCATGTGACCAAAATATCCAGCAAGCTAATCTCGCTCTACAATTTGCCGCAGGGTATTTTGGGTGCCCCACCACTGCTATCAATCTTCTAAGTACTGCAGGGATTTATGTACATCCCACTCTCTCAGTTCCACTTTGGAACTTGCATCTCTCCGGCGCCCCCCTTACCCTCAGGTCAGTCAGGGAACTGCACCTAGGATAATTAGTCGCCGGACGGGCTGCCTGTTGTAAGCCGGCGATTAGGCTTCTGCAGTAAGGGAATTATCAATGCTGTGGCCGCAGCCCCTCATTCAGCAATATAAGACCCTTCTGGACTGCCAGCAAGCCGCAATAACCGTACACAACGCGCTGCCACCATCCACAGTTTACTTAATTCACAGTGTTACATTAAGAGGGTCCGTGGCAAACCCCTTGAATTAGTAGCGTAATTATCTAACAAAGGCGTATAGTTCGATTCTTAGAGCATGGAGACAGAACTAAATAACTTTATCATTTATTTTCCAAAAGAGGACAGTGATTACAGATAAAAGTTGCTATAAAGTTGAGACATAAAATATGTACATTAGACAAGTATAAAACAAAGCGGATGAATGAAGAAAGTACACTCACATGTGGTCAGTTGGTGTTAGGCATCCCATGTGGCTTTAAGGGGGGGGGCGGAGCTGCACATCTCCGCTCATCTGCAGGTCTCTCTAGCACCAGGACTTGAGCTGTTCTGAGCTGGTTTTGCCAAGGGAATGCCTTATAGACTCTGCTATGTGACATCACGGAGAGATGCATTCTGGGTTAATCCCACCTCCCTCTTTCCAAGGTAGAAATCTTACTATAACTTATAATCTTCATAACTCAGTGGTGGGAACCCGCACAGACATATATATGGCATCATTGGTTGTAATTCACCGAGTGGAATCTGAAAATACTAAACCTGCCATAACTGGGCCATTCTAGTTGGGAGTACTCCATACTTGAGGTTCTGGGGATCCGAGGGCTTCGCGAAAACCATGGCAGCGAAGCTGGGACCGCTCAGATCACAAAAATATGATTATCATAACTCTGGTGTGTATGGTTTTCGCAAGGCAATCTCTCATAGGTTTATTCAAACCTCTTGGCTTCAGACAAAGAGCTTTTCCCTCACTCTTTTTTTTTCTTTCAGCTGCGGAGAGGAGCCAAATGCCCGAGAATGGGGAGTGTCCTAGCTAATTAACATTCCTGCTCCTCCAGAGGAAGTGGCAGGGTTGATAACACTTGGGGGGAAGGAATTCCTACTACTGACAGTTTACAATGTCATACGATGGAGGATTTCTAGCACAGTCCAACAGAAAACATATTTTGCAGACATTGTATATCACAGACTCCGACTCCCACACATATTGCTTATATTTAAGTGAAAAATGTATTGTAGTACAATGTGAACATCAGACATTTAATCATTTCTATGATCCAATAATCAAGATATTTAGATAGAACATAATATCTATTTATTGAAATACAACTTTAGAACACAAATAACTGTAATAAATTGTAAATATGTAATACATTATGTAATATCGATTATTTATATATATTACTAGCTGAAGAGCCTAGCGCTGCCCGGGTATAGTAACTGTGGTTAGTTATAGCAAATTATAATTATCCTCCATCCCATAGGCCCGTGCCCATATGCCCATCATACATCCTCCATCCCATAGTCCCATACCCATATACCCATCATACACATCCTCCATCCCATAGTCCCATGCCCAAATACCCATCATACACATCCTCCATCCCATAGTCCCGTGCCCATATACCCATCATACATCCTCCATCCCATAGTCCCGTGCCCATATACCCATCATACATATCCTCCATCCCATAGTCCCGTGCCCATATACCCATCATACACATCCTCCATCCCATAGTCCCGTGCCCATGTACCCATCATACATATCCTCCATCCCATAGTCCCATGCCCATATACCCATCATACACATCCTCCATCCCATAGTCCCGTGCCCATATACCCATCACACACATCCTCCATCCCATAGTCCCGTGCCCATATACCCATCATACATATCCTCCATCCCATAGTCCCGTGCCCATATACCCATCATACATATCCTCCATCCCATAGTCCAGTGCCCATATACCCATCATACACATCCTCCATCCCATAGTCCCGTGCCCATATACCCATCATACACATCCTCCATCCCATAGTCCAGTGCCCATATACCCATCATACATATCCTCCATCCCATAGTCCCGTACCCATATACAGTGGGGCAAAAAAGTATTTAGTCAGTCAGCAATAGTGCAAGTTCCACCACTTAAAAAGATGAGAGGCGTCTGTAATTTACATCATAGGTAGACCTCAACTATGGGAGACAAACTGAGAAAAAAAAATCCAGAAAATCACATTGTCTGTTTTTTTTTTCATTTTATTTGCATATTATGGTGGAAAATAAGTATTTGGTCAGAAACAAAATTTCATCTCAATACTTTGTGATATATCCTTTGTTGGCAATGACAGAGGTCAAACGTTTTCTGTAAGTCTTCACAAGGTTGCCACACACTGTTGTTGGTATGTTGGCCCATTCCTCCATGCAGATCTCCTCTAGAGCAGTGAGGTTTTTGGCTTTTCGCTTGGCAACACGGACTTTCAACTCCCTCCAAAGGTTTTCTATAGGGTTGAGATCTGGAGACTGGCTAGGCCACTCCAGGACCTTGAAATGCTTCTTACGAAGCCACTCCTTCGTTGCCCTGGCGGTGTGCTTTGGATCATTGTCATGTTGAAAGACCCAGCCACGTTTCATCATCAATGCCCTTGCTGATGGAAGGAGGTTTGCACGCAAAATCTCACGATACATGGCCCCATTCATTCTTTCATGTACCCGGATCAGTTGTCCTGGCCCCTTTGCAGAGAAACAGCCCCAAAGCATGATGTTTCCACCACCATGCTTTACAGTAGGTATGGTGTTTGATGGATGCAACTCAGTATTCTTTTTC
The DNA here is from genome assembly GCF_039654945.1 of Dendrobates tinctorius. NCBI lineage: Eukaryota > Metazoa > Chordata > Amphibia > Anura > Dendrobatidae > Dendrobates > Dendrobates tinctorius. The sequence goes on from NW_027362107.1 coordinate 283,889, forward strand.
CTCCAAACACGACAAGTTGTGTTTCTACCAAACAGTTCCAGTTTGGTTTCATCAGACCATAGGACATTCTCCCAAAACTCCTCTGGATCATCCAAATGCTCTCTAGCAAACTTCAGACGGGCCCGGACATGTACAGGCTTAAGCAGTGGGACAAGTCTGGCACTGCAGGATCTGAGTCCATGGTGGCGTAGTGTGTTACTTATGGTAGGCCTTGTTACATTGGTCCCAGCTCTCTGCAGTTCATTCACTAGGTCCCCCCGCGTGGTTCTGGGATTTTTGCTCACCGTTCTTGTGATCATTCTGACCCCACGGGGTGGGATTTTGCGTGGAGCACCAGATCGAGGGAGATTATCAGTGGTCTTGTATGTCTTCCATTTTCTAATTATTGCTCCCACAGTTGATTTCTTCACTCCAAGCTGGTTGGCTATTGCAGATTCAGTCTTCCCAGCCTGGTGCAGGGCTACAATTTTGTTTCTGGTGTCCTTTGACAGCTCTTTGGTCTTCACCATAGTGGAGTTTGGAGTCAGACTGTTTGAGGGTGTGCACAGGTGTCATTTTTATACTGATAACAAGTTTAAACAGGTGCCATTACTACAGGTAATGAGTGGAGGAAAGAGGAGACTCTTAAAGAAGAAGTTACAGGTCTGTGAGAGCCAGAAATCTTGATTGCTTGTTTCTGACCAAATACTTATTTTCCACCATAATATGCAAATAAAATGAAAAAAAAAGACAATGTGATTTTCTGGATTTTTTTTTCTCAGTTTGTCTCCCATAGTTGAGGTCTACCTATGATGTAAATTACAGACGCCTCTCATCTTTTTAAGTGGTGGAACTTGCACTATTGCTGACTGACTAAATACTTTTTTGCCCCACTGTACCCGTCATACATATCCACCATCCCATAGGCCCGTGCCCATATACCCATCATACATATCCTCCATCCCATAGTCCTGTGCCCATATACCCGTCATACATATTCTCCATCCCATAGGCCCGTGCCCATATACCCATCATACATATCCACCATCCCATAGTCCCGTGCCCATATACCCGTCATACATATCCTCCATCCCATAGTCCCGTGCCCATATACCCATCATACATATCCTCCATCCCATAGTCCCGTGCCCATATACCTATCATACATATCCTCCATCCCATAGTCCCGTACCCATATACCCGTCATACATATCCACCATCCCACAGTCCCATGCCCATATACCCATCACACATATCCTCCATCCCATAGGCCCGTGCCCATATACCCATCATACATATCCTCCATCCCATAGTCCAGTGCCCATATACCCATCATACATATCCACCATCCCATAGTCCCGTGCCCATATACCCATCATACATATCCTCCATCCCATAGTCCCGTGCTCATATACCCATCATACATATCCACCATCCCATAGTCCCGTGCCCATATACCCGTCATACATATTCTCCATCCCATAGTCCCGTGCTCATATACCCATCATACATATCCACCATCCCATAGTCCAGTGCCCATATACCCATCATACATATCCACCATCCCATAGTCCCGTGCCCATATACCCATCATACATATCCTCCATCCCATAGTCCCGTGCTCATATACCCATCATACATATCCACCATCCCATAGTCCCGTGCCCATATACCCATCATACATATCCTCCATCCCATAGTCCACTGCCCATATACCCATCACACATCCTCCATCCCATAGTCCCATGCCCATATACCCATCATACATATTCTCCATCCCATAGTCCAGTGCCCATATACCCGTCATACATATTCTCCATCCCATAGTCCTGTGCCCATATACCCATCATACATATCCTTCATCTCATAGTCCCGTGCCCATATACCCATCATACATATCCTTCATCCCATAGTCGAGTGCCCATATACCCATCACATATCCTCCATCCCATAGTCCCGTGCCCATATACCCATCATACATATCCTTCATCCCATAGTCCCATGCCCATATACCCATCATACATATCCTCCATCCCATAGTCGAGTGCCCATATACCCATCACACATCCTCCATCCCATAGTCCCATGCCCATATACCCATCATACATATCCTCCATCCCATAGTCGAGTGCCCATATACCCATCATACATATCCTCCATCCCATAGTTGAGTGCCCATATAACCATCATACATATCCTCCATCCCATAGTCCCGTGCCCATATACCCATCACACATCCTCCATCCCATAGTCCCGTGCCCATATACCCATCATACATATCCTCCATCCCATAGTCGAGTGCCCATATACCCATCATACATATCCTCCATCCCATAGTCCCATGCCCATATACCCATCATACATATCCTCCATCCCATAGTCGAGTGCCCATATACCCATCATACATATCCTCCATCCCATAGTCAAGTGCCCATATACCCATCACACATCCTCCATCCCATAGTCCCATGCCCATATACCCATCACATATCCTCCATCCCATAGTCCCATGCCCATATACCCATCACATATCCTCCATCCCATAGTCCCGTGCCCATATACCCATCACACATCCTCCATCCCATAGTCCCGTGCCCATATACCCATCATACATATCCTCCATCCCATAGTCGAGTGCCCATATACCCATCATACATATCCTCCATCCCATAGTCCCATGCCCATATACCCATCATACATATCCTCCATCCCATAGTCGAGTGCCCATATACCCATCATACATATCCTCCATCCCATAGTCAAGTGCCCATATACCCATCACACATCCTCCATCCCATAGTCCCATGCCCATATACCCATCACATATCCTCCATCCCATAGTCCCATGCCCATATACCCATCACATATCCTCCATCCCATAGTCCCGTGCCCATATACCCATCACACATCCTCCATCCCATAGTCCCATGCCCATATACCCATCACATATCCTCCATCCCATAGTCCCATGCCCATATACCCATCATACATATCCTCCATCCCATAGTCGAGTGCCCATATACCCATCATACATATCCTCCATCCCATAGTCGAGTGCCCATATATCCATCACACATCCTCCTTCCCATAGTCCCGTGCCCATATACCCATCACACATCCTCCATCCCATAGTCCCGTGCCCATATACCCATCATACATATCCTCCATCCCATAGTCCAGTGCCCATATACCCATCACATATCCTCCATCCCATAGTCCCGTGCCCATATACCCATCATACATATCCTCCATCCCATAGTCGAGTGCCCATATACCCATCACATATCCTCCATCCCATAGTCCCGTGCCCATATACCCATCACACATCCTCCATCCCATAGTCGAGTGCCCATATACCCATCACATATCCTCCATCCCATAGTCCCGTGCCCATATACCCATCATACATATCCTCCATCCCATAGTCCCGTGCCCATATACCCATCATACATATCCTCCATCCCATAGTCCCGTGCCCATATACCCATCATACATATCTGCCATCCCATAGTCCCGTGCCCATATACCCATCATACATATCCTCCATCCCATAGTCCCGTGCCCATATACCCATCATACATATCCTCCATCCCATAGTCCCGTGCCCATATACCCATCATACATATCCTCCATCCCATAGTCCCGTACCCATATACCCATCATACATATCCTCCATCCCATAGTCTCATGCCCATATACCCATCATACATATCCTCCATCCCATAGTTCCGTGCCCATATACCCATCATACATATCCTCCATCCCATAGTCCCGTGCCCATATACCCATCATACATATCCTCCATCCCATAGTCCCGTGCCCATATACCCATCACACATATCCTCCATCCCATAGTCCAGTGCCCATATACCCATCACACATCCTCCATCCCATAGTCTCATGCCCATATACCCATCATACATATCCTCCATCCCATAGTCCAGTGCCCATATACCCATCACACATCCTCCATCCCATAGTCTCATGCCCATATACCCATCATACATATCCTCCATCCCATAGTCCCGTACCCATATACCCATCACACATATCCTCCATCCCATAGTCCAGTGCCCATATACCCATCACACATCCTCCATCCCATAGTCCCATGCCCATATACCCATCATACATATCCTCCATCCCATAGTCCCGTGCCCATATACCCATCATACATATCCTCCATCCCATAGTCCCGTGCCCATATTCCCATCACACATATCCTCCATCCCATAGTCCAGTGCCCATATACCCATCACACATCCTCCATCCCATAGTCCCATGCCCATATACCCATCATACATATCCTCCATCCCATAGTCCCGTACCCATATACCCATCATACATATCCTCCATCCCATAGTCTCATGCCCATATACCCATCATACATATTCTCCATCCCATAGTCCCATGCCCATATACCCATCATACATATCCTCCATCCCATAGTCCCATGCCCATATACCCATCATACATATCCTCCATCCCATAGTCCCATGCCCATATACCCATCATACATATTCTCCATCCCATAGTCCAGTGCCCATATACCCATCATACATATCCTCCATCCCATAGTCTCATGCCCATATACCCATCATACATATCCTCCATCCCATAGTCCTATGCCCATATACCCATCATACATATTCTCCATCCCATAGTCCAGTGCCCATATACCCATCATACATATCCTCCATCCCATAGTCTCATGCCCATATACCCATCATACATATTCTCCATCCCATAGTCCCATGCCCATATACCCATCATACATATCCTCCATCCCATAGTCCCATGCCCATATACCCATCATACATATCCTCCATCCCATAGTCCCGTGCCCATATACCCATCATACATATCCTCCATCCCATAGTCCCGTGCCCATATACCCATCATACATATCCTCCATCCCATAGTACAGTGCCCATATACCCATCATACATATTCTCCATCCCATAGTCCCGTGCCAAATATACCCATCATACATATCCTCCATCCCATAGTCCCATGCCCATATACCCATCATACATATCCTCCATCCCATAGTCCCGTACCCATATACCCATCATACATCCTCCTTTCCATAGTCAACCATTATGACATCATAATGAGCGGCGGGGCTTGCAACCTATGATGACATCAGCGTCGCCATGGCAACCATTATGACATCATAATGAGGGGCGGGGCTTGACGCGCACACACTGTTTCCCCATTATGTAGATAGGGGCAAAATTGTTTGGGGAATTGGAACGCACGGGGTTAAAATTTCGCCTCACAACATAGCTTAGGACGCTCTCGGGGTCTAGACGTGTGACTGTGCCAAATTTTGTGGCTGTAGCTGCGACGGTGCGGATGCCTATCCCGGACATACACACACACACACACATACATACATACATACATACATACATACATACACACACACACACACATACATACATACACACACACACACACACATACATACATACATACATACATACATACATACATACATACATACACACACACACACACACATACACACACACACACACACACACACATACATACACACACACACACACATACATACATACACATACACACACACACACACACATACATACATACATACATACATACACTTGAGCTTTATATATTAGATATACAGTATATATATATATATAACACTATGTAATAAACTATTTAAGTGGCAAAAAACAGTTTTCAACAAGAACATACTAAATAACATTTGTGCAGTCTATGAATTTGTTCTGAGAAATAGAATTGCCTCCATCAGCTCCTCCCTCATAGATGACCTCACATCTGACCTAATAATGTTAAGGCCAGAGAACAACATCCCTACAGTAACTTGGGTTGGAGGCAAAGCCCTAACCACATGGGCAAGATCTCTAACAATTTCCGGGTATAAAGGAATTGCCTCCTGCACAGTCAGTTCTGATGAACGGTTGAATTTTTCTATTTCTTTGAGAACAAGTGAAACATTTTGCTGAAATCTGGTCAATCTGCTGCTATAGGAGACGGAGTGAAGTCTTTTTCCTTGCAGCAACGCTTTGCCTGCTCCATATCATCCAAATACTTGTCAAAGTCAAACTCCTCATCTGATGAGGATGAAGATATGGCAGCAGTAGCACTGTCAGGACCCGAGTCCTCTTGCGCCTGGCAGTCCTCCTGTAGGCCACTCATCCTAACTGCTACCTCAGTCAGAGCTTCTTTTCCTTTAGTAAGCTGTTGATCATCAAGCAGTATACGATGACTTGGGTCCACATAAACAGCTGCCAGAAAAATTTTATTTTCCAATACCTGTGTCTCTCTCCGTTTCATTGAAGCAGCAATGCCATCTGTGATGAAACCTCCTCTTTGGGACAGACAAAATAGCAAGTTCTTCCACTCCCTCATGAAAATGCCAGGAGTTAAATCCTCAGCTTGTAATTTTTTAGTCACGGTAAATGGGTGATGAAGCAATTCCTTCAATTCAGCCACCTGTGTCCATTGACCTTCATTTAGGGTTACCTGAGGGTTCATCATATCTGTAAGAAGCGGTTTTAGGTCAAGCAATCGCTGAATCATTAGATAGGTGCTGCCCCACCGAGTGGCTTGATCGACAATTGCCCCTTTCCCAGCACGTCTCTTCAAGATGGAATCAATTTTAGGGGTTCTGGCGGCATTAACCAATTTCCTCACTTTTCCAACCAGATTTCCAGCATGTCCCTCTTGCAGACTGTCTCTTATTGCCAGCCGCAGCGTGTGCACAACTTTCTCCAGCTCGGGGCCCAGGAATCGGATCCTGTGCAGGGCTGGCACCCCTCTCTCTGGTGAAGACGGCAGAAGACAGGACAGAGGAGGGGAGATTGTCCCCTGCAGTCTGGAGCCGGTGCAGGACGGGAGCACTGCAGCATACAAGCGAGTTTGGATAGCTGCCCCTCGCTGGCTACGGCCATGATTCACACACAGCGTTTTTGCGGATCCGTTTTTTGCAGTAAAACACAGTGACTCTGGGCTTCAAAGCAAAGTCAATGGGTCTCAAGATAGGACATTCAGCCACATTGTTTTGTGAGGATCCGTTTTTGGGCTGAATGAGCAGGTCCGTTTGTGCCGTGTTTTTCTAATCTGCTTTTGCTATTGAAAACATCTATGAGCTCAAAACCTTAAAGGTGATGCGTTTTTTTAAAAATCTGATCGGCTTTTGCAGCTGAAAAACGTATCCTCAAAAAACGCAGGAAAAGCGCTGTGTGTGAATGTAGCCTTAGATCAGGAATAGAACAGTCATTTATAGGACATTTCATAACTTTCCCAAATTCCTATGAAAAAATATTCAGCACATCCTGCAGTGACCTACTGTACCCAATTTATTATATATTTTAGGAGTCGGTCCATTTTATACCGACTCCACAGTCCTGGTAGAAAGGCCGCCACTACTAGAGCGTATAGGAATACTTGGAAGAAGCTTGTGTCCGTCTCAGGGCTCCGTACAGGACGGGGTTCCCATCACGGCCATCCTGGAAAGTTTATCAAAGGGTTTAGAACAGGGCCTTGTTACTACCAGCTGAAAACTTCAGATGGCTGCATTAGGAGCTGTCACGCTCGCGCCTTGGCTGAATGGCGCGAGCCGGGGGGTTGTGGCCCCACTATGCCACAAACCAGACTACCCTGGAAGGGGCGTAACTACGGCAGCTACCTTGGTCTTCACTGGAGCCTCTGATGGTGAGGTCAGGCTTGTGCGGCAGGTAGCTGCCGGGTGCCACTCCAGGGTGGTGTTTGGCTGTGGCTGCTGATCCCACTCGGGAACAGGACACCTGGATAGGTGCGAGTGACAAGCAGGCTGATACACAGGGCAAGAAGGTACGACAGATACAGGGCAAGCAGGCGTGGCTTGAGACACAGGACAGGCGGGCACGGCTTGAGACACAGGACAGGCGGGCACGGCTTGAGACACAGGACAGGCGGGCACGGCTTGAGACACAGGACAGGCGGGCACGGCTTGAGACACAGGACAGGCGGGCACGGCTTGAGACACAGGACAGGTAGGGACCTGTTCACACAGCAGGTGCAGGTATGGATGCAGGCAGGCAGGAGTAGAATATGAAGGAACAGGTTTGGACCTGTTCACACAGGAGGTGCAGGTATGGATGCAAACAGGCGTGGAATATGAAGGAACAGGTCTGGACCTGTTCACACAGGAGGTGCAGGTATGGATGCAGGCAGGCAGGAGTAGAATATGAAGGAACAGGTTTGGACCTGTTCACACAGGAGGTGCAGGTATGGATGCAGGCAAGTGCAGGATATGAAGGAACAGGTTTGGACCTGTTCACACAGGAGGTGCAGGTATGGATGCAAACAGGCGTGGAATATGAAGGAACAGGTCTGGACCTGTTCACACAGGAGGTGCAGGTATGGATGCAGGCAGGCAGGAGTAGAATATGAAGGAACAGGTTTGGACCTGTTCACACAGGAGGTGCAGGTATGGATGCAGGCAAGTGCAGGATATGAAGGAACAGGTTTGGACCTGTTCACACAGGAGGTGCAGGTATGGATGCAGGCAAGTGCAGGATATGAAGGAACAGGTTTGGACCTGTTCACACAGGAGGTGCAGGTATGGATGCAAACAGGCGTGGAATATGAAGGAACAGGTCTGGACCTGTTCACACAGGAGGTGCAGGTAGGCAGAGCCGCAGGATTGCGGAGCAGGCAGAGCCGCAGGATTGCGGAGCAGGCAGAGCCGCAGGATTGCGGAGCAGGCAGAGCCGCAGGATTGCGGAGCAGGCAGAGCTGCGAGGGTGGAGATGCACCGACAGGGAGGACACAAGGAAAGACACGGCAGAGAAGGAACCACAAACAAGGAGACTGACAGACAGAGGTAAGACTGAGTTCAGGCAGAGACACAGGGACAAAGATACAAGGACCAGGATATTCTGCCTCCTGGCAGGCGGACAAGGTACGAAGCGAGACAGAGTATTCCTACAGAGAAGGAGATACACAGAACAGGGCCTGGCTAGTTCAGCAGCAAGGAGCTAACTGAGTTTAGACATTGCTCAGGCAGTGTTTCAGTGGGAGTGGCGAAACTAAATAGTCAAGGGCTCCAGGTGATTGGTCAGGGACAGATTACCCAGGTGCACACAGACTGCATAAGAACCAGAGAGTTCAGGCGCCGCCCCACTATACACACAGTCAGGAAACATGGAGAGCAAGCAGGAAAACAAGAGGCATAGCACATGGAGCTCAGGGCTGGCAACAGACAGATTTCACAGTATGGCTTGAAGCAGAAAGTAAGTAGGTGTGCGGGAGCTGGGAGACCATGCAGTGATGCCAGCAGGATTGTTACAGTACCCCCCCCTTTACGGCCCCTCTTCCTCAAGCCTGCCAGAATGACCAGAAGAAGGAGTACGGGACCACACACAGTCCAGGTTGACACGACATCCTTCAGGTAGGGTGGAGTATGTGTGCCATCAGGAATCACAGATTGCCCGGTTTCTTGGTGCCTAAGGGAGTCAGTTTCCAACACAGAGGGTACAAAGACTTCTTCCTCCTGATTGACAGAGAGCAGGGACCTGGAAGCTTCAGACTTGACCCCTACATCAGCCGGCCAGCTAGAAACAGCAGACACCTTCACTAAGTCCGACTTCAGCCCGACATGCCAGAAAAATTGGACCTCCTCCTCCTGGTTGATGAGAAATGGAGATACGTGGGTCACTGTTCCAACCTCTTCACCCACCAGCCAAATGGAAGCTGGAGGCATACATACGGGGAGCCACTTCAGCCTGTTACCCTGAAAAAACTGGACCACATCCTCCTGGTTAGATGAGTGAAGCTCTGTCTTGGGACCTTCACCCCTAGGCCACAGGGGAGCTGAAGGCATACACTCTGGATCCATCTTCAGCCCTTTATCCTGGGGAAGACAATCAAGAGGCAGGGGTGCTCTTGGGAGCAGAACACTGGTATAGTCGCTGGGGATGTGTGAGGAGACTGAGACCGCCTCCCCCTCTTCAGAGGCATCCTCACACCTTGACTCGGCGACTAGCAAACCAGGCAAAGAAGACGACTTTGCTGACTGAATGCGACACAAGGGAACCAGACACCTCTTGTCACTTGGTTGTTTCAAGTGTGGTGCCTTGCTGGGTCTCCAAACATAAATGGGCATCAGGATCTCTGGTTCAGAATGACCCATGGGTATACTAGACAGCAAATGGAAGACGAACTTCTTCGTATACAAGGCTCCGACCTGGAGCTGTAGTTGTCCTTGCAGGACTAGACTGTTCTCCAATAGGGCTCGGCCACCTCGAGACAACGCCCACGCCGGCTTCGGGAGCTGTATGACAGAGACCACACACTGACTCTGTAAGACTGGCGACTTAAATACACCAAAGCTCCCTGAAGGCAGTGAAACAGTTAAAGAGTTTAATCGAGAGGGAGTACTCTCACCAGGGACAGCCTCTTCTACTGGCCCAGGGTTCTGGAGTACAGGCTTCACAGGACAGAGGCCAGATTCCGGCTGCAACTTGGCCCGCTTCTTCTTTTTAGACCTCTTGGATCTTGCACGGGAGGCCGCATTGGCAGACTGTGGAACAGGTGATGGCTGGACTGTCATAGGTGGTTGAGACGATTCATCCACAGGTTCCTCTTGTCTGGTCTGTATCTGGAAGCTTGAAGGGGAAGACATCTCAAGAGCAGCTGGACGAGGCATGTCGAAAACTTTACGGAAGGCCACCAGGAAGGCCCCCAGGCTCATGACGACAGGGTCCCCTGCTTCCCAAAGGGGACAGATCCAATTCAAGGCATCACCAGCTAGGTAGGACATGATATATGCCACCTTGACCCGGTCAGAGGGGAAACAAACTGCACTCTGCAGGATGTAGTGCAGGCACTTTTTCAGGAACCCTTGGCACTCTTTGGGGTCCCCATAGAACCTAGGCGGATCTGCTGGGTCGTGCTCTTCGTAGGCCAGGAGCTGCTCATAGATGGCCTTAGAGACTATGAGTGGTTCAGAAGTCTCCACAATTGGAACCACACAAGGCGAAACAAACTCTTCCGGTGGGTCACACTGGCAGGGAGAGAGTTCATGACGCTCTGCGAGCGGAAGGACATGGGACTCAGCGGGGACCATGGCCTGTGCAAACTGTCACGCTCGCGCCTTGGCTGAATGGCGCGAGCCGGGGGGTTGTGGCCCCACTATGCCACAAACCAGACTACCCTGGAAGGGGCGTAACTACGGGAGCTACCTTGGTCTTCACTGGAGCCTCTGATGGTGAGGTCAGGCTTGTGTGGCAGGTAGCTGCAGGATGCCACTCCAGGGTGGTGTCTGGCTGTGGCTGCTGATCCCACTCGGGAACAGGACACCTGGATAGGTGCGAGTGACAAGCAGGCTGATACACAGGGCAAAAAGGTACGACAGATACAGGGCAAGCAGGAGTGGCTTGGAGACACTGGGCAAGCAGGCGTGGCTTGAGACACAGGACAGGCGGGCACGGCTTGAGACACAGGACAGGCGGGCACGGCTTGAGACACAGGACAGGCGGGCACGGCTTGAGACACAGGACAGGCGGGCACGGCTTGAGACACAGGACAGGCGGGCACGGCTTGAGACACAGGACAGGTAGGGACCTGTTCACACAGCAGGTGCAGGTATGGATGCAGGCAGGCAGGCAGGAGTAGAATATGAAGGAACAGGTTTGGACCTGTTCACACAGGAGGTGCAGGTATGGATGCAAACAGGCGTGGAATATGAAGGAACAGGTCTGGACCTGTTCACACAGGAGGTGCAGGTATGGATGCAGGCAGGCAGGAGTAGAATATGAAGGAACAGGTTTGGACCTGTTCACACAGGAGGTGCAGGTATGGATGCAAACAGGCGTGGAATATGAAGGAACAGGTCTGGACCTGTTCACACAGGAGGTGCAGGTAGGCAGAGCCGCAGGAGTGCGGAGCAGGCAGAGCCGCAGGAGTGCGGAGCAGGCAGAGCCGCAGGAGTGCGGAGCAGGCAGAGCCGCAGGAGTGCGGAGCAGGCAGAGCCGCAGGAGTGCGGAGCAGGCAAAGCTGCGAGGGTGCAGATGCACCGACAGGGAGGACACAAGGAAAGACACGGCAGAGAAGGAACCACAAACAAGGAGACTGACAGACAGAGGTAAGACTGAGTTCAGACAGAGACACAGGGACAAAGATACAAGGACCAGGATATTCTGCCTCCTGGCAGGCGGACAAGGTACGAAGCGAGACAGAGTATTCCTACAGAGAAGGAGATACACAGAACAGGGCCTGGCTAGTTCAGCAGCAAGGAGCTAACTGAGTTTAGACATTGCTCAGGCAGTGTTTCAGTGGGAGTGGCGAAACTAAATAGTCAAGGGCTCCAGGTGATTGGTCAGGGACAGATTACCCAGGTGCACACAGACTGCATAAGAACCAGAGAGTTCAGGCGCCGCCCCACTATACACACAGTCAGGAAACATGGAGAGCAAGCAGGAAAACAAGAGGCATAGCACATGGAGCACAGGGCTGGCAACAGACAGATTTCACAGTATGGCTTGAAGCAGAAAGTAAGTAGGTGTGCGGGAGCTGGGAGACCATGCAGTGATGCCAGCAGGATTGTTACAGGAGCCCTGTGTAATTAGGATTTGGTGGGCAGTCATTGGGTGGCTAGATTAGTCACCACGAGATCTTAAGGCCCCGTTACATTTAGCGACGCACCAGCGATCCCGACAATGATACGACCCGGTCAGGATCGCTGGTGAGCTGCCACACAGGCAGCTCTCACAGCGACGCACCAGCGATCCCGACAATGATACGACCCGGTCAGGATCGCTGGTGAGCTGCCACACACTGGTGAGCTGACACTTACCTGTCAGACGGCCGCTCTGGTGACGACTTCCTCCCGCGTCCATGGAGTCGCTCGTCGGCGCCAGCAGGAAGCCGACGACGAGAGGTGGACGATCTTGCGCGATCAGTGATATCCAGCGTGCAGCCGGGTCGGAGGGGAGTGTCACAATGGCTTCAGGCCATTGTCAGCCAGAGATTACCACCGTGAGATCTAAATTTCATGCTATTAGTCTTAACCAGTTCCACTTTTGAGCCCTTGAATACCACTTCCCTTAAGAGTTTATCTCTTAAGACCGTTCTAGTGGGCAGCCCTTAGGCCAGGTTCATACTGCGTTAAAGGAGCCTGTTCAACGCATAGCATCGACGGGCTGCGTTATCGCTACAGCATACCGCGATCGCATTATGCTATACCGCTAGTGCTGATGCTTCACCTGCACTAGCGGTGACGGAGCCTCGGACGCTGCAGCCCACGTTCGAGGGTCCGTCACAGAATGATGGCACATCGCTAGCGCATGCCGATCATGGCATGCGTTAGCGATGCGCCCGATAATGGGGTTAATGGCAGCGTTAACGGACTGCCATAACGCAGTGTGACCCCGGCCTTAGCTGGAGGTTTCCTGTCCTTGAAGGACAGATCCCTTCTCTCTGTGGTGCTGTCATGGGCTCTAAGAAATCTAGTTACCGGTTACATAGTTACGTCTTTTTCACCATTGAAAGCAATGCATAATCACTGCGTGTGAACATAGCCCGAGGAGCGTGTTTCCCCTCTGATTTATTTTGGCTTATATACAAGTCAGCGACCTGAGATGCACAGGTGCCTCCAGGGGTCTCCCCGTGTTACTCCCTCTTTCCCATTGACTTCCATTACCCTCGTTACTCGGGTTGAGCACCTTGGCATTTTAGTGCTCGCTCATCACTAGCGCCTAGCTGTCTATTCTACCCTGTGCCCGCTCAGAATGGGCACAGACCACTCGTGCTAGTGACTCAGCTGCTCCACATAAAGCCGCTCATCTTCGACAGGGTGTGAGTGCCAACGTCATGCTGATTGACAGCCGGCTCCCCGACGCGCTCCATGAAGCACAGCCGGCAGATGGGTCACAGCCGGCAGGAGACCACCGGCGTGGCAGTGGAAACTGCTGAATCCATCCGAAGGGGCGTATCAGACCAGGGGCTTAGATTGTAAGCACCACTCCAATGGTGCAACGAAGCAAAAACCACTCGAGTGGCGCTGTAACAACACAGAGTAGCAGTGGTGCATAAGGTGCCCAGGCCTCGCACATCGGCCCGTTTCCTGTCCTTGGGGCCGCTCCTCTGTGGGGGATGGGAAAGCAAAGTGTCGGGAAGTAATGATCTTTTTAGATGTGGGTTTCCGAGGTTTTGGTTCAGTCAGGTTGAAATATTTGTGGGATATGACGGTGACACTAAACTCTGCTCATCTGCTTAGTTTTCATTGTTTCAGGTGGAGAAATGCATCGATAACGAAGCGGAGAAGGATTATCTGTATGATGTGCTGCGCATGTACTACCAGTGAGTGCACCCCCATGTATGATCCCGTATGCACTCCCCCTGTATGCACCCCTCATGCATGATCCTCCTGCTGAACCCCCCCCATGTATGATCCTGTATGGACCCCCTGTATGCACTCCCATGTGTGATCCTGCTGCTCCCCCTGTATGGCCCCCTACCTATGGTTTATCCTTCTGCTCCCCCCCCCATGTAAAATCCTGCTGCACCCCTATGTCTGTTCACCCCCATGTATGATCCCATATGCACTTCCCCCTGCATGCACCCCTCATATATGATCCTGTTGCGCCCCTCCATGTATGATCCTGTATGCTACCCCATTCCTGATCCCGCCCCATGTATAATCCCATATGCACCCCTCATTTATTATCCTGCCGCACCCCTCATATATTATCCTGCCGCACCCCCCATGTATAATCCCGTATGCACTCCCCCTTTATGCACCCCCCCGTATGGATCCCTACCTATGTATCATCCTGCTGCTTCCCTTATGTATAATCACGTATGCACCCCCCATGTTAATCACCTATGCACCCCCCATGTATATTCACGTATGCACCCCTCATATACGATCCTGCTGCACCCTCATGTCTGATCCCCCCCCCCCCCGCCCATGTATAATCCCGTATGCACCCCCCCGTATGGATCCCTACTTATGTATCATCCTGCTGCTCCCCCCATGTATAATCACGTATGCACCCCCATGTCTGATCCCGTATGATTTCCCCCTGTATGCACCCCTCATATATGATCATGTTGCACCCCTCATATATGATCCTGCTGCACTCCCTGTATGCACTCCCATGTATGATCCTGCTGCACCCCCATGTATGATCCTGCTGCGCCCCCGCCTGTGTATGATCCTGCTGCGCCCCCTCTCCTCCCATCTATCAATGTGCTGCACCCTCTATATCTGCACCCCCACACACGGCTTCATAGGTGTTGTAGGACATATTAGAGATGGGACCAGACAGGGCGCGATGTGTGTAATGTCTCTGCTCGCACCGCCGTCTTCACACCCATCGGATCCTACCGTCTCCTGTCTCTTCAGGTCCATGAACCTTCTGGTGTTTGTGGGGGACCTGAAGCTCGTCATCAGTGACCCGTCCCGCCTGCCCCTTTTCGATGCCATTCGACCCCTCATCCCTCTGAAGCACCAGGTGGAGTACGATCAGCTGACACCCAAACGATCCAGGTGAGACGCGTTCAGTAATGTTGGCCTCTGCTCCCCTCTCACCGGTGCTCTGCGTCGGCCTCTGCTCCCCTCTCCACCGGTGCTCTGCGTCGGCCTCTGCTCCCCTCTCCACCGGTGCTCTGCGTCGGCCTCTGCTCCCCTCTCCACCGGTGCTCTGCGTCGGCCTCTGCTCCCCTCTCCACCGGTGCTCTGCGTCGGCCTCTGCTCCCCTCTCCACCGGTGCTCTGCGTCGGCCTCTGCTCCCCTCTCCACCGGTGCTCTGCGTCGGCCTCTGCTCCCCTCTCCACCGGTGCTCTGCGTCGGCCTCTGCTCCCCTCTCCACCGGTGCTCTGCGTCGGCCTCTGCTCCCCTCTCCACCGGTGCTCTGCGTCGGCCTCTGCTCCCCTCTCCACCGGTGCTCTGCGTCGGCCTCTGCTCCCCTCTCCACCGGTGCTCTGCGTCTGCCTCTGCTCCCCTCTCCACCGGTGCTCTGCGTCTGCCTCTGCTCCCCTCTCCACCGGTGCTCTGCGTCTGCCTCTGCTCCCCTCTCCACCGGTGCTCTGCGTCGGCCTCTGCTCCCCTCTCCACCGGTGCTCTGCGTCGGCCTCTGCTCCCCTCTCCACCGGTGCTCTGCGTCGGCCTCTGCTCCCCTCTCCACCGGTGCTCTGCGTCGGCCTCTGCTCCCCTCTCCACCGGTGCTCTGCGTCGGCCTCTGCTCCCCTCTCACCGGTGCTCTGCGTCGGCCTCTGCTCCCCTCTCACCGGAGCTCTGTGTCGGCCTCTGCCCCACTGGAACCTTCTTCTCTGCGCTCTACAGGAAGCTTCGGGAGGTGAAGCTGGATCGTTCTCACCCTGATGGTCTCGGCCTCAGCGTCCGTGGGGGACTGGAGTTTAATTGTGGCTTCTATGTCTCGCACATCATGAAGGAAGGACAGGCGGACGCCGCCGGCCTGCAGGTGAGGTCACGGCCTCAATACATAAAGCATTAGTGACAGCTCTGTGTGCCTGCTGTGGACAGGAGACTCTGGCCACTGGGGGGCTCTTCTGTCTCTTGTTTCTTTACGCAGATTATAAGTGTTCAGTAGCATGCCCAGCAGCACAGAGGATTTCTAGCAAATGTACAGGTGTGTTTCCTGTTCACCTCCTAGTAATTCCACATGTGATGTGCGCAGATAGAGCAGGTTGTGGTGTTACACTGGGACTGTAAGACTGATGCCATCCACGGTCTGAGACTGGTACTGTAGTGGCATCACTGGAGCCATAGCTGTGACCATGGTGCTGTGTTAGACTCTATGTCCGGTGTACGGCCACCTGTACACTGTGTAAGCAGCTGTCATCTCTGGTGTACGACTGCCTGTACACTGTCCGCCGCTGGCATCTCTGGTGTACGGCCGCCTGTATACTGTGTCCGCACGCTGGCATCTCTGGTGTACGGCCGCCTGTATACTGTGTCCGCCGCTTGCATCTCTGGTGTACGGCCGCCTGTATACTGTGTCCGCTGCTGGCATCTCTGGTGTACGGCCGCCTGTATACTGTGTCCGCTGCTGGCATCTCTGGTGTACGGCCGCCTGTATACTGTGTCCGCTGCTGGCATCTCTGGTGTACGGCCGCCTGTATACTGTGTCCGCTGCTGGCATCTCTGGTGTACGGCCGCCTGTATACTGTGTCCGCTGCTGGCATCTCTGGTGTACGGCCGCCTGTATACTGTGTCCGCTGCTGGCATCTCTGGTGTACGGCCGCCTGTATACTGTGTCCGCTGCTGGCATCTCTGGTGTACGGCCGCCTGTATACTGTGTCCGCTGCTGGCATCTCTGGTGTACGGCCGCCTGTATACTGTGTCCGCTGCTGGCATCTCTGGTGTACGGCCGCCTGTATACTGTGTCCGCACGCTGGCATCTCCGGTGTACGGCCGCCTGTATACTGTGTCCGCACGCTGGCATCTCCGGTGTACGGCCGCCTGTACACTGTGTCCGCCGCTGGCATCTCTGGTGTACGGCCGCCTGTATACTGTGTCCGCTGCTGGCATCTCTGGTGTACGGCCGCCTGTATACTGTGTCCGCTGCTGGCATCTCTGGTGTACGGCCGCCTGTATACTGTGTCCGCTGCTGGCATCTCTGGTGTACGGCCGCCTGTATACTGTGTCCGCCGCTGGCATCTCTGGTGTACGGCCGCCTGTATACTGTGTCCGCCGCTGGCATCTCTGGTGTACGGCCGCCTGTATACTGTGTCCGCCGCTGGCATCTCTGGTGTACGGCTGCCTGTATACTGTGTCCGCCGCTGGCATCTCTGGTGTACGGCCGCCTGTATACTGTGTCCGCCGCTGGCATCTCTGGTGTACGGCCGCCTGTATACTGTGTCCGCCCGCCTGTATACTGTGTCCGCTGCTGGCATCTCTGGTGTACGGCCGCCTGTATACTGTGTCCGCCGCTGGCATCTCTGGTGTACGGCCGCCTGTATACTGTGTCCGCCGCTGGCATCTCTGGTGTACGGCCGCCTGTATACTGTGTCCGCACGCTGGCATCTCCGGTGTACGGCCGCCTGTATACTGTGTCCGCCGCTGGCATCTCTGGTGTACGGCCGCCTGTATACTGTGTCCGCTGCTGGCATCTTTGGTGTACGGCCGCCTGTACACTGTGTCCGCCGCTGGCATCTCCGGTGTACGGCCGCCTGTATACTGTGTCCGCCGCTGGCATCTCCGATGTACGGCCGCCTGTATACTGTGTCCGCTGCTGGCATCTCCGGTGTACGGCCGCCTGTATACTGTGTCCGCTGCTGGCACCTCTGGTGCACGGCCGCCTGTACACTGTGTCCGCTCGCTGGCATCTCCGGTGTACGGCCGCCTGTACACTGTGTCCACCGCTGGCATCTCCGGTGTATAATTGCAATGTTTTTGAACAATCTGCCTATGAAAACAGGATATTTTTAAAAATAATAAACACTCAGAATGCATGTTCCAAATTATTATGCTCAGCAGAGTTTTCAACCTTTTTATTTTGAAGAAAACAATGGTGAGTTGTGAAGTTATCAGCATTATCAGCTTATTACAGAATGACATCAAACAGTTTTCAGGTCAGACCTTTCTTCTCGGTGATGTTACATTTGCACATAGGACCCTTGTTGGAAAGAAGCTTCTGAACTCTCTCGTCCATTGGATTTGTCAGTTTTTGGATGGTTTGTGCTCCAGTTGTTTTGCCTGTGGACAGAATCCCCTCCCAGAGCTGTGGCTTAGATGTGAGCTGCCTCCCGCCATCATAGACGCTCCTTGTGATGATGCTCCAGAGGTTCTCAATGGGGTTGAGGTCAGGGGAAGATGGTGGCCACACCATAAGTTTCTCCTCTTTTATGCCCATAGCAGCCAGAGATGCAGATGTGTTATTTGCAGCAGGAGACGCTGCATTATCAGGCATGACAATGATCTTGCTGCGGAAAGCACGGTTCTTCCTCTTGAACCATGGTGGGAAGTGCTGTTCTAGAAACTCCACATAGATTATGGAGTTCATCTTTACCCCTTCAGGGATCCTAAAGGGGCCGACAATCTCTCTCCCCATGATTCCAGCCCCAAACATTACTCCACCTCCTTCTTGTTGGCGCCTTAGCTGTGTTTTCATGGGGTGTCCATCAACCAGCCATCCTCCACTCCATCCATCTGGACCATCGAGCGTTGCACGGCCCTCATCAGTCTTCATGTCTCGTTTGGCCACTGGAGCCGTTTCTGCTTGTGTGCAGTGGATAGAGGTGGTGGACAGGACGGCTTACACACAGCTGCAAACCTCTGAAGGACCCTGCATCTTGCTGTTCAGGGGACGTTGGAGGCACCAGCAGCTTCAAAAACTTGTCTGCTGCTATGACAAGGCATTTCTGCAGCTGCTCTTCTAACCTGACGCAATTGCCTGTTGGAAAGAGTCCTCAATGTTTCCTTATCAGCCGCACACGTGTGTGCTGGGAATCAGCGACTTCTTGATTGTGCGATGATCGCGATGAAGTGTCTTGGCAATGTTGATTGTAGTCATGCCTTGACCTAAACACTCCACAATTTGTTGCTTCTCAGCAGCCGACACATCCTTTTTCTTTCCCATTTTGGCAAAAAATGTCGGCTGCTTAATAATGTGGAACAGCCTTCTTCAGTAGTCTTGCCTTTATTTGGACACACCGGCCAAACTAATGTGCACAGGTCTCTGCAATTGCTTTCAGTGATATAAAGAGCCCTGACACCCATCACCAGCAATGAGTGTAAATGACAAAAAAACTCTAACCTTATCACTCCGAAACTCGTTTTGCATAATAATTTGGAACACAGTTTATACTGTCAGCTGCTGGCATGTCCGGTGTGTGGCCGCCTGTTACACTGTGTCCGACGCTGGCATGTCTGGTGTGCGGCCGCCTGTATACTGTGTCCACCGCTGGCATCTCCGGTGTGTAGCCGCCTGTATACTGTGTCCGCCGCTGGCATGTCCGGTGTGCGGCCTCCTGTACACTGTCCGCCACTGGCATCTCCGTTGTACGGCCGCCTGTATACTGTGTCCGCTGCTGGCATCTCTGGTGTACGGCCGCCTGTATACTGTGTCCGCTGCTGGCATCTCCGTTGTACGGCCGCCTGTATACTGTGTCCGCCGCTGGCATCTCCGGTGTACGGCCGCCTGTATACTGTGTCCGCACGCTGGCATCTCTGGTGTACGGCCGCCTGTATACTGTGTCCGCACGCTGGCATCTCCGGTGTACGGCCGCCTGTGTACTGTGTCCGCCGCTGGCATCTCCGGTGTACGGCCGCCTGTATACTGTGTCCGCACGCTGGCATCTCCGGTGTACGGCCGCCTGTATACTGTGTCCGCCGCTGGCATCTCCGGTGTACGGCCGCCTGTATACTGTGTCCGCACGCTGGCATCTCTGGTGTAGGGCCGCCTGTATACTGTGTCCGCACGCTGGCATCTCTGGTGTAGGGCCGCCTGTATACTGTGTCCGCCGCTGGCATCTCCGGTGTACGGCCGCCTGTATACTGTGTCCGCGCGCTGGCATCTCCGGTGTACGGCCGCCTGTACACTGTGTCCGCGCGCTGGCATCTCCGGTGTACGGCCGCCTGTACACTGTGTCCGCCGCTGGCATCTCCGGTGTACGGCCGCCTGTGGAGGGGCGTCTAGCCGTCGGTAGAGTGGTGTTCCTGCCGCTTGCAGACAGATGTCGCCGGTATGTGCTCCTATTTGCCGGTGGCGCAGCACGTTGTAGCTGACGCTCTTTTTCCCCCTGTGGGGTAATTTTGAGGGTATAAGCCTGTCCGGCCGTGCCTCTTTCTGACCCAAGACTGTGTGCGCTCGTTGTCCAGGTGCCGGTTGTGGAGGATTTCTGCTAGTGATGGAGACAATCGGCCATTGTCCTCTGGTCCCCAGGAATTTGCCAGCTGTCGGTGACTTTGTGTCTGTCATGGTGGCACACCTTGTGATCTGGACCCCCGTCCCACATGTCTCCCCTCCCCCGTACCATCAGCTCATTGTGAAACCTGCTCATTCACAAGGCATAAAAAAATGGATCAAACTTGTGTGTTGTGTCCGGACGCGCGGTGTCGGGTTCTCAGCGCCATTGTGCTGTGGAGACGGCATTCAGTAGAGGGGGCAGCCGGACCCCCTCACCTTCCCAGCACATTAACTCTTTCTCTTTCAGATTGGAGACGAGGTGGTTCGCATTAATGGTTACTCGATCGGTTCATGTATCCACGAGGAGGTGATCAATCTGATCCGCACCAAGAAGGTCGTGTCCATCAAAGTGCGGCGTAAGTTCTGTGTGTGACGGGTGGGGGGTCTGCCCTCATGTGACGCACGGCGGTGGGGTTGGGGGTCTGCGCCCCATGTGTGATGCACGGCGGTGGGGGTCTGCGCCTCGTGTGTGATGTACGGTGTTGTGGTGGGGGTCTGTGTCCCTTGTGTGACGCGCGGCGGTGGGGTTGGGGGGCCTGCGCCCCATGTGTGACGCACGGCGGTGGGGGTCTGCGCCTCGTGTGTGATGTACGGTGTTGTGGTGGGGGTCTGCACCCCGTGTGTGACGCATGGCGGTGGGGTGGGGGTCTGTGTCCCTTGTGTGACGTGCGGCGGTGGGGTTGGGGTGTGCGCCGCATGTGTGATGCACGGTGTTGGGGTGGGGGTCTGTGTCCCTTGTGTGACGCACGGCGGTGGGGGTCTGCGCCTCATGTGTGATGTATGGTGTTGTGGTGGGGGTCTGTGTCCCGTGTGTGACGCATGGCGGTGGGGTGGGGGTCTGTGTCCCTTGTGTGACGCGCGGCGGTGGGGTTGGGGTCTGCGCCGCATGTGTGATGCACGGTGTTATGGTGGGGGTCTGCGCCTCATGTGTGAAGTACGGTGTTGTGGTGGGGGTCTGTGTCCCGTGTGTGACGCATGGCGGTGGGGGTCTGCTCGTGTGACTTATTTTTTCTTGTCTCTGCAGATGTTGGGATGATACCAGTTAAAAGGTAAAGCGTGTCCTGCTAATGGCGTAGCCCCCACCGTATCCTCTTGCCCCAGTTGTATCGGGGAGCCCACCAGACGCCAATGTTGTGCTTTTTCTGCTTCTGTGCTCGGCCGCGTCCACACTCTGCAGTAACTTTATGTATTTTGTGCTGCAGCTCGGCAGAGGATCCTCTGAAGTGGCAGTACGCCGACCAGTATGTGTCCGAAACAGAGGTAACCGCAAGAGACCGCTCAAGCGGCCGTGCATTGCCCCTTGACCAGGGGCCCTGTTGCCGGCCTCTACTCCCCCCCCGACCAGTGGTCCTGCTGCTGGCCTCTACGCCCCCTCCCTGGACCAGAGGCCTGCTGATGGCCTTAAAGTACCCCTGTCAGCAGGATTGTGCTCAGTGACTACAGGCAGTGTCAGGTCGGTGCTGTTATACTGATTACATTGATACCTGTCAGCAGGATTGTGCTCAGTGACTACAGTGTCAGGTCGGTGCTGTTATACTGATTACACTGATACCTGTGATCAGGATTGTGCTCAGTGACTACAGACAGTGTCAGGTCGGTGCTGTTATACTGATTACATTGATACCTGTCAGCAGGATTGTGCTCAGTGACTACACACAGTGCCGGATAGGCCCTGTTATACTGATTACACTGATACCTGTGATCAGGATTGTGCTCAGTGACTACAGACAGTGTCAGGTCAGCGCCGTTATACTGATTACACTGATACCTGTGATCAGGATTGTGCTCAGTGACTACAGACAGTGTCAGGTCAGCGCCGTTATACTGATTACACTGATACCTGTCAGCAGGATTGTGCTCAGTGACTACAGACAGTGTCAGGTCGGTGCTGTTATACTGATTACACTGATACCTGTCAGCAAGATTGTGCTCAGTGACTACAGACAGTGTCAGGTCAGCGCCGTTATACTGATTACACTGATACCTGTCAGCAGGATTGTGCTCAGTGACTACAGACAGTGTCAGGTCGGTGCTGTTATACTGATTACACTGACACCTGTGATCAGGATTGTTCTCAGTGACTACAGACAGTGTCAGGTCAGTGCTGTTATACTGATTACACTGATACCTGTGATCAGGATTGTGCTCAGTGACTACAGACAGTGTCAGGTCGGTGCTGTTATACTGATTACACTGATACCTGTGATCAGGATTGTGCTCAGTGACTACAGACAGTGTCAGGTCGGTGCTGTTATACTGATTACACTGACACCTGTGATCAGGATTGTGCTCAGTGACTACAGACAGTGTCAGGTCGGTGCTGTTATACTGATTACACTGACACCTGTGATCAGGATTGTGCTCAGTGACTACAGACAGTGTCAGGTCAGTGCCGTTATACTGATTACACTAATACCTGGTGATGAGATCCGCCTTGTGGTTGTTGTGGAATCGGTGTTGGCTGTTTTGAGTTAATGATCTGCTCGTGCCCTGTGGCGGGGTTCATGTATGTTGTGCTCTGATTATATATTCATAATCCCAGCAAAGAGCAAACAGATGAACGGCATACTAGGGCACACAAATCACCACAGTACCAGACGGAGCTCTTTATCTGAAATATTGCGGCATATGATTCAGACAAAAAATGGAGGTGCTTGCATGAAAAAACATGAATATTTCAATGTGAAGCAAAAAAAGAAGAAACATGCAGCACTCACCAATGTAGCTGAAAAACTGTGCGTCTTTATTTCACATATTTTCCATCAAATGTGTGGACATGCAGGACGTGGAGGAATGCTAGGGGAGGGAGGTGCCGGACAACGGCCGTTGCGCGATTACTCGCTTCTACGGGTCCAGGTGAGGCACCTCCCTCCCCTAGCATTCCTCCACGTCCTGCATGTCCACACATTTGATGGAAAATATGTTATATATTCATAATGCAGCCTGCTGACCTCCGAGCTGCTACTGCGCAGGTGCGGGCGGCGCCATCTTGGAGGAGGAATATATATTTTTTTTCTTCTCCAGTAAGATGGCGCTGCCAGCTGTCGGATCACAGCAGCAGACATTGATGGCTACTGCACAGGCGCGGCGGGCGCCATTTTCAAATTGATTGTTTTTCTTTCCTCTAGCTGAATAACCTGACAAAAGTATTATTGGCACATGAAACATGCGATTTTGCTGCAGGGCAGCGCAGGGGCCACGGCCGGAGCCTGCCTGCGGGAAAATTTTAATTTTTTTTTTTAAAGTATATACAGATATTTATTATGCAAACTAGGGGGCGAGACAGTGAGGCATCAGTGACCTATCAGCAGGCTGCATTATGAATACCTAATCAGACACCACATACATGAACCCCGCGCCTTAGGGCACGAGAATCTCTAACACAAAAAATAAAGATTCCACAAGAACCACAAAACGGATTCCATCACAAGGTGTCAGTGTAATCAGTATAACGGTGCCGACCTGACACTGTCTGTAGTCAGTGAGCACAATCCTGATCACAGGTATCAGTGTAATCAGTATAACAGCGCCGACCTGACACTGCCTGTAGTCAGTGAGCACAATCCTGCTGACAGGTGTCAGTGTAATCAGTATAACAGCACCGACCTGACACTGTCTGTAGTCACTGAGCACAATCCTGATCACAGGTGTCAGTGTAATCAGTATAACAGCACCGACCTGACACTGTCTGTAGTCACTGAGCACAATCCTGATCACAGGTATCAGTGTAATCAGTATAACAGCACCGACCTGACACTGTCTGTAGTCACTGAGCACAATCCTGATCACAGGTGTCAGTGTAATCAGTATAACAGCACCGACCTGACACTGT
Source organism: Dendrobates tinctorius (assembly GCF_039654945.1). Taxonomy (NCBI): domain Eukaryota; kingdom Metazoa; phylum Chordata; class Amphibia; order Anura; family Dendrobatidae; genus Dendrobates; species Dendrobates tinctorius. Next base: position 308,618 of record NW_027362107.1, read on the forward strand.
CTGTAGTCACTGAGCACAATCCTGATCACAGGTATCAGTGTAATCAGTATAACGGCACCAACCTGACACTGTCTGTAGTCAGTGAGCACAATCCTGATCACAGGTATCAGTGTAATCAGTATAACAGCGCCGACCTGACACTGCCTGTAGTCAGTGAGCACAATCCTGCTGACAGGTGTCAGTGTAATCAGTATAACAGCACCGACCTGACACTGTCTGTAGTCACTGAGCACAATCCTGATCACAGGTGTCAGTGTAATCAGTATAACAGCACCGACCTGACACTGTCTGTAGTCACTGAGCACAATCCTGATCACAGGTATCAGTGTAATCAGTATAACGGCACCAACCTGACACTGTCTGTAGTCACTGAGCACAATCCTTATCACAGGTATCAGTGTAATCAGTATAACGGCACCGACCTGACACTGTCTGTAGTCACTGAGCACAATCCTGATCACAGGTATCAGTGTAATCAGTATAACAGCGCCGACCTGACACTGTCTGTAGTCACTGAGCATAATCCTGATCACAGGTATCAGTGTAATCAGTATAACGGCACCGACCTGACACTGTCTGTAGTCACTGAGCACAATCCTGATCACAGCTTTCAGTGTAATCAGTATAACGGCACCGACCTGACACTGTCTGTAGTCACTGAGCACAATCCTGATCACAGGTATCAGTGTAATCAGTATAAAGGCACTGACCTGACACTGTAGTCACTGAGCACAATCCTGCTGACAGGTATCAGTGTAATCAGTATAACGGCGCTGACCTGGCACTGTCTGTAGTCACTGAGCACAATCCTGATCACAGGTATCAGTGTAATCAGTATAACAGCACCGACCTGACACTGTCTGTAGTCACTGAGCATAATCCTGATCACAGGTATCAGTGTAATCAGTATAACAGCACCGACCTGACACTGTCTGTAGTCACTGAGCACAATCCTGATCACAGGTATCAGTGTAATCAGTATAACAGCACCGACCTGACACTGTCTGTAGTCACTGAGCACAATCCTGCTGACAGGTGTCAGTGTAATCCGTATAACGGCACCGACCTGACACTGTCTGTAGTCAGTGAGCACAATCCTGCTGACAGGTATCAGTGTAATCAGTATAACGGCACCGACCTGACACTGTCTGTAGTCACTGAGCACAATCCTGATCACAGCTTTCAGTGTAATCAGTATAACGGCACCGACCTGACACTGTCTGTAGTCACTGAGCACAATCCTGATCACAGGTATCAGTGTAATCAGTATAATGGCACCGACCTGACACTGTCTGTAGTCACTGAGCACAATCCTGCTGACAGGTATCAGTGTAATCAGTATAACGGCACCGACCTGACACTGTCTGTAGTCACTGAGCACAATCCTGATCACAGGTATCAGTGTAACGGCACCGACCTGACACTGTCTGTAGTCACTGAGCACAATCCTGATCACAGGTATCAGTGTAATCAGTATAACAGCGCCGACCTGACACTGTCTGTAGTCACTGACCATAATCCTGATCACAGGTATCAGTGTAATCAGTATAACGGCACCGACCTGACACTGTCTGTAGTCACTGAGCACAATCCTGATCACAGGTATCAGTGTAATCAGTATAACGGCACTGACCTGACACTGTAGTCACTGAGCACAATCCTGCTGACAGGTATCAGTGTAATCAGTATAACGGCGCTGACCTGACACTGTCTGTAGTCACTGAACACAATTCTGCTGACAGGTATCAGTGTAATCAGTATAACGGCACCGACCTGACACTGTAGTCACTGATCACAGGTATCAGTGTAATCAGTATAACAGCACCGACCAGACACTGTCTGTAGTCACTGAGCACAATCCTGATCACAGGTATCAGTGTAATCAGTATAACGGCGCTAACCTGACACTGTAGTCACTGAGCACAATCCTGCTGACAGGTATCAGTGTAATCAGTATAACGGCACCGACCTGACACTGTAGTCACTGATCAAAGGTATCAGTGTAATCAGTATAACGGCGCTGACCTGACACTGTCTGTAGTCACTGAGCACAATCCTGATCACAGGTATCAGTGTAATCAGTATAACAGCACCGACCTGACACTGTCTGTAGTCACTGAGCACAATCCTGATCACAGGTATCAGTGTAATCAGTATAACAGCACTGACCTGACACTGTCTGTAGTCACTGAGCATAATCCTGATCACAGGTATCAGTGTAATCAGTATAACGGTGCCGACCTGACACTGTCTGTAGTCACTGAGCACAATCCTGATCACAGGTATCAGTGTAATCAGTATAACGGCGCCGACCTGACACTGTCTGTAGTCACTGAGCACAATCCTGATCACAGGTATCAGTGTAATCAGTATAACGGCACCGACCTGACACTGTCTGTAGTCACTGAGCACAATCCTGATCACAGGTGTCAGTGTAATCAGTATAACGGCACTGACCTGACACTGTCTGTAGTCACTGAGCACAATCCTGATCACAGGGCACTATAAATCCCAGCAGCTCTGCCTGTGACGGGCCCCTGTATCTTGGCCGCTGTCAATGTGTGGCCCCTTCGGTGCTGCGGTGTTGGGTGTCCTCCGTTATCGGACAGATTTATCGCTGGAATGCCATAAACCCTCCTGCTCTCGTCTTATTGCCAGGTGTGAGGAGTCGGGGTTCGGGCTGCGTCTGAGCTCCTGCTGTGAAACCCCAGAAGGATAATCCCCGGAGCTCGCGCTCCTTAATTGCCGCCATTGTCTACTGCAGGCGCCACGAGTCTCAGACGTTATTAATGAGTTTGTGACCCCCCTGTGTTCCAGATCAGAGGACCCTGCACTAATGGGGAGCCAGGGGGGTCCGCATGTCAGGCCTGAAGGGGCAGGCAGCTATTAATTACAGCACAGGCACTGATCTCCAGGGGAGCGTCCCCCCAGCCTGCAGGAGAACTGCACACGGGGAGGCAAGAAGTCCAAACATGAATCCGGGGGCACATAGACGCACCTGCAGGGCCGGTCCTGGGGGGGAACGCGATTGCTGCCATCTGCAGAACTACACATGGGGGAGGCAAGAAACCCAAACATGAATCCGGGGGCACATAGACGCACCTGCAGGGCCGGTCCTGGGGGGAAACGTGATTGCTGCCATCTGCAGAACTGCACACGGGGGAGGCAAGAAACCCAAACATGAATCCGGGGGCACATAGACGCACCTGCAGGGCCAGTCCTGGGGGGGAACGTGATTGCTGCTGTCTGCAGAACTGCACACGGGGGAGGCAAGAAACCCAAACATGAATCCGGGGGCACATAGACGCACCTGCAGGGCCGGTCCTGGGGGGGAACGTGATTGCTGCCATCTGCAGAACTGCACACGGGGGAGGCAAGAAACCCAAACATGAATCCGGGGGCACATAGACGCACCTGCAGGGCCGGTCCTGGGGGGGAACGTGATTGCTGCTGTCTGCAGAACTGCACACGGGGGAGGAAAGAAACCCAAACATGAATCCGGGGGCACATAGACGCACCTGCAGAGTCGGTCCTGGGGGGAACGTGATTGCTGCTGTCTGCAGAACTGCACACGGGGGAGGCAAGAAACCCAAACATGAATCCGGGGGCACATAGACGCACCTGCAGGGCCGGTCCTGGGGGGGAACGTGATTGCTGCCATCTGCAGAACTGCACACGGGGGAGGCAAGAAACCCAAACATGAATCCGGGGGCACATAGACGCACCTGCAGGGCCGGTCCTGGGGGGGAACGTGATTGCTGCTGTCTGCAGAACTGCACACGGGGGAGGAAAGAAACCCAAACATGAATCCGGGGGCACATAGACGCACCTGCAGGGCCGGTCCTGGGGGGAACGTGATTGCTGCCATCTGCAGAACTACACACAGGGGAGGAAAGAAACCCAAACATGAATCCGGGGGCACATAGACGCACCTGCAGGGCCGGTCCTGGGGGGGAACGTGATTGCTGCCATCTGCAGAACTGCACACGGGGGAGGCAAGAAACCCAAACATGAATCCGGGGGCACATAGACGCACCTGCAGGGCCGGTCCTGGGGGGGAACGTGATTGCTGCTGTCTGCAGAACTGCACACGGGGGAGGAAAGAAACCCAAACATGAATCCGGGGGCACATAGACGCACCTGCAGGGCCGGTCCTGGGGGGAACGTGATTGCTGCCATCTGCAGAACTACACACAGGGGAGGAAAGAAACCCAAACATGAATCCGGGGGCACATAGACGCACCTGCAGGGCCGGTCCTGGGGGGGAACGTGATTGCTGCCGTCTGCAGAACTGCACACGGGGGAGGAAAGAAACCCAAACATGAATCCGGGGGCACATAGACGCACCTACAGGGCCGGTCCTGGGAGGGGACGTGATTGCTGCCGTCTGCAGAACTGCACAAGGGGGAGGTAAGAAGCCCAAACATGAATCCGGGGGCACATAGACGCACCTGCAGGGCTGGTCCTGGGGGGGGACGTGATTGCTGCTGTCTGCAGAACTGCACACGAGGGAGGCAAGAAACCCAAACATGAATCCGGGGGCACATAGACGCACCTGCAGAGCCGGTCCTGGGGGGAACATGATTGCTGCTGTCTGCAGAACTGCACATGGGGGAGGAAAGAAACCCAAACATGAATCCGGGGGCACATAGACGCACCTGCAGGGCCGGTCCTGGGGGGGGACGTGATTGCTGCTGTCTGCAGAGCTGCACACTGGGGAGGCAAGAAGCCCAAACATGAATCCGGGGGCACATAGACGCACCTGCAGAGCCGGTCCTGGGGGGCAACGTGATTGCTGCTGTCTGCAGAACTGCACACGGGGGAGGAAAGAAACCCAAACATGAATCCGGGGGCACATAGACGCACCTGCAGGGCCGGTCCTGGGGGGGGACGTGATTGCTGCTGTCTGCAGAGCTGCACACTGGGGAGGCAAGAAGCCCAAACATGAATCCGGGGGCACATAGACGCACCTGCAGAGCCGGTCCTGGGGGGGAAAGTGATTGCTGCTGTCTGCAGAACTGCACACGGGGGAGGAAAGAAACCCAAACATGAATCCGGGGGCACATAGACGCACCTGCAGGGCCGGTCCTGGGGGGGGACGTGATTGCTGTTGTCTGCAGAGCTGCACACTGCGGAGGCAAGAAGCCCAAACATGAATCTGGGGGCACATAGACGCACCTGCAGAGCCGGTCCTGGGGGGAAACGTGATTGCTGCTGTCTGCAGAACTGCACACGGGGGAGGCAAGAAACCCAAACATGAATCCGGGGGCACATAGACGCACCTGCAGAGCCGGTCCTGGGGGGGAACGTGATTGCTGCTGTCTGCAGAACTGCACACGGGGGAGGCAAGAAACCCAAACATGAATCCGGGGGCACATAGACGCACCTGCAGGGCCGGTCCTGGGGGGGAACGTGATTGCTGCTGTCTGCAGAACTGCACACGGGGGAGGCAAGAAGCCCAAACATGAATCCGGGGGAACATAGACGCACCTGCAGGGCCGGTCCTGGGGGGGAACGTGATTGCTGCCATCTGCAGAACTGCACACGGGGGAGGAAAGAAACCCAAACATGAATCCAGGGGCACATAGACGCACCTGCAGGGCCGGTCCTGGGGGGGAACGTGATTGCTGCTGTCTGCAGAACTGCACACGGGGAGGCAAGAAACCCAAACATGAATCCGGGGGCACATAGACGCACCTGCAGGGCCGGTCCTGGGGGGGAACGTGATTGCTGCCATCTGCAGAACTGCACACGGGGGAGGCAAGAAACCCAAACATGAATCCGGGGGCACATAGACGCACCTGCAGGGCCGGTCCTGGGGGGAACGCGATTGCTGCCATCTGCAGAACTGCACACGGGGGAGGCAAGAAACCCAAACATGAATCCGGGGGCACATAGACGCACCTGCAGGGCCGGTCCTGGGGGGGAACGCGATTGCTGCCATCTGCAGAACTGCACACGGGGGAGGCAAGAAACCCAAACATGAATCCGGGGGCACATAGACGCACCTGCAGGGCCGTTCCTGGGGGGAACGCGATTGCTGCCATCTGCAGAACTGCACACGGGGGAGGCAAGAAACCCAAACATGAATCCGGGGGCACATAGACGCACCTGCAGGGCCGGTCCTGGGGGGGAACGCGATTGCTGCCATCTGCAGAACTGCACACGGGGGAGGCAAGAAACCCAAACATGAATCTGGGGGCACATAGACGCACCTGCAGGGCCGGTCCTGGGGGGGAACGTGATTGCTGCTGTCTGCAGAACTGCACATGGGGGAGGAAAGAAACCCAAACATGAATCCAGGGGCACATAGACGCACCTGCAGGGCCGGTCCTGGGGGGAACGTGATTGCTGCTGTCTGCAGAACTGCACACGGGGGAGGCAAGAAGCCCAAACATGAATCCGGGGGCACATAGACGCACCTGCAGAGCCGGTCCTGGGGGGGAACGTGATTGCTGCTGTCTGCAGAACTGCACACGGGGGAGGCAAGAAGCCCAAACATGAATCCGGGGGCACATAGACGCACCTCCAGGGCCGGTCCTGGGGGGGAACGTGATTGCTGCTGTCTGCAGAACTGCACACGGGGGAGGCAAGAAGCCCAAACATGAATACGGGGGCACATAGACGCACCTGCAGGGCCGGTCCTGGGGGGGGAACGTGATTGCTGCTGTCTGCAGAACTGCACACGGGGGAGGAAAGAAACCCAAACATGAATCCGGGGGCACATAGACGCACCTGCAGAGCCGGTCCTGGGGGGGAACGTGATTGCTGCTGTCTGCAGAACTGCACACGGGGGAGGCAAGAAACCCAAACATGAATCCGGGGGCACATAGACGCACCTGCAGGGCCGGTCCTGGGGGGGAACGTGATTGCTGCTGTCTGCAGAACTGCACACGGGGGAGGAAAGAAACCCAAACATGAATCCGGGGGCACATAGACGCACCTGCAGGGCCGGTCCTGGGGGGGAACGTGATTGCTGCCATCTGCAGAACTGCACACGGGGGAGGAAAGAAACCCAAACATGAATCCAGGGGCACATAGACGCACCTGCAGGGCCGGTCCTGGGGGGGAACGTGATTGCTGCTGTCTGCAGAACTGCACACGGGGGAGGCAAGAAACCCAAACATGAATCCAGGGGCACATAGACGCACCTGCAGGGCCGGTCCTGGGGGGAACGTGATTGCTGCCATCTGCAGAACTGCACACGGGGGAGGCAAGAAGCCCAAACATGAATCCGGGGGCACATAGACGCACCTGCAGGGCCGGTCCTGGGGGGGGACGTGATTGCTGCTGTCTGCAGAACTGCACACAGGGGAGGAAAGAAACCCAAACATGAATCCGGGGGCACATAGACGCACCTGCAGGGCCGGTCCTGGGGGGGAACGTGATTGCTGCTGTCTGCAGAACTGCACACGGGGGAGGCAAGAAGCCCAAACATGAATCCGGGGGCACATAGACGCACCTGCAGGGCCGGTCCTGGGGGGGGACGTGATTGCTGCTGTCTGCAGAACTGCACACGGGGGAGGCAAGAAACCCAAACATGAATCTGGGGGCACATAGACGCACCTGCAGGGCCGGTCCTGGGGGGGAACGTGATTGCTGCTGTCTGCAGAACTGCACACGGGGGAGGAAAGAAACCCAAACATGAATCTGGGGGCACATAGACGCACCTGCAGGGCCGGTCCTGGGGGGGAACGTGATTGCTGCTGTCTGCAGAACTGCACACGGGGGAGGCAAGAAGCCCAAACATGAATCCGGGGGCACATAGACGCACCTGCAGGGCCGGTCCTGGGGGGGAACGTGATTGCTGCTGTCTGCAGAACTGCACACGGGGGAGGCAAGAAACCTAAACATGAATCCGGGGGCACATAGACGCACCTGCAGAGCCGGTCCTGGGCGGGAACGTGATTGCTGCTGTCTGCAGAACTACACACGGGGGAGGCAAGAAATCCAAACATGAATCCGGGGGCACATAGACGCACCTGCAGGGCCGGTCCTGGGGGGGAACGTGATTGCTGCTGTCTGCAGAACTGCACACGAGGGAGGCAAGAAATCCAAACATGAATCCGGGGGCACGTAGACGCACCTGCAGGGCCGGTCCTGGGGGGGAACGTGATTGCTGCTGTATGCAGAACTGCACACGGGGGAGGCAAGAAACCCAAACATGAATCCGGGGGCACATAGACGCACCTGCAGGGCCGGTCCTGGGGGGGAACGCGATTGCTGCCATCTGCAGAACTGCACACGGGGGAGGCAAGAAACCCAAACATGAATCTGGGGGCACATAGACGCACCTGCAGGGCCGGTCCTGGGGGGGAACGTGATTGCTGCCATCTGCAGAACTGCACACGGGGGAGGAAAGAAACCCAAACATGAATCCGGGGGCACATAGACGCACCTGCAGAGCCGATCCTGGGGGGGGACGTGATTGCTGCTGTCTGCAGAACTGCACACGGGGGGAGGCAAGAAACCCAAACATGAATCCTGGGGCACATAGACGCACCTGCAGGGCCGGTCCTGGGGGGGAACATGATTGCTGCTGTCTGCAGAACTACACATGGGGGAGGCAAGAAACCCAAACATGAATCCGGGGGCACATAGACGCACCTGCAGGGCCGGTCCTGGGGGGAACATGATTGCTGCTGTCTGCAGAACTACACATGGGGGAGGCAAGAAGCCCAAACATGAATCCGGGGGCACATAGACGCACCTGCAGAGCCGGTCCTGGGGGGGACGTGATTGCTGCTGTCTGCAGAACTGCACACGGGGGAGGAAAGAAACCCAAACATGAATCCGGGGGCACATAGACGCACCTGCAGAGCCGGTCCTGGGGGGGAACGTGATTGCTGCTGTCTGCAGAACTGCACACGGGGGAGGCAAGAAGCCCAAACATGAATCCAGGGGCACATAGACGCACCTGCAGGGCCGGTCCTGGGGGGAACGTGATTGCTGCTGTCTGCAGAACTGCACACGGGGGAGGCAAGAAACCCAAACATGAATCCAGGGGCACATAGACGCACCTGCAGGGCCGGTCCTGGGGGGAACGTGATTGCTGCTGCCGGCAGAACTGCACACGGGGGAGGAAAGAAACCCAAACATGAATCCGGGGGCACATAAACGCACCCGTAGGGCCGGTCCTGGGGGAAACGTGATTGCTGCTGTCTGCAGAACTGCACATGGGGGAGGCAAGAAACCCAAACATGAATCCGGGGGCACATAGACGCACCTGCAGGGCCGGTCCTGGAGGAAACGTGATTGCTGCTGTCTGCAGAACTACACATGGGGGAGGCAAGAAACCCAAACATGAATCCGGGGGCACATAGACGCACCTGCAGGGCCGGTCCTGGGGGGGAACGTGATTGCTGCCTTCTGCAGAACTACACATGGGGGAGGCAAGAAACCCAAACATGAATCCGGGGGCACATAGACGCACCTGCAGGGCCGGTCCTGGAGGAAACGTGATTGCTGCTGTCTGCAGAACTACACACGGGGGAGGCAAGAAACCCAAACATGAATCCGGGGGCACATAGACGCACCTGCAGGGCCGGTCCTGGGGGGGGGACGTGATTGCTGCTGTCTGCAGAACTGCACACGGGGGAGGCAAGAAGCCCAAACATGAATCCGGGGGCACATAGACGCACCTGCAGGGCCGGTCCTGCGGGGAACGTGATTGCTGCTATCTGCAGAACTGCACACGGGGGAGGCAAGAAACCCAAACATGAATCCGGGGGCGCATAGACGCACTTGCAGGGCCGATCCTGGGGGGGAACGTGATTGCTGCCGTCTGCAGAACTGCACACGGGGGAGGCAAGAAACCCAAACATGAATCCGGGGGCACATAGACGCACCTGCAGGGCCGGTCCTGGGGGGAACATGATTGCTGCTGTCTGCAGAACTGCACACGGGGGAGGCAAGAAACCCAAACATGAATCGGGGGGCACATAGACGCACCTGCAGAGCCGGTCCTGGTGGGGGGACGTGATTGCTGCTGTCTGCAGAACTGCACACGGGGGAGGCAAGAAGCCCAAACATGAATCCGGGGGCACATAGACGCACCTGCAGGGCCGGTCCTGGGGGGGAACGTGATTGCTGCCATCTGCAGAACTACACACGGGGGAGGCAAGAAACCCAAACATGAATCCGGGGGCACATAGACGCACCTGCAGGGCCGGTCCTGGGGGGGAACGTGATTGCTGCTGTCTGCAGAACTGCACACGGGGGAGGCAAGAAACCCAAACATGAATCCGGGGGCACATAGACGCACCTGCAGAGCCGGTCCTGGGGGGGACGTGATTGCTGCTGTCTGCAGAACTGCACACGGGGGAGGCAAGAAGCCCAAACATGAATCCGGGGGCACATAGACGCACCTGCAGAGCCGGTCCTGGGGGGAACATGATTGCTGCTGTCTGCAGAACTGCACACGGGGGAGGCAAGAAGCCCAAACATGAATCCGGGGGCATATAGATGCACCTGCAGGGCCGGTCCTTGGGGGGGGACATGATTGCTGCTGTCTGCAGAACTGCACACGGGGGAGGCAAGAAGCCCAAACATGAATCCGGGGGCACATAGACGCACCTGCAGGGCCGGTCCTGGGGGGAACATGATTGCTGCTGTCTGCAGAACTGCACACGGGGGAGGCAAGAAACCCAAACATGAATCCGGGGGCACATAGACGCACCTGCAGAGCCGATCCTGGGGGCAACGTGATTGCTGCTGTCTGCAGAACTGCACACGGGGGAGGCAAGAAACCCAAACATGAATCCGGGGGCACATAGACGCACCTGCAGAGCCAGTCCTGGGGGCAACGTGATTGCTGCTGTCTGCAGAACTGCACACGGGGGAGGCAAGAAACCCAAACATGAATCCGGGGGCACATAGACGCACCTGCAGGGCCGGTCCTGGGGGGGGACGTGATTGCTGCTGTCTGCAGAACTGCACATGGGGGAGGCAAGAAACCCAAACATGAATCTGGGGGCACATAGACGCACCTGCAGGGCCAGTCCTGGGGGGAACATGATTGCTGCTGTCTGCAGAACTGCACACGGGGGAGGCAAGAAACCCAAATATGAATCCGGGGGCACATAGACGCACCTGCAGGGCCGGTCCTGAGGGGGAACGTGATTGCTGCCATCTGCACAACTGCACACGGGGGAGGCAAGAAACCCAAACATGAATCCGGGGGCACATAGACGCACCTGCAGAGCCGGTCCTGGGGGGAACATGATTGCTGCCGTCTGCAGAACTGCACACGGGGGAGGCAAGAAACCCAAACATGAATCCGGGGGCACATAGACGCACCTGCAGGGCCGGTCCTGGGGGGGAACGCGATTGCTGCCATCTGCAGAACTGCACACGGGGGAGGCAAGAAACCCAAACATGAATCCGGGGGCACATAGACGCACCTGCAGGGCCGGTCCTGGGGGGGAACGCGATTGCTGCCGTCTGCAGAACTGTACACGGGGGAGGCAAGAAACCCAAACATGAATCCGGGGGCACATAGACGCACCTGCAGAGCCAGTCCTGGGGGGGGACATGATTGCTGCTGTCTGCAGAACTATACACGGGGGAGGCAAGAAACCCAAACATGAATCCGGGGGCACATAGACGCACCTGCAGAGTCGGTCCTGGGGGGAACGTGATTGCTGCTGTCTGCAGAACTGCACACGGGGGAGGCAAGAAGCCCAAACATGAATCAGGGGGCACATAGACGCACCTGCAGGGCCGGTCCTGGGGGGAACGTGATTGCTGCTGCCGGCAGAACTGCACACGGGGGAGGAAAGAAACCCAAACATGAATCCGGGGGCACATAAACGCACCCGAAGGGCCGGTCCTGGGGGAAACGTGATTGCTGCTGTCTGCAGAACTGCACATGGGGGAGGCAAGAAACCCAAACATGAATCCGGGGGCACATAGACGCACCTGCAGGGCCGGTCCTGGAGGAAACGTGATTGCTGCTGTCTGCAGAACTACACATGGGGGAGGCAAGAAACCCAAACATGAATCCGGGGGCACATAGACGCACCTGCAGGGCCGGTCCTGGGGGGGAACGTGATTGCTGCCTTCTGCAGAACTACACATGGGGGAGGCAAGAAACCCAAACATGAATCCGGGGGCACATAGACGCACCTGCAGGGCCGGTCCTGGAGGAAACGTGATTGCTGCTGTCTGCAGAACTACACACGGGGGAGGCAAGAAACCCAAACATGAATCCGGGGGCACATAGACGCACCTGCAGGGCCGGTCCTGGGGGGGGGGACGTGATTGCTGCTGTCTGCAGAACTGCACACGGGGGAGGCAAGAAGCCCAAACATGAATCCGGGGGCACATAGACGCACCTGCAGGGCCGGTCCTGCGGGGAACGTGATTGCTGCTATCTGCAGAACTGCACACGGGGGAGGCAAGAAACCCAAACATGAATCCGGGGGCGCATAGACGCACTTGCAGGGCCGATCCTGGGGGGGAACGTGATTGCTGCCGTCTGCAGAACTGCACACGGGGGAGGCAAGAAACCCAAACATGAATCCGGGGGCACATAGACGCACCTGCAGGGCCGGTCCTGGGGGGGAACATGATTGCTGCTGTCTGCAGAACTGCACACGGGGGAGGCAAGAAACCCAAACATGAATCGGGGGGCACATAGACGCACCTGCAGAGCCGGTCCTGGTGGGGGGACGTGATTGCTGCTGTCTGCAGAACTGCACACGGGGGAGGCAAGAAGCCCAAACATGAATCCGGGGGCACATAGACGCACCTGCAGGGCCGGTCCTGGGGGGGAACGTGATTGCTGCCATCTGCAGAACTACACACGGGGGAGGCAAGAAACCCAAACATGAATCCGGGGGCACATAGACGCACCTGCAGGGCCGGTCCTGGGGGGGAACGTGATTGCTGCTGTCTGCAGAACTGCACACGGGGGAGGCAAGAAACCCAAACATGAATCGGGGGGCACATAGACGCACCTGCAGAGCCGGTCCTGGGGGGGGGACGTGATTGCTGCTGTCTGCAGAACTGCACACGGGGGAGGCAAGAAGCCCAAACATGAATCCGGGGGCACATAGACGCACCTGCAGGGCCGGTCCTGGGGGGAACGTGATTGCTGCCATCTGCAGAACTACACACGGGGGAGGCAAGAAGCCCAAACATGAATCCGGGGGCACATAGACGCACCTGCAGGGCCGGTCCTGGGGGGGAACGTGATTGCTGCCATCTGCAGAACTGCACACGGGGGAGGCAAGAAACCCAAACATGAATCCGGGGGCACATAGACGCACCTGCAGGGCCGGTCCTGGGGGGAACATGATTGCTGCTGTCTGCAGAACTGCACACGGGGGAGGCAAGAAACCCAAACATGAATCCGGGGGCACATAGACGCACCTGCAGGACCGGTCCTGGGGGGGGAACGTGATTGCTGCCATCTGCAGAACTACACACGGGGGAGGAAAGAAACCCAAACATGAATCCGGGGGCACATAGACGCACCTGCAGAGCCGGTCCTGGGGGGGAACGTGATTGCTGCCGTCTGCAGAACTGCACACGGGGGAGGCAAGAAACCCAAACATGAATCCGGGGGCACATAGACGCACCTGCAGGGCCGGTCCTGGGGGGGAACGTGATTGCTGCCATCTGCAGAACTGCACACGGGGGAGGCAAGAAACCCAAACATGAATCCGGGGGCACATAGACGCACCTGCAGGGCCGGTCCTGGAGGGAACGCGATTGCTGCCATCTGCAGAACTGCACACGGGGGAGGCAAGAAACCCAAACATGAATCCGGGGGCACATAGACGCACCTGCAGGGCCGGTCCTGGGGGGGAACGCGATTGCTGCCATCTGCAGAACTGCACACGGGGGAGGCAAGAAACCCAAACATGAATCCCGGGGCACATAGACGCACCTGCAGGGCCGGTCCTGGGGGGAACGCGATTGCTGCCATCTGCAGAACTGCACACGGGGGAGGCAAGAAACCCAAACATGAATCCGGGGGCACATAGACGCACCTGCAGGGCCGGTCCTGGGGGGAACGCGATTGCTGCCATCTGCAGAACTGCACACGGGGGAGGCAAGAAACCCAAACATGAATCTGGGGGCACATAGACGCACCTGCAGGGCCGGTCCTGGGGGGGAACGTGATTGCTGCTGTCTGCAGAACTGCACATGGGGGAGGAAAGAAACCCAAACATGAATCCAGGGGCACATAGACGCACCTGCAGGGCCGGTCCTGGGGGGGAACGTGATTGCTGCTGTCTGCAGAACTGCACACGGGGGAGGCAAGAAGCCCAAACATGAATCCGGGGGCACATAGACGCACCTGCAGGGCCGGTCCTGGGGGGGAACGTGATTGCTGCTGTCTGCAGAACTGCACACGGGGGAGGCAAGAAGCCCAAACATGAATCCGGGGGCACATAGACGCACCTGCAGGGCCGGTCCTGGGGGGGGAACGTGATTGCTGCTGTCTGCAGAACTGCACACGGGGGAGGCAAGAAACCCAAACATGAATCCAGGGGCACATAGACGCACCTGCAGGGCCGGTCCTGGGGGGAACGTGATTGCTGCCATCTGTAGAACTGCACACGGGGGAGGCAAGAAGCCCAAACATGAATCCGGGGGCACATAGACGCACCTGCAGGGCCGGTCCTGGGGGGGGACGTGATTGCTGCTGTCTGCAGAACTGCACACGGGGGAGGAAAGAAACCCAAACATGAATCCGGGGGCACATAGACGCACCTGCAGGGCCGGTCCTGGGGGGGAACGTGATTGCTGCTGTCTGCAGAACTGCACACGGGGGAGGCAAGAAGCCCAAACATGAATCCGGGGGCACATAGACGCACCTGCAGGGCCGGTCCTGGGGGGGGACGTGATTGCTGCTGTCTGCAGAACTGCACACGGGGGAGGCAAGAAACCTAAACATGAATCCGGGGGCACATAGACGCACCTGCAGAGCCGGTCCTGGGGGGGAACGTGATTGCTGCTGTCTGCAGAACTGCACACGGGGGAGGAAAGAAACCCAAACATGAATCCGGGGGCACATAGACGCACCTGCAGAGCCGGTCCTGGGGGGGAACGTGATTGCTGCTGTCTGCAGAACTGCACACGGGGGAGGCAAGAAACCCAAACATGAATCCAGGGGCACATAGACGCACCTGCAGGGCCGGTCCTGGGGGGAACGTGATTGCTGCTGTCTGCAGAACTGCACACGGGGGAGGAAAGAAACCCAAACATGAATCCGGGGGCACATAGACGCACCTGCAGGGCCGGTCCTGGGGGAAACGTGATTGCTGCTGTCTGCAGAACTGCACACGGGGGAGGAAAGAAACCCAAACATGAATCCGGGGGCACATAGACGCACCTGCAGGGCCGGTCCTGGGGGGAACGTGATTGCTGCTGTCTGCAGAACTGCACACGGGGGAGGAAAGAAACCCAAACATGAATCCGGGGGCACATAGACGCACCTGCAGGGCCGGTCCTGGGGGGAACGTGATTGCTGCTGTCTGCAGAACTGCACACGGGGGAGGAAAGAAACCCAAACATGAATCCGGGGGCACATAGACGCACCTGCAGAGCCGGTCCTGGGGGGGAACGTGATTGCTGCTGTCTGCAGAACTGCACACGGGGGAGGCAAGAAACCCAAACATGAATCCAGGGGCACATAGACGCACCTGCAGGGCCGGTCCTGGGGGGAACGTGATTGCTGCTGTCTGCAGAACTGCACACGGGGGAGGCAAGAAACCCAAACATGAATCCAGGGGCACATAGACGCACCTGCAGGGCCGGTCCTGGGGGGAACGTGATTGTTGCTGTCTGCAGAACTGCACACGGGGGAGGAAAGAAACCCAAACATGAATCCGGGGGCACATAGACGCACCTGCAGGGCCGGTCCTGGGGGGGGACGTGATTGCTGCTGTCTGCAGAACTGCACACGGGGGAGGCAAGAAGCCCAAACATGAATCCGGGGGCACATAGACGCACCTGCAGGGCCGGTCCTGGGGGGGAACGTGATTGCTGCCTTATGCAGAACTACACATGGGGGAGGCAAGAAACCCAAACATGAATCCGGGGGCACATAGACGCACCTGCAGGGCCGGTCCTGGGGGGGGACGTGATTGCTGCTGTCTGCAGAACTGCACACGGGGGAGGCAAGAAGCCCAAACATGAATCCGGGGGAGCATAGACGCACCTGCAGGGCCGATCCTGGGGGGGAACGTGATTGCTGCCGTCTGCAGAACTCCACACGGGGGAGGCAAGAAACCCAAACATGAATCCGGGGGCACATAGACACACCTGCGGGGCCGGTCCTGGGGGGAACGTGATTGCTGCTGTCTGCAGAACTGCACATGGGGGAGGCAAGAAACCCAAACATGAATCCGGGGGCACATAGACGCACCTGCAGAGCCGGTCCTGGGGGGGGACGTGATTGCTGCTGTCTGCAGAACTGCACACGGGGGAGGCAAGAAGCCCAAACATGAATCCGGGGGCACATAGACGCACCTGCAGAGCCGGTCCTGGGGGGAACATGATTGCTGCTGTCTGCAGAACTGCACACGGGGGAGGCAAGAAGCCCAAACATGAATCCGGGGGCATATAGATGCACCTGCAGGGCCGGTCCTTGGGGGGGGACATGATTGCTGCTGTCTGCAGAACTGCACACGGGGGAGGCAAGAAGCCCAAACATGAATCCGGGGGCACATAGACGCACCTGCAGGGCCGGTCCTGGGGGGAACATGATTGCTGCTGTCTGCAGAACTGCACACGGGGGAGGCAAGAAACCCAAACATGAATCCGGGGGCACATAGACGCACCTGCAGAGCCGATCCTGGGGGCAACGTGATTGCTGCTGTCTGCAGAACTGCACACGGGGGAGGCAAGAAACCCAAACATGAATCCGGGGGCACATAGACGCACCTGCAGAGCCAGTCCTGGGGGCAACGTGATTGCTGCTGTCTGCAGAATTGCACACGGGGGAGGCAAGAAACCCAAACATGAATCTGGGGGCACATAGACGCACCTGCAGGGCCGGTCCTGGGGGGGGGGCGTGATTGCTGCTGTCTGCAGAACTGCACATGGGGGAGGCAAGAAACCCAAACATGAATCTGGGGGCACATAGACGCACCTGCAGGGCCAGTCCTGGGGGGAACATGATTGCTGCTGTCTGCAGAACTGCACACGGGGGAGGCAAGAAACCCAAATATGAATCCGGGGGCACATAGACGCACCTGCAGGGCCGGTCCTGAGGGGGAACGTGATTGCTGCCAGCTGCACAACTGCACACGGGGGAGGCAAGAAACCCAAACATGAATCCGGGGGCACATAGACGCACCTGCAGAGCCGGTCCTGGGGGGAACATGATTGCTGCCGTCTGCAGAACTGCACACGGGGGAGGCAAGAAACCCAAACATGAATCCGGGGGCACATAGACGCACCTGCAGGGCCGGTCCTGGGGGGGAACGCGATTGCTGCCATCTGCAGAACTGCACACGGGGGAGGCAAGAAACCCAAACATGAATCCGGGGGCACATAGACGCACCTGCAGGGCCGGTCCTGGGGGGGAACGCGATTGCTGCCGTCTGCAGAACTGTACACGTGGGAGGCAAGAAACCCAAACATGAATCCGGGGGCACATAGACGCACCTGCAGAGCCAGTCCTGGGGGGGGACATGATTGCTGCTGTCTGCAGAACTGTACACGGGGGAGGCAAGAAACCCAAACATGAATCTGGGGGCACATAGACGCACCTGCAGAGTCGGTCCTGGGGGGAACGTGATTGCTGCTGTCTGCAGAACTGCACACGGGGGAGGCAAGAAGCCCAAACATGAATCCGGGGGCACATAGACGAACCTGCAGGGCCGGTCCTGGGGGGAACGTGATTGCTGCCATCTGCAGAACTGCACACGGGGGAGGCAAGAAGCCCAAACATGAATCCGGGGGCACATAGACGCACCTGCAGGGCCGGTCCTGGGGGGGGACGTGATTGCTGCTGTCTGCAGAACTGCACACGGGGGAGGAAAGAAACCCAAACATGAATCTGGGGGCACATAGACGAACCTGCAGGGCCGGTCCTGGGGGGAACGTGATTGCTGCCATCTGCAGAACTGCACACGGGGGAGGCAAGAAGCCCAAACATGAATCCGGGGGCACATAGACGCACCTGCAGGGCCGGTCCTGGGGGGGGACGTGATTGCTGCTGTCTGCAGAACTGCACACGGGGGAGGAAAGAAACCCAAACATGAATCTGGGGGCACATAGACGCACCTGCAGAGTCGGTCCTGGGGGGAACGTGATTGCTGCTGTCTGCAGAACTGCACACGGGGGAGGCAAGAAGCCCAAACATGAATCCGGGGGCACATAGACGAACCTGCAGGGCCGGTCCTGGGGGGAACGTGATTGCTGCCATCTGCAGAACTGCACACGGGGGAGGCAAGAAGCCCAAACATGAATCCGGGGGCACATAGACGCACCTGCAGAGCCGGTCCTGGGGGGAACATGATTGCTGCCGTCTGCAGAACTGCACACGGGGGAGGCAAGAAGCCCAAACATGAATCCGGGGGCACATAGACGCACCTGCAGGGCCGGTCCTGGGGGGAACGTGATTGCTGCCATCTGCAGAACTGCACACGGGGGAGGCAAGAAACCCAAACATGAATCCGGGGGCACATAGACGCACCTGCAGAGCCGGTCCTGGGGGGAACATGATTGCTGCCGTCTGCAGAACTGCACACGGGGGAGGCAAGAAACCCAAACATGAATCCGGGGGCACATAGACGCACCTGCAGGGCCGGTCCTGGGGGGAAACGCGATTGCTGCCATCTGCAGAACTGCACACGGGGGAGGCAAGAAACCCAAACATGAATCCGGGGGCACATAGACGCACCTGCAGAGCCGGTCCTGGGGGGGAACGCGATTGCTGCCGTCTGCAGAACTGCACACGGGGGAGGCAAGAAACCCAAACATGAATCTGGGGGCACATAGACGCACCTGCAGAGCCAGTCCTGGGGGGGGACATGATTGCTGCTGTCTGCAGAACTGTACACGGGGGAGGCAAGAAACCCAAACATGAATCTGGGGGCACATAGACGCACCTGCAGAGTCGGTCCTGGGGGGAACGTGATTGCTGCTGTCTGCAGAACTGCACACGGGGGAGGCAAGAAGCCCAAACATGAATCCGGGGGCACATAGACGAACCTGCAGGGCCGGTCCTGGGGGGAACGTGATTGCTGCCATCTGCAGAACTGCACACGGGGGAGGCAAGAAGCCCAAACATGAATCCGGGGGCACATAGACGCACCTGCAGGGCCGGTCCTGGGGGGGGACGTGATTGCTGCTGTCTGCAGAACTGCACACGGGGGAGGAAAGAAACCCAAACATGAATCTGGGGGCACATAGACGAACCTGCAGGGCCGGTCCTGGGGGAAACGTGATTGCTGCCATCTGCAGAACTGCACACGGGGGAGGCAAGAAGCCCAAACATGAATCCGGGGGCACATAGACGCACCTGCAGGGCCGGTCCTGGGGGGGGACGTGATTGCTGCTGTCTGCAGAACTGTACACGGGGGAGGCAAGAAACCCAAACATGAATCTGGGGGCACATAGACGCACCTGCAGAGTCGGTCCTGGGGGGAACGTGATTGCTGCTGTCTGCAGAACTGCACACGGGGGAGGCAAGAAGCCCAAACATGAATCCGGGGGCACATAGACGAACCTGCAGGGCCGGTCCTGGGGGGAACGTGATTGCTGCCATCTGCAGAACTGCACACGGGGGAGGCAAGAAGCCCAAACATGAATCCGGGGGCACATAGACGCACCTGCAGGGCCGGTCCTGGGGGGGGACGTGATTGCTGCTGTCTGCAGAACTGCACACGGGGGAGGAAAGAAACCCAAACATGAATCTGGGGGCACATAGACGAACCTGCAGGGCCGGTCCTGGGGGGAACGTGATTGCTGCCATCTGCAGAACTGCACACGGGGGAGGCAAGAAGCCCAAAAATGAATCCGGGGGCACATAGACGCACCTGCAGGGCCGGTCCTGGGGGGGAACATGATTGCTGCTGTCTGCAGAACTGCACACGGGGGAGGAAAGAAACCCAAACATGAATCTGGGGGCACATAGACGAACCTGCAGGGCCGGTCCTGGGGGGAACGTGATTGCTGCCATCTGCAGAACTGCACACGGGGGAGGCAAGAAGCCCAAACATGAATCCGGGGGCACATAGACGCACCTGCAGAGCCGGTCCTGGGGGGGAACGTGATTGCTGCTGTCTGCAGAACTGCACACGGGGGAGGCAAGAAACCCAAACATGAATCCGGGGGCACATAGACGCACCTGCAGGGCCGGTCCTGGGGGGGAACGTGATTGCTGCTGTCTGCAGAACTGCACACGGGGGAGGAAAGAAACCCAAACATGAATCTGGGGGCACATAGACGCACCTGCAGGGCCGGTCCTGGGGGGGAACGTGATTGCTGCTGTCTGCAGAACTGCACACGGGGGAGGCAAGAAGCCCAAACATGAATCCGGGGGCACATAGACGCACCTGCAGGGCCGGTCCTGGGGGGGGACGTGATTGCTGCTGTCTGCAGAACTGCACACGGGGGAGGCAAGAAACCTAAACATGAATCCGGGGGCACATAGACGCACCTGCAGAGCCGGTCCTGGGGGGGAACGTGATTGCTGCTGTCTGCAGAACTACACACGGGGGAGGCAAGAAATCCAAACATGAATCCGGGGGCACATAGACGCACCTGCAGGGCCGGTCCTGGGGGGGAACGTGATTGCTGCTGTCTGCAGAACTGCACACGAGGGAGGCAAGAAATCCAAACATGAATCCGGGGGCACATAGACGCACCTGCAGGGCCGGTCCTGGGGGGGAACGTGATTGCTGCTGTATGCAGAACTGCACACGGGGGAGGCAAGAAACCCAAACATGAATCCGGGGGCACATAGACGCACCTGCAGAGCCGGTCCTGGGGGGGGACGTGATTGCTGCTGTCTGCAGAACTGCACACGGGGGAGGCAAGAAACCCAAACATGAATCCGGGGGCACATAGACGCACCTGCAGGGCCGGTCCTGGGGGGGAACGCGATTGCTGCCATCTGCAGAACTGCACACGGGGGAGGCAAGAAACCCAAACATGAATCTGGGGGCACATAGACGCACCTGCAGGGCCGGTCCTGGGGGGGAACGTGATTGCTGCCATCTGCAGAACTGCACACGGGGGAGGAAAGAAACCCAAACATGAATCCGGGGGCACATAGACGCACCTGCAGAGCCGGTCATGGGGGGGAACGTGATTGCTGCTGTCTGCAGAACTGCACACGGGGGAGGCAAGAAGCCCAAACATGAATCCAGGGGCACATAGACGCACCTGCAGGGCCGGTCCTGGGGGGAACGTGATTGCTGCTGTCTGCAGAACTGCACACGGGGGAGGCAAGAAACCCAAACATGAATCCAGGGGCACATAGACACACCTGCAGGGCCGGTCCTGGGGGGAACGTGATTGCTGCTGTCTGCAGAACTGCACACGGGGGAGGCAAGAAACCCAAACATGAATCCAGGGGCACATAGACGCACCTGCAGGGCCGGTCCTGGGGGGAACGTGATTGCTGCTGTCTGCAGAACTGCACACGGGGGAGGCAAGAAACCCAAACATGAATCCGGGGGCACATAGACGCACCTGCAGAGCCGGTCCTGGGGGGGAACGTGATTGCTGCTGTCTGCAGAACTGCACACGGGGGAGGCAAGAAGCCCAAACATGAATCCAGGGGCACATAGACGCACCTGCAGAGCCGGTCCTGGGGGGAACATGATTGCTGCTGTCTGCAGAACTGCACACAGGGGAGGCAAGAAACCCAAACATGAATCCGGGGGCACATAGACGCACCTGCAGAGCCGGTCCTGGGGGGGACGTGATTGCTGCTGTCTGCAGAACTGCACACGGGGGAGGAAAGAAACCCAAACATGAATCCGGGGGCACATAGACGCACCTGCAGAGCCGGTCCTGGGGGGGAACGTGATTGCTGCTGTCTGCAGAACTGCACACGGGGGAGGCAAGAAGCCCCAACATGAATCCAGGGGCACATAGACGCACCTGCAGGGCCGGTCCTGGGGGGAACGTGATTGCTGCTGTCTGCAGAACTGCACACGGGGGAGGCAAGAAACCCAAACATGAATCCAGGGGCACATAGACACACCTGCAGGGCCGGTCCTGGGGGGAACGTGATTGCTGCTGTCTGCAGAACTGCACACGGGGGAGGCAAGAAACCCAAACATGAATCCAGGGGCACATAGACGCACCTGCAGGGCCGGTCCTGGGGGGAACGTGATTGCTGCTGCCGGCAGAACTGCACACGGGGGAGGAAAGAAACCCAAACATGAATCCGGGGGCACATAAACGCACCCGTAGGGCCGGTCCTGGGGGAAACGTGATTGCTGCTGTCTGCAGAACTGCACACGGGGGAGGCAAGAAACCCAAACATGAATCCAGGGGCACATAGACGCACCTGCAGGGCCGGTCCTGGGGGGAACGTGATTGCTGCTGTCTGCAGAACTGCACACGGGGGAGGCAAGAAGCCCAAACATGAATCCAGGGGCACATAGACGCACCTGCAGGGCCGGTCCTGGGGGGAACGTGATTGCTGCTGTCTGCAGAACTGCACACGGGGGAGGCAAGAAACCCAAACATGAATCCAGGGGCACATAGACACACCTGCAGGGCCGGTCCTGGGGGGAACGTGATTGCTGCTGTCTGCAGAACTGCACACGGGGGAGGCAAGAAACCCAAACATGAATCCAGGGGCACATAGACGCACCTGCAGGGCCGGTCCTGGGGGGAACGTGATTGCTGCTGCCGGCAGAACTGCACACGGGGGAGGAAAGAAACCCAAACATGAATCCGGGGGCACATAAACGCACCCGTAGGGCCGGTCCTGGGGGGAACGTGATTGCTGCTGTCTGCAGAACTGCACACGGGGGAGGCAAGAAACCCAAACATGAATCCAGGGGCACATAGACGCACCTGCAGGGCCGGTCCTGGGGGGAACGTGATTGCTGCTGTCTGCAGAACTGCACATGGGGGAGGCAAGAAACCCAAACATGAATCCGGGGGCACATAGACGCACCTTCAGGGCCGGTCCTGGAGGAAACGTGATTGCTGCTGTCTGCAGAACTACACACGGGGGACGCAAGAAACCCAAACATGAATCCGGGGGCACATAGACGCACCTGCAGGGCCGGTCCTGGGGGGGAACATGATTGCTGCCTTCTGCAGAACTACACATGGGGGAGGCAAGAAACCCAAACATGAATCCGGGGGCACATAGACGCACCTGCAGGGCCGGTCCTGGAGGAAACGTGATTGCTGCTGTCTGCAGAACTACACACGGGGGAGGCAAGAAACCCAAACATGAATCCGGGGGCACATAGACGCACCTGCAGGGCCGGTCCTGGGGGGGGGGACGTGATTGCTGCTGTCTGCAGAACTGCACACGGGGGAGGCAAGAAGCCCAAACATGAATCCGGGGGCACATAGACGCACCTGCAGGGCCGGTCCTGCGGGGAACGTGATTGCTGCTATCTGCAGAACTGCACACGGGGGAGGCAAGAAACCCAAACATGAATCCGGGGGCGCATAGACGCACTTGCAGGGCCGATCCTGGGGGGGAACGTGATTGCTGCCGTCTGCAGAACTGCACACGGGGGAGGCAAGAAACCCAAACATGAATCCGGGGGCACATAGACGCACCTGCAGGGCCGGTCCTGGGGGGAACATGATTGCTGCTGTCTGCAGAACTGCACACGGGGGAGGCAAGAAACCCAAACATGAATCGGGGGGCACATAGACGCACCTGCAGAGCCGGTCCTGGGGGGGGACGTGATTGCTGCTGTCTGCAGAACTGCACACGGGGGAGGCAAGAAACCCAAACATGAATCGGGGGGCACATAGACGCACCTGCAGGGCCGGTCCTGGGGGGAACATGATTGCTGCTGTCTGCAGAACTGCACACGGGGGAGGCAAGAAACCCAAACATGAATCTGGGGGCACATAGACTCACCTGCAGAGCCGGTCCTGGTGGGGGGACGTGATTGCTGCTGTCTGCAGAACTGCACACGGGGGAGGCAAGAAGCCCAAACATGAATCCGGGGGCACATAGACGCACCTGCAGGGCCGGTCCTGGGGGGGAACGTGATTGCTGCCATCTGCAGAACTACACACGGGGGAGGCAAGAAACCCAAACATGAATCCGGGGGCACATAGACGCACCTGCAGGGCCGGTCCTGGGGGGGAACGTGATTGCTGCTGTCTGCAGAACTGCACACGGGGGAGGCAAGAAACCCAAACATGAATCGGGGGGCACATAGACGCACCTGCAGAGCCGGTCCTGGGGGGGGGACGTGATTGCTGCTGTCTGCAGAACTGCACACGGGGGAGGCAAGAAGCCCAAACATGAATCCGGGGGCACATAGACGCACCTGCAGGGCCGGTCCTGGGGGGAACGTGATTGCTGCCATCTGCAGAACTACACACGGGGGAGGCAAGAAGCCCAAACATGAATCCGGGGGCACATAGACGCACCTGCAGGGCCGGTCCTGGGGGGGAACGTGATTGCTGCCATCTGCAGAACTGCACACGGGGGAGGCAAGAAACCCAAACATGAATCCGGGGGCACATAGACGCACCTGCAGGGCCGGTCCTGGGGGGAACATGATTGCTGCTGTCTGCAGAACTGCACACGGGGGAGGCAAGAAACCCAAACATGAATCCGGGGGCACATAGACGCACCTGCAGGACCGGTCCTGGGGGGGGAACGTGATTGCTGCCATCTGCAGAACTACACACGGGGGAGGAAAGAAACCCAAACATGAATCCGGGGGCACATAGACGCACCTGCAGAGCCGGTCCTGGGGGGGAACGTGATTGCTGCCGTCTGCAGAACTGCACACGGGGGAGGCAAGAAACCCAAACATGAATCCGGGGGCACATAGACGCACCTGCAGGGCCGGTCCTGGGGGGGAACGTGATTGCTGTCATCTGCAGAACTGCACACGGGGGAGGCAAGAAACCCAAACATGAATCCGGGGGCACATAGACGCACCTGCAGGGCCGGTCCTGGAGGGAACGCGATTGCTGCCATCTGCAGAACTGCACACGGGGGAGGCAAGAAACCCAAACATGAATCCGGGGGCACATAGACGCACCTGCAGGGCCGGTCCTGGGGGGGAACGCGATTGCTGCCATCTGCAGAACTGCACACGGGGGAGGCAAGAAACCCAAACATGAATCCCGGGGCACATAGACGCACCTGCAGGGCCGGTCCTGGGGGGAACGCGATTGCTGCCATCTGCAGAACTGCACACGGGGGAGGCAAGAAACCCAAACATGAATCCGGGGGCACATAGACGCACCTGCAGGGCCGGTCCTGGGGGGAACGCGATTGCTGCCATCTGCAGAACTGCACACGGGGGAGGCAAGAAACCCAAACATGAATCTGGGGGCACATAGACGCACCTGCAGGGCCGGTCCTGGGGGGGAACGTGATTGCTGTCATCTGCAGAACTGCACACGGGGGAGGCAAGAAACCCAAACATGAATCCGGGGGCACATAGACGCACCTGCAGGGCCGGTCCTGGAGGGAACGCGATTGCTGCCATCTGCAGAACTGCACACGGGGGAGGCAAGAAACCCAAACATGAATCCGGGGGCACATAGACGCACCTGCAGGGCCGGTCCTGGGGGGGAACGCGATTGCTGCCATCTGCAGAACTGCACACGGGGGAGGCAAGAAACCCAAACATGAATCCAGGGGCACATAGACGCACCTGCAGGGCCGGTCCTGGGGGGGAACGTGATTGCTGCTGTCTGCAGAACTGCACACGGGGGAGGCAAGAAGCCCAAACATGAATCCGGGGGCACATAGACGCACCTGCAGGGCCGGTCCTGGGGGGGAACGTGATTGCTGCTGTCTGCAGAACTGCACACGGGGGAGGCAAGAAGCCCAAACATGAATCCGGGGGCACATAGACGCACCTGCAGGGCCGGTCCTGGGGGGGGAACGTGATTGCTGCTGTCTGCAGAACTGCACACGGGGGAGGCAAGAAACCCAAACATGAATCCAGGGGCACATAGACGCACCTGCAGGGCCGGTCCTGGGGGGAACGTGATTGCTGCCATCTGTAGAACTGCACACGGGGGAGGCAAGAAGCCCAAACATGAATCCGGGGGCACATAGACGCACCTGCAGGGCCGGTCCTGGGGGGGGACGTGATTGCTGCTGTCTGCAGAACTGCACACGGGGGAGGAAAGAAACCCAAACATGAATCCGGGGGCACATAGACGCACCTGCAGGGCCGGTCCTGGGGGGGAACGTGATTGCTGCTGTCTGCAGAACTGCACACGGGGGAGGCAAGAAGCCCAAACATGAATCCGGGGGCACATAGACGCACCTGCAGGGCCGGTCCTGGGGGGGGACGTGATTGCTGCTGTCTGCAGAACTGCACACGGGGGAGGCAAGAAACCTAAACATGAATCCGGGGGCACATAGACGCACCTGCAGAGACGGTCCTGGGGGGGAACGTGATTGCTGCTGTCTGCAGAACTGCACACTGGGGAGGCAAGAAACCCAAACATGAATCCGGGGGCACATAGACGCACCTGCAGATCCGGTCCTGGGGGGGGACGTGATTGCTGCTGTCTGCAGAACTGCACACGGGGGAGGCAAGAAATCCAAACATGAATCCGGGGGCACATAGACGCACCTGCAGGGCCGGTCCTGGGGGGGAACGCGATTGCTGCCGTCTGCAGAACTGCACACGGGGGAGGCAAGAAACCCAAACATGAATCCGGGGGCACATAGACGCACCTGCAGGGCCGGTCCTGGGGGGGAACGCGATTGCTGCCATCTGCAGAACTGCACACGGGGGAGGCAAGAAACCCAAACATGAATCTGGGGGCACATAGACGCACCTGCAGGGCCGGTCCTGGGGGGGAACGTGATTGCTGCTGTCTGCAGAACTGCACATGGGGGAGGAAAGAAACCCAAACATGAATCCGGAGGCACATAGACGCACCTGCAGGGCCGGTCCTGGGGGGGAACGCGATTGCTGCTGTCTGCAGAACTGCACACGGGGGAGGAAAGAAACCCAAACATGAATCCGGGGGCACATAGACGCACCTGCAGGGCCGGTCCTGGGGGGGAACGTGATTGCTGCCATCTGCAGAACTGCACACGGGGGAGGAAAGAAACCCAAACATGAATCCGGGGGCACATAGACGCACCTGCAGAGCCGGTCCTGGGGGGGACGTGATTGCTGCTGTCTGCAGAAGTGCACACGGGGGAGGCAAGAAACCCAAACATGAATCCAGGGGCACATAGACGCACCTGCAGGGCCGGTCCTGGGGGGAACGTGATTGCTGCCTTATGCAGAACTGCACACGGGGGAGGCAAGAAACCCAAACATGAATCCGGGGGCACATAGACGCACCTGCAGGGCCGGTCCTGGGGGGAACGTGATTGCTGCTGTCTGCAGAACTGCACACGGGGGAGGAAAGAAACCCAAACATGAATCCGGGGGCACATAGACGCACCTGCAGGGCCGGTCCTGGGGGGGAACGCGATTGCTGCCATCTGCAGAACTGCACACGGGGGAGGCAAGAAACCCAAACATGAATCCGGGGGCACATAGACGCACCTGCAGGGCCGGTCCTGGGGGGGAACGCGATTGCTGCCATCTGCAGAACTGCACACAGGGGAGGCAAGAAGCCCAAACATGAATCCGGGGGCACATAGACGCACCTGCAGAGCCGGTCCTGGGGGGGAACGTGATTGCTGCTGTCTGCAGAACTGCACACGGGGGAGGAAAGAAACCCAAACATGAATCCGGGGGCACATAGACGCACCTGCAGAGCCGGTCCTGGGGGGGAACGTGATTGCTGCTGTCTGCAGAACTGCACACGGGGGAGGAAAGAAACCCAAACATGAATCCGGGGGCACATAGACGCACCTGCAGGGCCGGTCCTGGGGGGGAACGTGATTGCTGCTGTCTGCAGAACTGCACACGGGGGAGGAAAGAAACCCAAACATGAATCCGGGGGCACATAGACGCACCTGCAGAGCCGGTCCTGGGGGGAACGTGATTGCTGCTGTCTGCAGAACTGCACACGGGGGAGGCAAGAAACCCAAACATGAATCCGGGGGCGCATAGACGCACCTGCAGGGCCGATCCTGGGGGGGAACGTGATTGCTGCCTTATGCAGAACTACACATGGGGGAGGCAAGAAACCCAAACATGAATCCGGGGGCACATAGACGCACCTGCAGGGCCGGTCCTGGGGGGGGACGTGATTGCTGCTGTCTGCAGAACTGCACACGGGGGAGGCAAGAAGCCCAAACATGAATCCGGGGGCACATAGACGCACCTGCAGAGCCGATCCTGGGGGGGAACGTGATTGCTGCTGTCTGCAGAACTGCACACGGGGGAGGCAAGAAACCCAAACATGAATCCGGGGGCGCATAGACGCACCTGCAGGGCCGATCCTGGGGGGGAACGTGATTGCTGCCGTCTGCAGAACTCCACACGGGGGAGGCAAGAAACCCAAACATGAATCCGGGGGCACATAGACACACCTGCAGGGCCGGTCCTGGGGGGAACGTGATTGCTGCTGTCTGCAGAACTGCACATGGGGGAGGCAAGAAACCCAAACATGAATCCGGGGGCACATAGACGCACCTGCAGAGCCGGTCCTGGGGGGGGACGTGATTGCTGCTGTCTGCAGAACTGCACACGGGGGAGGCAAGAAGCCCAAACATGAATCCGGGGGCACATAGACGCACCTGCAGAGCCGGTCCTGGGGGGAACATGATTGCTGCTGTCTGCAGAACTGCACACGGGGGAGGCAAGAAGCCCAAACATGAATCCGGGGGCATATAGATGCACCTGCAGGGCCGGTCCTTGGGGGGGGACATGATTGCTGCTGTCTGCAGAACTGCACACGGGGGAGGCAAGAAGCCCAAACATGAATCCGGGGGCACATAGACGCACCTGCAGGGCCGGTCCTGGGGGGAACATGATTGCTGCTGTCTGCAGAACTGCACACGGGGGAGGCAAGAAACCCAAACATGAATCCGGGGGCACATAGACGCACCTGCAGAGCCGATCCTGGGGGCAACGTGATTGCTGCTGTCTGCAGAACTGCACACGGGGGAGGCAAGAAACCCAAACATGAATCCGGGGGCACATAGACGCACCTGCAGAGCCAGTCCTGGGGGCAACGTGATTGCTGCTGTCTGCAGAACTGCACACGGGGGAGGCAAGAAACCCAAACATGAATCTGGGGGCACATAGACGCACCTGCAGGGCCGGTCCTGGGGGGGGACGTGATTGCTGCTGTCTGCAGAACTGCACATGGGGGAGGCAAGAAACCCAAACATGAATCTGGGGGCACATAGACGCACCTGCAGGGCCAGTCCTGGGGGGAACATGATTGCTGCTGTCTGCAGAACTGCACACGGGGGAGGCAAGAAACCCAAATATGAATCCGGGGGCACATAGACGCACCTGCAGGGCCGGTCCTGAGGGGGAACGTGATTGCTGCCATCTGCACAACTGCACACGGGGGAGGCAAGAAACCCAAACATGAATCCGGGGGCACATAGACGCACCTGCAGAGCCGGTCCTGGGGGGAACATGATTGCTGCCGTCTGCAGAACTGCACACGGGGGAGGCAAGAAACCCAAACATGAATCCGGGGGCACATAGACGCACCTGCAGGGCCGGTCCTGGGGGGGAACGCGATTGCTGCCATCTGCACAACTGCACACGGGGGAGGCAAGAAACCCAAACATGAATCCGGGGGCACATAGACGCACCTGCAGAGCCGGTCCTGGGGGGAACATGATTGCTGCCGTCTGCAGAACTGCACACGGGGGAGGCAAGAAACCCAAATATGAATCCGGGGGCACATAGACGCACCTGCAGGGCCGGTCCTGAGGGGGAACGTGATTGCTGCCATCTGCACAACTGCACACGGGGGAGGCAAGAAACCCAAACATGAATCCGGGGGCACATAGACGCACCTGCAGAGCCGGTCCTGGGGGGAACATGATTGCTGCCGTCTGCAGAACTGCACACGGGGGAGGCAAGAAACCCAAACATGAATCCGGGGGCACATAGACGCACCTGCAGAGCCGGTCCTGGGGGGAACATGATTGCTGCCGTCTGCAGAACTGCACACGGGGGAGGCAAGAAACCCAAACATGAATCCGGGGGCACATAGACGCACCTGCAGAGCCGGTCCTGGGGGGAACATGATTGCTGCCGTCTGCAGAACTGCACACGGGGGGAGGCAAGAAACCCAAACATGAATCCGGGGGCACATAGACGCACCTGCAGAGCCAGTCCTGGGGGGGGACATGATTGCTGCTGTCTGCAGAACTGTACACGGGGGAGGCAAGAAACCCAAACATGAATCTGGGGGCACATAGACGCACCTGCAGAGTCGGTCCTGGGGGGAACGTGATTGCTGCTGTCTGCAGAACTGCACACGGGGGAGGAAAGAAACCCAAACATGAATCTGGGGGCACATAGACGCACCTGCAGGGCCGGTCCTGGGGGGAACGTGATTGCTGCTGTCTGCAGAACTGCACACGGGGGAGGAAAGAAACCCAAACATGAATCTGGGGGCACATAGACGCACCTGCAGGGCCGGTCCTGGGGGGAACGTGATTGCTGCTGTCTGCAGAACTGCACACGGGGGAGGAAAGAAACCCAAACATGAATCCGGGGGCACATAGACGCACCTGCAGGGCCGGTCCTGGGGGGAACATGATTGCTGCCGTCTGCAGAACTGCACACGGGGGAGGCAAGAAACCCAAACATGAATCCGGGGGCACATAGACGCACCTGCAGGGCCGGTCCTGGGGGGGAACGCGATTGCTGCCATCTGCAGAACTGCACACGGGGGAGGCAAGAAACCCAAACATGAATCCGGGGGCACATAGACGCACCTGCAGGGCCGGTCCTGGGGGGGAACGCGATTGCTGCCGTCTGCAGAACTGTACACGGGGGAGGCAAGAAACCCAAACATGAATCCGGGGGCACATAGACGCACCTGCAGGGCCGGTCCTGGGGGGGGACATGATTGCTGCTGTCTGCAGAACTGTACACGGGGGAGGCAAGAAACCCAAACATGAATCTGGGGGCACATAGACGCACCTGCAGAGTCGGTCCTGGGGGGAACGTGATTGCTGCTGTCTGCAGAACTGCACACGGGGGAGGAAAGAAACCCAAACATGAATCTGGGGGCACATAGACGCACCTGCAGGGCCGGTCCTGGGGGGAACGTGATTGCTGCTGTCTGCAGAACTGCACACGGGGGAGGAAAGAAACCCAAACATGAATCCGGGGGCACATAGACGCACCTGCAGGGCCGGTCCTGGGGGGGAACGTGATTTCTGCTGTCTGCAGAACTGCACACGGGGGAGGAAAGAAACCCAAACATGAATCCGGGGGCACATAGACGCACCTGCAGGGCCGGTCCTGGGGGGGAACATGATTGCTGCTGTCTGCAGAACTGCACACGGGGGAGGCAAGAAACCCAAACATGAATCCGGGGGGCACATAGACGCACCTGCAGGGCCGGTCCTGGGGGGAACGTGATTGCTGCTGTCTGCAGAACTGCACATGGGGGAGGCAAGAAAACCAAACATGAATCCGGGGGCACATAGACGCACCTGCAGGGCCGGTCCTGGGGGGGAACGTGATTGCTGCCATCTGCAGAACTGCACACGGGGAGGCAAGAAACCCAAACATGAATCCGGGGGCACATAGACGCACCTGCAGGGCCGGTCCTGGGGGGGAACGTGATTGCTGCTGTCTGCAGAACTGCACACGGGGGAGGCAAGAAACCCAAACATGAATCCGGGGGCACATAGACGCACCTGCAGGGCCGGTCCTGGGGGGGAACATGATTGCTGCTGTCTGCAGAACTGCACACGGGGGAGGAAAGAAACCCAAACATGAATCCGGGGGCACATAGACGCACCTGCAGAGCCGGTCCTGGGGGGGAACGTGATTGCTGCTGTCTGCAGAACTGCACATGGGGGAGGCAAGTAACCCAAACATGAATCCGGGGGCACATAGACGCACCTGCAGAGCCGGTCCTGGGGGCAACGTGATTGCTGCTGTCTGCAGAACTGCACACGGGGGAGGACAGAAACCCAAACATGAATCCGGGGGCACATAGACGCACCTGCAGGGCCGGTCCTGGGGGGGAACGTGATTGCTGCTGTCTGCAGAACTGCACACGGGGGAGGCAAGAAACCCAAACATGAATCCGGGGGCACATAGACGCACCTGCAGAGCCGGTCCTGGGGGGAACATGATTGCTGCCGTCTGCAGAACTGCACACGGGGGAGGCAAGAAACCCAAACATGAATCCGGGGGCATATAGACGCACCTGCAGGGCCGGTCCTGGGGGGGAACGTGATTGCTGCTGTCTGCAGAACTGCACACGGGGGAGGCAAGAAACCCAAACATGAATCCGGGGGCACATAGACGCACCTGCAGGGCCGGTCCTGGGGGGGAACGCGATTGCTGCCATCTGCAGAACTGCACACGGGGGAGGCAAGAAACCCAAACATGAATCCGGGGGCACATAGACGCACCTGCAGGGCCGGTCCTGGGGGGAACGCGATTGCTGCCGTCTGCAGAACTGCACACGGGGGAGGCAAGAAACCCAAACATGAATCCGGGGGCACATAGACGCACCTGCAGGGCCGGTCCTGGGGGGGGAACGTGATTGCTGCCATCTGCAGAACTGCACACGGGGGAGGCAAGAAACCCAAACATGAATTCGGGGGCACATAGACGCACCTGCAGGGCCGGTCCTGGGGGGGAACGCGATTGCTGCCATCTGCAGAACTGCACACGGGGGAGGCAAGAAACCCAAACATGAATCCGGGGGCACATAGACGCACCTGCAGGGCCGGTCCTGGGGGGAACGCGATTGCTGCCGTCTGCAGAACTGCACACGGGGGAGGCAAGAAACCCAAACATGAATCCGGGGGCACATAGACGCACCTGCAGGGCCGGTCCTGGGGGGGGAACGTGATTGCTGCCATCTGCAGAACTGCACACGGGGGAGGCAAGAAACCCAAACATGAATTCGGGGGCACATAGACGCACCTGCAGGGCCGGTCCTGGGGGGAACGCGATTGCTGCTGTCTGCAGAACTGCACACGGGGGGAGGCAAGAAGCCCAAACATGAATCCGGGGGCACATAGACGCACCTGCAGAGCCGGTCCTGGGGGGGGACATGATTGCTGCTGTCTGCAGAACTGCACACGGGGGAGGCAAGAAACCCAAACATGAATCCGGGGGCACATAGACGCACCTGCAGAGCCGGTCCTGGGGGGAACATGATTGCTGCCGTCTGCAGAACTGCACACGGGGGAGGCAAGAAACCCAAACATGAATCCGGGGGCACATAGACGCACCTGCAGAGCCGGTCCTGGGGGGGGACATGATTGCTGCTGTCTGCAGAACTGCACACGGGGGAGGCAAGAAACCCAAACATGAATCCGGTGGCACATAGACGCACCTGCAGAGCCGGTCCTGGGGGGGGACATGATTGCTGCTGTCTGCAGAACTGCACACGGGGGAGGCAAGAAACCCAAACATGAATCCGGGGGCACATAGACGCACCTGCAGAGCCGGTCCTGGGGGGGGACATGATTGCTGCTGTCTGCAGAACTGCACACGGGGGAGGCAAGAAACCCAAACATGAATCCGGGGGCACATAGACGCACCTGCAGAGCCGGTCCTGGGGGGAACATGATTGCTGCCGTCTGCAGAACTGCACACGGGGGAGGCAAGAAACCCAAACATGAATCCGGGGGCATATAGACGCACCTGCAGGGCCGGTCCTGGGGGGGAACGTGATTGCTGCTGTCTGCAGAACTGCACACGGGGGAGGCAAGAAACCCAAACATGAATCCGGGGGCACATAGACGCACCTGCAGGGCCGGTCCTGGGGGGGAACGCGATTGCTGCCATCTGCAGAACTGCACACGGGGGAGGCAAGAAACCCAAACATGAATCCGGGGGCACATAGACGCACCTGCAGGGCCGGTCCTGGGGGGAACGCGATTGCTGCCGTCTGCAGAACTGCACACGGGGGAGGCAAGAAACCCAAACATGAATCCGGGGGCACATAGACGCACCTGCAGGGCCGGTCCTGGGGGGGGAACGTGATTGCTGCCATCTGCAGAACTGCACACGGGGGAGGCAAGAAACCCAAACATGAATCCGGGGGCACATAGACGCACCTGCAGGGCCGGTCCTGGGGGGAACGCGATTGCTGCCGTCTGCAGAACTGCACACGGGGGAGGCAAGAAACCCAAACATGAATCCGGGGGCACATAGACGCACCTGCAGGGCCGGTCCTGGGGGGAACGTGATTGCTGCCATCTGCAGAACTGCACACGGGGGAGGCAAGAAACCCAAACATGAATCCGGGGGCACATAGACGCACCTGCAGGGCCGGTCCTGGGGGGAACGCGATTGCTGCTGTCTGCAGAACTGCACACGGGGGAGGCAAGAAACCCAAACATGAATCTGGGGGCACATAGACGCACCTGCAGGGCCGGTCCTGGGGGGAACGTGATTGCTGCTGTCTGCAGAACTGCACACGGGGGAGGCAAGAAACCCAAACATGAATCCGGGGGCACATAGACGCACCTGCAGGGCCGGTCCTGGGGGGAACGTGATTGCTGCCGTCTGCAGAACTGCACACGGGGGAGGCAAGAAACCCAAACATGAATCCGGGGGCACATAGACGCACCTGCAGAGCCGGTCCTGGGGGGGAACGTGATTGCTGCTGTCTGCAGAACTGCACACGGGGGAGGCAAGAAACCCAAACATGAATCCGGGGGCACATAGACGCACCTGCAGAGCCGGTCCTGGGGGGAACATGATTGCTGCCGTCTGCAGAACTGCACACGGGGGAGGCAAGAAACCCAAACATGAATCCGGGGGCATATAGACGCACCTGCAGGGCCGGTCCTGGGGGGGAACGTGATTGCTGCTGTCTGCAGAACTGCACACGGGGGAGGCAAGAAACCCAAACATGAATCCGGGGGCACATAGACGCACCTGCAGGGCCGGTCCTGGGGGGGAACGCGATTGCTGCCATCTGCAGAACTGCACACGGGGGAGGCAAGAAACCCAAACATGAATCCGGGGGCACATAGACGCACCTGCAGGGCCGGTCCTGGGGGCAACGCGATTGCTGCCGTCTGCAGAACTGCACACGGGGGAGGCAAGAAACCCAAACATGAATCCGTGGGCACATAGACGCACCTGCAGGGCCGGTCCTGGGGGGGGAACGTGATTGCTGCCATCTGCAGAACTGCACACGGGGGAGGCAAGAAACCCAAACATGAATCTGGGGGCACATAGAAGCACCTGCAGGGCCGGTCCTGGGGGGAACGCGATTGCTGCTGTCTGCAGAACTGCACACGGGGGAGGCAAGAAACCCAAACATGAATCTGGGGGCACATAGACGCACCTGCAGGGCCGGTCCTGGGGGGAACGTGATTGCTGCTGTCTGCAGAACTGCACACGGGGGAGGCAAGAAACCCAAACATGAATCCGGGGGCACATAGACGCACCTGCAGGGCCGGTCCTGGGGGGAACGTGATTGCTGCCGTCTGCAGAACTGCACACGGGGGAGGCAAGAAACCCAAACATGAATCCGGGGGCACATAGACGCACCTGCAGGGCCGGTCCTGGGGGTAACGTGATTGCTGCCATCTGCAGAACTGCACACGGGGGAGGAAAGAAACCCAAACATGAATCCGGGGGCACATAGACGCACCTGCAGAGCCGGTCCTGGGGGGGGACGTGATTGCTGCTGTCTGCAGAACTGCACATGGGGGAGGCAAGAAGCCCAAACATGAATCCGGGGGCACATAGACGCACCTGCAGGGCCAGTCCTGGGGGGAACATGATTGCTGCTGTCTGCAGAACTGCACACGGGGGAGGCAAGAAGCCCAAACATGAATCCGGAGGCACATAGACGCACCTGCAGGGCCAGTCCTGGGGGGAACGTGATTGCTGCCTTATGCAGAACTGCACATGGGGGAGGCAAGAAGCCCAAACATGAATCCGGGGGCACATAGACGCACCTGCAGGGCCAGTCCTGGGGGGAACATGATTGCTGCTGTCTGCAGAACTGCACACGGGGGAGGCAAGAAGCCCAAACATGAATCCGGAGGCACATAGACGCACCTGCAGGGCCAGTCCTGGGGGGAACATGATTGCTGCTGTCTGCAGAACTGCACACGGGGGAGGCAAGAAACCCAAACATGAATCCGGAGGCACATAGACGCACCTGCAGGGCCAGTCCTGGGGGGAACGTGATTGCTGCCTTATGCAGAACTGCACACGGGGGAGGAAAGAAACCCAAATATGAATCCGGGGGCACATAGACGCACCTGCAGAGTCGGTCCTGGGGGGAACGTGATTGCTGCCGTCTGCAGAACTGCACACGGGGGAGGCAAGAAGCCCAAACATGAATCCGGGGGCACATAGACGCACCTGCAGGGCCGGTCCTGGGGGGGAACGTGATTGCTGCCTTATGCAGAACTGCACACGGGGGAGGAAAGAAACCCAAACATGAATCCGGGGGCACATAGACGCACCTGCAGAGTCGGTCCTGGGGGGAACGTGATTGCTGCCGTCTGCAGAACTGCACACGGGGGAGGAAAGAAACCCAAACATGAATCCGGGGGCACATAGACGCACCTGCAGAGTCGGTCCTGGGGGGAACGTGATTGCTGCCATCTGCAGAACTGCACACGGGGGAGGAAAGAAACCCAAATATGAACCCGGGGGCACATAGACGCACCTGCAGGGCCGGTCCTGGGGGGGAACATGATTGCTGCTGTCTGCAGAACTACACACGGGGGAGGAAAGAAACCCAAACATGAATCCGGGGGCACATAGACGCACCTGCAGAGTCGGTCCTGGGGGGAACGTGATTGCTGCCGTCTGCAGAACTGCACACGGGGGAGGAAAGAAACCCAAATATGAACCCGGGGGCACATAGACGCACCTGCAGGGCCGGTCCTGGGGGGGAACATGATTGCTGCTGTCTGCAGAACTGCACACGGGGGAGGAAAGAAACCCAAACATGAATCCGGGGGCACATAGACGCACCTGCAGAGTCGGTCCTGGGGGGGAACGTGATTGCTGCCGTCTGCAGAACTGCACACGGGGGAGGAAAGAAACCCAAACATGAATCCGGGGGCACATAGACGCACCTGCAGAGGTCCTGGGGGGGGGAACATGAATCCTGCCATTTATAGAGACCAAAACCTAGTGTCGTCTGGCGCGAGGTGCTGGGGGTTGGTGATTACGCTGGCGCGAGGTGCGGGGGGTCACAGATTACGCTGGCGCGAGGTGCGGGGGGTCGCAGATTACGCTGGTGTGAGGTGCTGGGGGAGGCAGGTTACTTCTGTGACATCATTAATCACCGCTAATATTGTGTCCACAGGATGGGAAGAGCAGCATGGCGGGGCTGGCCTCCATCGGAGGTAGAGACATCAAGGAGAAGAAGGTCTTCATCAGCTTAGTGGGAACAACAGGCATGGGGTGCAGGTGGGTGCAACTTGTCTGTGGTACCAGCGGGTGCCTTGCCTTGTGCTGTACGTGGGGTACCCTGAAAAGGGGGTTGGGGGGAACTTTACCTGTATGGGGGATTATGGCTTGGGCTGACCTGCCTTCTATGGGAAACTTTTCTTGTACAGGAGATAATTAGTGCTGTCCAGTACAGGGGAATATGGGGAGGGGGACTAGTGTCCAGTACAGGGGATTATGGGGAGAGGGGAGTGCTGTCCAGTACAGGGGATTATGGGGAGAGGGGAGTGCTGTCCAGTACAGGGGATTATGGGGAGAGGGGAGTGCTGTCCAGTACAGGGGATTATGGGGAGGGGGAGTGCTGTCCAGTACAGGGGATTATGGGGAGGGGGAGTAGTGTCCAGTACAGGGGATTATGGGGAGAGGGGAGTGCTGTCCAGTACAGGGGATTATGGGGAGAGGGGAGTGCTGTCCAGTACAGGGGATTATGGGGAGAGGGGAGTGCTGTCCAGTACAGGGGATTATGGGGAGAGGGGAGTGCTGTCCAGTACAGGGGATTATGGGGAGGGGGAGTGCTGTCCAGTACAGGGGATTATGGGGAGGGGGACTAGTGTCCAGTACAGGGGATTATGGGGAGGGGGAGTAGTGTCCAGTACAGGGGATTATGGGGAGGGGGAGTGCTGTCCAGTACAGGGGATTATGGGGAGGGGGACTAGTGTCCAGTACAGGGGATTATGGGGAGGGGGACTAGTGTCCGGTACAGGGGATTATGGGGAGGGGGAGTAGTGTCCAGTACAGGGGATTATGGGGAGAGGGGAGTGCTGTCCAGTACAGGGGATTATGGGGAGGGGGAGTGCTGTCCAGTACAGGGGATTATGGGGAGGGGAAGTAGTGTCCAGTACAGGGGATTATGGGGAGGGGGACTAGTGTCCAGTACAGGGGATTATGGGGAGGGGGAGTAGTGTCCAGTACAGGGGATTATGGGGAGGGGGAGTAGTGTCCAGTACAGGGGATTATGGGGAGGGGGAGTAGTGTCCACTACATGGGATTATGGGGAGGGGGAGTAGTGTCCACTACAGGGGATTAAGCAATCAGCTTATAAAACCCGTCCCATCACTGCCAGCGGTACCCACTAGCCCACAACACACTTCGCCGCCACTAGCTCTGATGTCTATATTAATATTAATTAATAATAAAGGGGTCCGAAGCCAACCCAAATTAGTAGCGTAATTACTTCAGGCACGTAGAAGTTCGGTATAGAACATGGAGAAACGAGCTAGTAATTTTATATTATGCTCAAAAAAAAGGTAGGCAGTGTTTACAGAAGGTATAAAAAGATTTTACAATATGAGACATTGAAAGTATGTAACAAAGCGAATACATATAAAAGAGGATTAAGAGAAGAAATAAACTCACGTATTGCTTAGATCATCTTAGGCAAAACCATGCTGGTAGGAGTAGCCAGACATCACAATGCATTGAGGGGTCTGGTTGCAGCAGTTTCCCAGGCACGAAGTGACTGCAGACTTGAGGGAAAGTACCTTATACCTCTGGGCTTGTGATATTACTAAATGGGCTGGTTTGTGACAGTCCTTCCCCTGCTTTCAGAGTTACCATCTGGCTAAGAAAACTATAATAATCATATCTTGCAGAGGGTACCTCGTATGGAAACGCACATAGTATCATCCTATTCAGCTTGTCGCTGGCGTTCATTCAAAACCAAACACGAAGTATCGGGCTGCCCCGGCTGTGCAGGAATCATAGAATGGTAGAGTTGGAAGGGACCTCCTGGGCCATCTGGTCCAACCCCCTGCTCAAAGGAGGATTCGCTAAATCATCCCAGTCAGATGTCTGTCCAGCCTCTGTTTGAAGACTTCCATTGAAGGGAGAACTCACCACTTCTCGTGGCAGCTTGTTCCACTCATTGATCACTCTGTCAAAAAGTTTTTTCTAATATCTAATCTGTGTCTCCTCCCATTCAGTTTCATCCCATTGCTTCTAGTCTTTCCTTGTGCAAATGAGAATAAAGTTGATCCTTCTACAATGTGACAGCCCTTTAGATATTTGTAGACAGCTATTAAGTCTCCTCTCAGTCTTCTCTTTTGCAAGCTAAACATTCCCAAATCCTGCAACCTTTCCTCATAAGTCAGGGTTTGGAGACCGGTCACCATTCTGGTCGCTCTTTTCTGATCTTGCTCCAGTTTGTTGATGTCTTTTTTAAAATGTGGTGCCCAAAACTGGACACAATATTCCAGATGAGGTCTGACCAAAGAGGAGTAGAGGGAAATAATGACTTCACGTGATCTAGACTGGATGCTTCTGTTAATACATCCTAGAATTGCATTTGCCTTTTTTGCTGCTGCATCACACTGTTGACTTATATTCAGTCTGTGATCTATTAGTATACCCAAGTCTGTTTCACATGTGCTGTTGCTTAGCCCTATTCCTCCCATTCTGTATATGCTTTTTTTCATTTTTATTGCCCAGATGTAGTACTTTGCATTTTTCCCTGTTAAAAACCATTCTGTTAGTGGCTGCCCACTGCTCCAGTGTATTTATATCTTTTTGAATCCCCTCTCTCTCTTCTCTAGTATTGGCTATCCCTCCTAGCTTTGTGTCATCAGCAAATTTAATCAGTTTACCCTCAATTCCTTCATCTAAATCATTGATAAAGATGTTGAACAATACAGGGCCCAAGACAGAGCCCTGTGGTACCCCACTTGAGACATTCTTCCACCTGGATGTGCAGCCATTTACGACCACTCTTTGGGTCCGATCACTAAGCCAGTTATGAATCCACCTAACAGTTGCCTTGTCCATTCCATACTTAGTCATTTTTTTCAATAAGGATTGTGTGAGATACTTTGTCAAATGCTTTGCAGAAGTCAAGATATACTATATCTACAGCATTTCCCTGATCCACCCAGTCAGTGATTCCGTCATAGAAGGAAATTAAGTTAGTCTGACATGACTTATTAGTTGCAAACCCATGCTGATTCTGTTTAATCACTTCATTCTTATCCAGGTACTGACATACATGGTGTTGAATAATTTGTTCAAAGATCTTTCCTGGTATAGAAGTCAGACTCACCGGCCTATAGTTCCCAGGGTCCACCTTCTTCCCCTTTTTGAAGATAGGAACATTTGCTCTTCTCCAGTCTTCTGGGACTTCTACTGTTCTCAAAGAATTTTCAAAGATTATGGAGAGGGGTTCAGAAATTTCTTCTGCTATCTCCTTCAGTATTCTGGGGTGTAATTCATCTGGACCTGGAGACTTGAATTCATTTAGGTTAGCTAAGTGTTTCCTCACTATCTTTATGTTTATAGATATCCTGGATTCTTCTATTCCCTTAATAGGACAGTGAATAACAGTTGATGTTACATTTCCTTTCTGAGAGAAAACGGATGCAAAATAGGAATTTAAAAGTTCGGCCTTCTCAACATCCTGTCTTACCATTTCATCATTTTCATCCTGTAAAAATCCTATGGCATCTTTGACTTTTCTTTTACTTTTGACATATCCCCAAAATCCTTTATTATTGCTTTTGACGTCTCTTGCAAGCGTCAGTTCATTGTCAGCTTTAGATAATCTGATTTGTGCCCTGCAGGTTCTGCAGACAGCATTATATTCTTCTTTAGATATGCCTCCCTCTTTCCATTTTATAAACATTTCTTTCTTCCTTTTTAGCATGTGCTTAAGTTCTGTGTTCATCCATCCTGGTTTCCTTAAATGCTTCCTATTCTTCCCTCTTTTCGGAATTGTTAACAACTGTGCTTTGAGAATTTCATTTTTCAAGATTTCCCATCCTTCCTGGACA
Source organism: Dendrobates tinctorius (assembly GCF_039654945.1). Lineage (NCBI taxonomy): Eukaryota > Metazoa > Chordata > Amphibia > Anura > Dendrobatidae > Dendrobates > Dendrobates tinctorius. The sequence continues at coordinate 350,058 of NW_027362107.1, forward strand.
TTTTTGTCCTTAAGGATATCCAGCCATTGGATCCCTCCAATTCTCTTTCTGAGTCCGTTAAAATCTGCCTTTCTGAAATCTAACCTTGACGTCTGAGTCTTCACAGGTCTTCCTCTAGTTATCCAAAATTCTAAAATAGCATGGTCGCTACCTCCTAGGGTCCCAGCGACTTTTACCTCCTCAACCATTTCCTCCCTGTTTATGAGGATTAGATCCAAGGTAGCAGTTCCCCTTGTTTTCTCCCCTACCTTTTGGAAGATAAAATTGTCAGCAAGGGAGGATAAGAATTTCCACCTTTCGGATTCCGCTGAAGTTAGAATTAGGAAAAACACAGGCTAAATAGTACAGTCAAAGAACATCTCGGATATGAAGTTTTCGCATTTCTATCATAAATTCACTTCGCTTTATGACTAAATGATTAGATTCCCATTATAGTCTATGAGAAGTCAGACCACATGGGAAAGACAAAGGGGCTCCCTGCTGAGAGGAGGGAAATCACTCACTGGTAGCTCAGGTTACAAGGAGTGTGTGTGTGTGGAGGCTGAGGGGGAAGAAAGGGGGTGGACAGTGTCAAAGGCTGTGAGTGAGAGAAAGTTGCAGCTGCTGGCAGGATAAGGAAAGGAAGGGGGGGGGTCAAGCCCTCACAACTGGCATAGCAGAGTTTAGTATGTGAATAGAAGATTCTGAAATGTTCCGAAGGTGTGATAATAGGGAAAAATACATGATACTTTACATTATCGTGACAGGGAGTAATGTCCAGTACAGGGGATTATGGCAAGGAGAACTTATCTAGCACAAGGGGTTTGTGGAGGTGAATTGAGGATGGGCTTTCCCTTTTATAAGCCTTTCGCCCCTCTTATTTCTGCAGCATTTCCAGCGGTCCTGCCCAGAAGCCGGGGATTTTCGTCAGTAACGTGAAGCCTGGCTCGCTGTCATCGGAGGTCGGTCTGGAGGTGAGCTCGTAGGTCCGGCTCCTCGCTTGTTAGGTTCACATACTTCTGGACATTACAGCCATCAAGAGCAATGACATCTCTCGGGCCCGTGGCTGTTGGTGTCAGCCAGCGCCCTCAGGATTGTAGTCATTAATCTCATCTTTCTGCTTCATGTCAGGTTGGTGATCAGATCGTGGAGGTGAATGGTGTGGACTTCTCCAGCATCGACCATAAAGAGGTGACTCATCAGATCTGCCTGTGTGTGGTGTGGGGCCTCAGGGGGTGTGTAACGTGGGAGCCTGCCACGTGTGTGTGGTGTGGGGGCACGGTGGGTGTGTAATGTGGGAGTCTGCCACGTGTGGGGGCACAGTGAGTATACTGTGTACTGTACTGACCCCTGTGTATAAGGACAGAGCTGATCTAGAGCGGGTATACTTATATACTGTGTACTGTACTGACCTCTATGTATAAGGACAGAGCTGATCTAGAGCGGGTGTACTTATATACTGTGTACTGTACTGACCTCTGGATAAGGACAGAGGTGATCTAGAGCGGGTGTACTTATATACTGTGTACTGTACTGATCCCTGTGTATAAGGACAGAGCTGATCTAGAGCGGATGTACTTATATACTATGTACTGTACTGACCCCTGTGTATAAGGACAGAGGTGATCTAGAGCGGGTGTACTTATATACTGTGTACTGTACTGACCTCTATGTATAAGGACAGAGCTGATCTAGAGCGGGTGTACTTATATACTGTGTACTGTACTGACCTCTGGATAAGGACAGAGGTGATCTAGAGCGGGTGTACTTATATACTGTGTACTGTACTGATCCCTGTGTATAAGGACAGAGCTGATCTAGAGCGGATGTACTTATATACTATGTACTGTACTGACCCCTGTGTATAAGGACAGAGCTGATCTAGAGCGGGTGTACTTATATACTGTGTACTGTACTGACCCCTGTGTATAAGGACAGAGCTGATCTAGAGCGGGTGTACTTATATACTGTGTACTGTACTGACCCCTGTATATAAGGACAGAGCTGATCTAGAGTGGGTGTACTTATATACTGTGTACTGTACTGAGCCCTGTATATAAGGACAGAGCTGATCTAGAGTGGGTGTACTGATCCCTGTGTATAAGGACAGAGCTGATCTAGAGCGGGTGTACTTATATACTGTGTACTGTACTGACCCCTGTGTATAAGGTTAGAGCTGATCTAGAGCGGGTGTACTTATATACTGTGTACTGTACTGACCCCTTTGTATAAGGACAGAGCTGATCTAGAGCTGGTGTGCTTATATACTGTGTACTGTACTGACCCCTGTTTATAAGGACAGAGTTGATCTAGAGCGGGTGTACTTATATACTGTGTACTGTACTGATCCCTGTGTGTAAGGACAGAGCTGATCTAGAGCGGGTGTACTTATATACTGTGTACTGTACTGAGCCCTGTATATAAGGACAGAGCTGATCTAGAGTGGGTGTACTTATATACTGTGTACTGTACTGAGCCCTGTATATAAGGACAGAGCTGATCTAGAGTGGGTGTACTGATCCCTGTGTATAAGGACAGAGCTGATCTAGAGCGGGTGTACTTATATACTGTGTACTGTACTGACCCCTGTGTATAAGGTTAGAGCTGATCTAGAGCGGGTGTACTTATATACTGTGTACTGTACTGACCCCTTTGTATAAGGACAGAGCTGATCTAGAGCTGGTGTGCTTATATACTGTGTACTGTACTGACCCCTGTTTATAAGGACAGAGTTGATCTAGAGCGGGTGTACTTGTATGCTGTATACTGTACTGACCCCTGTGTGTAAGGACAGAGCTTATCTAGAGCGGGTGTACTTATACACTGTGTACTGTACTGAGCCCTGTGTATAAGGACAGAGCTGATCTAGAGCAGGTGTACTTATATACTGTGTACTGTACTGACCCCTGTGTATAAGGACAGAGCTGATCTAGAGCGGGTGTACTTATATACTGTGTACTGTACTGACCCCTGTGTATAAGGACAGAGCTGATCTAGAGCGGGTGTACTGACCCTTGTGTATAAGGACAGAGCTGATCTAGAGCGGGTGTACTTGTATACTGTACTGACCCCTGTGTATAAGGACAGAGGTGATCTAGAGTGGGTGTGCTTATATACTGTGTACTGACCCCTGTGTATAAGGACAGAGCTGATCTAGAGCGGGTGTACTGACCCTTGTGTATAAGGACAGAGCTGATCTAGAGCGGGTGTACTTGTATACTGTACTGACCCCTGTGTATAAGGACAGAGCTGATCTAGAGCGGGTGTACTTATATACTGTGTACTGTACTGACCCCTGTGTATAAGGACAGAGCTGATCTAGAGCGGGTGTACTGACCCTTGTGTATAAGGACAGAGCTGATCTAGAGCGGGTGTACTTGTATACTGTACTGACCCCTGTGTATAAGGACAGAGGTGATCTAGAGCGGGTGTACTTATATACTGTGTACTGTACTGACCCTGTGTATAAGGACAGAGGTGATCTAGAGCGGGTATACTTATATACTGTATACTGTACTGACCCCTGTGTATAAGGACAGAGCTGATCTAGAGCGGGTGTACTTATATACTGTGTACTGTACTGACCCCTGTGTATAAGGACAGAGCTGATCTAGAGCGGGTGTACTTATAAACTGTGTACTGTACTGACCCTGTGTATTATGACAGAGCTGATCTAGAGCAGGTGTACTTATTATATACTGTGTACTGTACTGACCCTGTGTATAAGGACAGAGCTGATCTAGAGCAGGTGTACTTATTATATACTGTGTACTGTACTGACCCCTGTATATAAGGACAGAGCTGATCTAGAGCGGGTGTACTTGTATACTGTGTACTGTACTGACCCCTGTGTATATGGATAGAGCTGATCTAGAGCGGGTGTACTTATATACTGTATACTGTACTGACCCCTGTGTATAATGACAGAGCTGATCTAGAGCGGGTGTACTTGTATACTGTATACTGTACTGACCCCTGTGTATAAGGACAGAGTTGATCTAGAGCTGGTGTACTTGTATACTGTGTACTGTACTGAGCCTTGTATATAAGGACAGAGCTGATCTAGAGCGGGTGTACTTGTATACTGTGTATTGTACTGAGCCCTGTGTATAAGGACAGAGCTGATCTAGAGCGGGTGTACTTATATACTGTACTAACCCCTGTGTATAAGGACAGAGCTGATCTAGAGCGGGTGTACTTATCTACTGTATACTGTACTGGCCCCTGTGTATAAGGACACAGCTGATCTAGAGCGGGTGTACTTATATACTGTGTACTGACCCCTGTGTATAAGGACAGAGGTGATCTAGAGCGGGTGAACTTATAAACTGTGTACTGTACTGACCCCTGTGTATAAGGACAGAGCTGAGCTAGAGTGGGTATACTTATATACTGTGTACTGTACTGACCCCTGTGTATAAGGATAGAGCTAATCTAGAGCAGGTGTACTTATATACAGGGCTCAGTACAGTACAAAGTATATTAGTACACCCGCTCTAGATCAGCTCTGTCCTTATACACAGGGCTCAGTACAGTACATAGTATATAAGGACAGAGCTGATTTAGAGCGGGTGTACTTATATACTGTGTACTGTACTGACCCCTGTGTATAAGGACAGAGCTGATTTAGAGCTGGTGTACTTATATACTGTGTACTGTACTGACCCCTGTGTGTAAGGACAGAGCTGATCTAGAGCGGGTGTACTTGTATACTGTACTGACCCCTGTGTATAAGGACAGAGTTGATCTAGAGTGGGTGTACCTGTATACTGTATACTGTACTGACCCCTGTGTATAAGGACAGAGCTGATCTAGAGTGGTGTACTGACCCCTGTGTATAAGGACAGAGCTGATCTAGAGTGGGTGTACTGACCCCTGTGTATAAGGACAGAGCTGATCTAGAGCGGGTGTACTTATATACTGTGTACTGTACTGATCCCTGTGTATAAGGACAGAGCTGATCTAGAGCGGGTGTGCTTATATACTGTGTACTGACCCCTGTGTATAAGGACAGAGCTGATCTAGAGCGGGTGTACTTATATACTGTACTGACCCCTGTGTATAATGACAGAGCTGATCTATAGCGGGTGTACTTATATACTGTGTACTGTACTGATCCCTGTGTATAAGGACAGAGCTGATCTAGAGCGGGTGTGCTTATATACTGTGTACTGTACTGACCCCTGTGTATAAGGATAGAGCTGATCTAGAGCGGGTGTACTTACATACTGTGTACTGTACTGACCTCTGTGTATAAGGACAGAGCAGACCTAGAGCGGATGTACTTATATACTGTGTACTTACCCCTGTGTATAAGGACAGAGCTGATCTAGACCGGGTGTACTTATATACTGTGTACTGCACTGACCTCTATGTACAGTCATGGCCAAAAGTTTTGAGAATGACACAAATATTAATTTTTACAAAGTCTACTGCTTCATTTTTTCTAATGGCAATTTGCATATACTCCAGAATGTTATAAAGAGTGATCAGCTTAACAGCAATTACTTGCAAAGTCAATATTTGCCTAGAAAATGAACTTTATCCCCCAAAACACATTTCAACATCATTGCAGCCCTGCCTTAAAAGGACCAGCTAACACCGTTTCAGTGATTGCTCCATTAACACAGGTGTGGGTGTTGATGAGGACAGGGCTGGAGATCAATCTGTCATGATTAAGTAAGAATGACACCACTGGACACTTTAAAAGGAGGCTGGTGCTTGGCATCATTGTTTCTCTTCTGTTAACCATGGTTATCTCTAAAGAAACACGTGCAGTCATCATTGCACTGCACAAAAATGGCCTAACAGGGAAGAGTATCGCAGCTAGAAAGATTGCACCTCAGTCAACAATCTATCGCATCATCAAGAACTTCAAGGAGAGAGGTTCCCTTGTTGCCAAAAAGGCTCCAGGGCGCCCAAGAAAGACCAGCAAGCGCCAGAACCGTCTCTTAAAAGTGTTTCAGCTGCGGGATCGGGCTACCAGCAGTGCAGAGCTTGCTCAGGAATGGCAGCAGGCAGGTGTGAGTGCATCTGCACGCACTGTGAGGCGGAGACTCTTGGAGCAAGGCCTGGTCTCAAGGAGGGCAGCAAAGAAGCCACTTCTCTCCAGGAAAAACATCATGGACAGACTGATATTCTGCAAGAGGTACAGGGAGTGGACTGCTGAGGACTGGGGTAAAGTTATTTTCTCTGATGAATCCCCTTTTCGATTGTTTGGGACATCTGGAAAACGGCTTATTCGGAGAAGACCAGGTGAGCGCTACCACCAGTCTTGTCTCATGCCAACTGTCAAGTATCCTGAAACCATTCATGTGTGGGGTGGCTTCTCAGCCAAGGGAATGGGCTCTCTCTCAGTCTTGCCTAAAAACACAGCCATGAATAAAGAATGGTACCAGAATGTCCTCCAAGAGCAACTTCTCCCAACCGTCCAAGAGCAGTTTGGCGATCAACAATGCCTTTTTCAACATGATGGAGCACCTTGCCATAAAGCAATTGTGATAACTAAATGGCTCAGGGAACAAAACACAGAGATTTTGGGACCATGGCCTGGAAACGCCCCAGATCTTAATCCCATTGAGAACTTGTGGTCAATCATCAAGAGACGGGTGGACAAACAAAAACCTTCAAATTCAGACAAAATAAAAGCATTGATTTTGCAAGAATGGACTGCAATCAGTCAGGATTTGATCCAGAAGTTGATTGAGAGCATGCCAGGGAGAAATGCTGAGGTCCTGAAGAAGAAGGGTCAACACTGCAAATATTGACTTGCTGCATTAACTCATTCTGTCAATATAACCTTCTGTTACTCATAATATGATTGCAATTATATTTCTGTATGTGATAAAAACATCTGACAAACACATAAAAACCAGAGGGCAGCAGATCATGTGAAAATATAATATTTGTGTCATTCTCTAAACTTTTGGCCCTGACTGTATAAGGACAGAGCTGATCTAGAGCAGGTGTACTTATATACTGTGTACTGTACTGAGCCCTGTATATAAGGTCAGAGCTGATCTAGAGCAGGTGTACTTATATACTGTGTACTGTACTGAGCCCTGTGTATAAGGATAAAGCTGATCTAGAGTGGGTGTGCTTATATACTGTGTACTGTACTGAGCCCTGTATGTAGGGACAGAACTGATCTAGAGCGGGTGTACTTATATACTGTGTACTGTACTGAGCCCTGTATATAAGGTCAGAGCTGATCTAGAGCGGGTGTACTTGTATACTGTGTACTGTACTGACCCCTGTGTATAAGGACAGAGCTGATCTAGAGCGGGTGTACTTATATACTGTGTACTGTACTGACCCCTGTGTATAAGGTCAGAGCTGATCTAGAGCGGGTGTACTTGTATACTGTGTACTGTACTGACCCCTGTGTATAAGGACAGAGCTGATCTAGAGCGGGTGTACTTGTATACTGTGTACTGTACTGACCCCTGTGTATAAGGTCAGAGCTGATCTAGAGCGGGTGTACTTGTATACTGTGTACTGTACTGACCCCTGTGTATAAGGACAGAGCTGATCTAGAGCGGGTGTACTTGTATACTGTGTACTGTACTGACCCCTGTGTATAAGGTCAGAGCTGATCTAGAGCGGGTGTACTTGTATACTGTGTACTGTACTGACCCCTGTGTATAAGGACAGAGCTGATCTAGAGCGGGTGTACTTGTATACTGTGTACTGTACTGACCCCTGTGTATAAGGACAGAGCTGATCTAGAGCGGGTGTACTTATTATATACTGTGTACTGTACTGACCCTGTGTATAAGGACAGAGCTGATCTACTAGAGCGGGTGTACTTATATACTGTGTACTGTACTGACCCCTGTGTATAAGGACAGAGCTGATCTAGAGCGGGTGTACTTATATACTGTACTGACCCCTGTGTATAAGGACAGAGCTGATGTAGAGCGGGTGTACTTATATACTGTGTACTATACTGACCCCTGTGTATAAGGACAGAGCTGATCTAGAGCGGGTGTACTTATATACTGTGTACTGTACTGACCCCTGTGTATAAGGACAGAGCTGATCTAGAGCGGGTGTACTTATATACTGTACTGACCCCTGTGTATAAGGACAGAGCTGATGTAGAGCGGGTGTACTTATTATATACTGTGTACTGTACTGACCCCTGTGTATAAGGACAGAGCTGATCTAGAGCGGGTGTACTTATATACTGTGTACTGTACTGACCCCTGTGTATAAGGACAGAGCTGATCTAGAGCGGGTGTACTTGTATACTGTGTACTGTACTGACCCCTGTGTATAAGGACAGAGCTGATCTAGAGCGGGTGTACTTATTATATACTGTGTACTGTACTGACCCCTGTGTATAAGGACAGAGCTGATCTAGAGCGGGTGTACTTATATACTGTGTACTGTACTGACCCCTGTGTATAAGGACAGAGCTGATCTAGAGCGGGTGTACTTGTATACTGTGTACTGTACTGACCCCTGTGTATAAGGACAGAGCTGATCTAGAGCGGGTGTACTTGTATACTGTGTACTGTACTGACTCCTGTGTATAAGGACAGAGCTGATCTAGAGCGGGTGTACTTGTATACTGTATACTGTACTGACCCCTGTGTATAAGGACAGAGCTGATCTAGAGCGGGTGTACTTGTATACTGTGTACTGTACTGACCCCTGTGTATAAGGACAGAGCTGATCAAGAGCGGGTGTACTTATTATATACTGTGTACTGTACTGACCCTGTGTATAAGGACAGAGCTGATCTACTAGAGCGGGTGTACTTATATACTGTGTACTGTACTGATCCCTGTGTATAAGGACAGAGCTAATCTAGAGCTGGTATACTTATATACTGTGTACTGTACTGACCCCTGTGTATAAGGACAGAGCTGATCTAGAGCGGGTGTACTTATATACTGTGTACTGTACTGATCCCTGTGTATAAGGACAGAGCTGATCTAGAGCGGGTGTACTTATATACTGTGTACTGTACTGACCCCTGTGTATAAGGACAGAGCTAATCTAGAGCTGGTATACTTATATACTGTGTACTGTACTGATCCCTGTGTATAAGGACAGAGCTGATCTAGAGCGGGTGTACTTATATACTGTGTACTGTACTGACCCCTGTGTATAAGGACAGAGCTGATCTAGAGCGGGTGTACTTATATACTGTGTACTGTACTGACCCTGTGTATAAGGACAGAGCTGATCTAGAGCGGGTGTACTTATATACTGTGTACTGTACTGACCCCTGTGTATAAGGACAGAGCTGATCTAGAGCGGGTGTACTTATATACTGTGTACTGTACTGAGCCCTGTATATAAGGACAGAGCTGATCTAGAGCGGGTGTACTTATTATATACTGTGTACTGTACTGACCCCTGTGTATAAGGACAGAGCTGATCTAGAGCGGGTGTACTTATTATATACTGTGTACTGTACTGACCCCTGTGTATAATGACAGAGCTGATCTAGAGCGGGTGTACTTATATACTGTATACTGTACTGACCCCTGTGTATAATGACAGAGCTGATCTAGAGCGGGTGTACTTATATACTGTATACTGTACTGACCCCTGTGTATAATGACAGAGCTGATCTAGAGCGGGTGTACTTGTATACTGTGTACTGTACTGACCCCTGTGTATAAGGACAGAGCTGATCTAGAGCGGGTGTACTTGTATACTGTGTACTGTACTGACCCCTGTGTATAATGACAGAGCTGATCTAGAGCGGGTGTACTTGTATACTGTGTACTGTACTGACCCCTGTGTATAAGGACAGAGCTGATCAAGAGCGGGTGTACTTATTATATACTGTGTACTGTACTGACCCCTGTGTATAAGGACAGAGCTGATCTACTAGAGCGGGTGTACTTATATACTGTGTACTGTACTGACTCCTGTGTATAAGGACAGAGCTAATCTAGAGCAGGTGTACTTGTATACTGTGTACTGCACTGACCCCTGTGTATAAGGACAGAGCTGATCTAGAGCGAGTGTACTTGTATACTGTGTACTGCACTGACCCCTGTGTATAAGGACAGAGCTGATCTAGAGCGGGTGTACTTGTATACTGTGTACTGTACTGACCCCTGTGTATAAGGACAGAGCTAATCTAGAGCAGGTGTACTTATATACTGTGTACTGTACTGACCCCTGTGTATAAGGACAGAGCTGATCAAGAGCGGGTGTACTTATTATATACTGTGTACTGTACTGATCCCTGTGTATAAGGACAGAGCTAATCTAGAGCTAGTATACTTATATACTGTGTACTGTACTGACCCCTGTGTATAAGGACAGAGCTGATCTAGGACGGGTGTACTTGTATACTGTGTATAGAGCAGTGAGACGATGGTGTCTTTACCGTGGATAGTGACCATTGTCATTGATGTCCCCCCTCGATCTCCGTACTTTGGGGACCAGGTTTTGGATTTGCCGCCTTTCGATGTGTAGCGTTTGTAAATCTTTGGTGTTCTGTTTCCAGGCCGTGCGAGTACTGAAGAGCAGCCGGACCCTGACGCTGAGCGTCCTGAGCGGGGCGGTGAGTGTCCACATGTGCTGTGAATGGACGGGCTGGTCACGGGCCATCTTGCTTCTCTCTTTCCTCTTCGCTGTCTATGGCCCTGTACACATTACATCCACGGAGCGTCTACTCTACACGATCCGCCATACTGACCGCTCGTGTCTCTCGCAGGGTCGGGAGCTCTTTATGACGGAGGATGAGAAGCTGATAGAACAGCGGCGCCGTGAGCTGGAGCGCCAAGAGCTGCTGCGCCAGAAGAAACTTGCAATGGAAACCAACAAGATTCTGAAAGAGCAGCAGGAGAAGGGAAAACAGTGAGTGGGTTAGCCCTGTACGGGGCGGCTCGGTGGGTTAGCCCTGTACGGGGCGGCTCGGTGGGTTAGCCCTGTACGGGGCGGCTCGGTGGGTTAGCCCTGTACGGGGCGGCTCGGTGGGTTAGCCCTATCTTCTCTCTGAGTTTGAGGGGGTTTCCTCTGGATTCTCCACTAACCTCCCACTCACCATACACCTAGTGATGGGGGATTTAGGTTGTGAGCCGCTATGGTGTCAGCGATGAAGTGTGTTCCACGCTGTGGCATATCACACCGCTACATATCTAAGCATTATGCCGGTTGCCTTCATGTTATCGTGTGACGCCCGCATGGTGTAGGTCAGTTATGCCGCGGCTGCTTAATGACTTAGTGTCATTTCTGCCCTTACAGAAGGAAGATGGAGCTTTCCCAAAAGGTGGCTGAGGAGGAGGAGCGATACCGCAAGGAGATGGAGAAGTACGGGCACTGGTCATGGTTCCCATACGTGTTGTGGCAGAGCAAGTGTTGGTCACGTACCGCCATTACGGATCAATTAATCTGTTATTCCTCTGCATCATCACTGCTCGAACAGTAAAGAAACCCGGTCACCGCAGAGACTGTGCCATCAGGGTGCTCCAGTCTTCTGATGGTTCATGGCCGCTTTTCTCCTTTTTCATCGGCGCAGGTTTGGGCAGAGCCTTTGTTGGCGCCGGTTTGGGCAGAGCCTTTGTTGGCGCCGGTTTGGGCAGAGCCTTTGTTGGCGCCGGTTTGGGCAGGGCCTTTGTTGGCGCCGGTTTGGGCAGAGCCTTTGTTGGCGCCGGTTTGGGCAGGGCCTTTGTCGGCGCCGGTTTGGGCAGATCCTTTGTTGACGCCGGTTTGGGCAGAGCCTCTGGTTCGGATGTATGTGGCCGATCATCCACAGAATACACCAAGACCCCGATCCACCGGCGTTCTGTACTGTTATGTGTTAACACATCTGTCTCGTTCAGCCCCCCCAAGTATGAGTGGGACGGGGCCACTGTGCCCACTCCTCAAATTGTGAAGACGTTCCGCCTCTTTAGCAACGAAACCTCCTCCAGAGCCGTCCGGCAACCTATGGACCGAATGCGGTCCTATAAATGATCACACCGTGCTCAGTCGTGTCCTGTGGATGTGAGTGCATCCGTCCTACTCTATGGGCCGAGTGCGGTCCTATAAATGATCACACCGCGCTCAGTCGTGTCCTGTGGATGTGAGTGCATCCGTCCTACTCTATGGAGCGAGTGCGGTCCTATAAATGATCACACCGCGCTCAGTCGTGTCCTGTGGATGTGAGTGCATCCGTCCTACTCTATGGAGCGAGTGCGGTCCTATAAATGATCACACCGCGCTCAGTCGTGTCCTGTGGATGTGAGTGCATCCTGTTGTGAGTTCATTCTCTGTTTCACCAGTTGTGAGTTCTCCTTCCAGACTCCCTCTGGTGGTAACAGGAGGTAGCGAGGCTGATTTGATCAGTGGAGATCTGCCACCTGAGAATGAGGATGACGATTGGATCTCAGGAGTCTCAGATTGGATTTAAGACAGCCGACGCCCTATTCAGTTGCTGGTGATTCCTTCTGGCTTGTCAGCTCTTGGTTTTCAGCTCTGTTCCAGTCATCTAAAGCTAAGTTTTTCTGCTAATGTTCACACTTGATTTTGTTGGTCTACTCAGTTTTTTGTGTGGTCAGCCAGCCCCGGCTGGGGGCTGTGCTGAATTTCCACTCTTATTTATCAGTATTTTGCTAATTTGCTTTTTGTCCCTTACTAGTTTGGCCTCTTTTTGCTCTGTCTCAGAATATTTCAGAGTGCTGATATAGTGGGGGAAGTCTAGTGACTTCAGGGTTAATTTTGCTATCAGAAGTGTTGGACATTATTTTGTAGGGTTTTTGGCAGATTGCAGACCGTGTCTTTCCTTTCCTTTCTAGTTAGTCTGGGCCCCATCGTTTGCTCAGCCTGATTTCCTGCCTGTGTTTGTGCCTTCATCTTGTTTCACCGTCGGTACATGTGTGCGGGCTGTCTATTCCTTTGGGGTCTGCTCTGGGGCAGTTAGTTTTCCCCTTTTCATGCTTCAGGCTTATTTAGTCCTCCGGCTGTGACGAAGCATCTAGGACCACCGAAGGCACGCTCCATGGCTACTGCTAGTTGTGTGGTAAGATCAGGAATCTGCATAGTTACCAACCTCTCTGGTTTTCTGTGACTTAGCTTGTTTTGCTTTTTTCTCCTCGGTGACCCATTCATAACAGAATCACCAGCCATACCGCAGATTCTAGGGTGCTCAAAAGCAGGAAAAAGTTAAGAAAAAAAAAGTTTCAGAATTTTTTTTTTTTATATACCGTATTTTTCGGACTATAAGACGCACCGGACCATAAGACGCACCCCAATTTTCAGTAGGAAAATAGGGAGAAAAAAAAAATAATGTGTCAAATGGGGGTCCGTCTTACAGTCCGAATTCAGCTTACCTGGGAAGGGATCCGGCACAGGTGGAGAAGTAGTCACAGGGGTCATTCAGTGGTCCAGGCTCGTGCGGTGGCGGCTCTGTGCTGGGGCAGCTGTGCTGGGGCAGGGGCAGCTGTGCTGGGGCAGGTGGGCTCTGCGGTGGTGGCAGCTGTGCTGGGGCAGGGGCAGCAGTGCTGGGGCTGGGGCAGGTGGGCTCTGCGGTGGTGGCAGCGGGCGGCGCTCTGCGGTGCGGTGGTGGCAGCGGGCTGTGCTCCGGTGCAGGGGCCGCGGCTCTGCCGGCATTTCTTCGCAGCCCGGAGGCCCCCGCAGTTCCCTTGCTGGCCGCCGCCATGTTGTGGTGGCCTCCGGGAGCATGGACGCCGGAAAGATGGCCGCCGGTCCGGGGACGGCACATGCGCGGGATCAGATCTCGTTCAGAACCCTCTGAACCACGACACAGAACCACGTAGTGGAGCACCGGGCAAGGTGTACCCCTATACAGGGATTGCCCCGTCGCAACACCAGATGACCTTAATGCCGCGATGCCCGGACCAGTGGGACGACCCATACAGACCGTATAGAGGAGGTGGTGAGAGACCTGGAAGGTCTGAGTAATCACAGAAAGGCTGATCTAGCCTGCGATGGTAACTGGATTGGTAACTGGATGATTCCAAGAGGAAAGCCTTGGTCAGTCTGGGGTAGGAACCGGAGTGTCCAGAGGGATCCAGGAGCGGGAACTGCCAGCAGAGGATTCTGAGGAGACAGAGATATTATAATATTGCAATGGCATTCAGAACGCAGAGCAAAGCAGAGTGTGGCCTGAGTGGGAGGCAGCGATCCCACAGAATGAACACATTGTTCAGGCAACTCCCTCTTGAGGGAGGATGCCTTTTATACACAGAGCATCACAGCACAGACAGCCCTAATAGACAACAGGTGCCCTGCTGTTTTAAGTATGTGCAGGAAGCGGGGCGTGCCTCCTAGGAGCATAACCAGGAGACCTTCCAAGAGGATGCAAGTTCTTAGCAGAGAAAGGAGCCGCTGATTGGAGCCACGGACAGGGTGAGTAGTAGCAGTGGAGCCGCGAGATAGGCGCCGGTCTCCCTGCGCAGCAGAGACCGTGCCTGCGGCTGAGGGCATGACAGTACCCTCCCCCTTACGCCCCCCCTTCTTCAAACCCGCCAGGAACTTTCTAAGAAGCATCGGGGCATTAATGTTCTCCTCAGGCTCCCAGGATCTCTCCTCAGGACCATATCCCTTCCAGTCAACCAGAAAGAGCGACTTGTCCCCTCTTCTCTTCATGGCCAGGATGTCCTTCATTCATAGACATCCTCGGCACTGACAGGAGAAGGAAATTTACCTGGATCCTGGGTGAAGCGACTGAGAACAACTGGCTTCAGCAGGGAGACATGGAAGGAGTTATGGATCCGTAAGGAGGCTGGCAACTTCAAACGATAGTACACATCGTTGATCCGGTGGAGCACTTCAAAGGGACCGATGAAACGAGGAGCCAGTTTATAAGAAGGGACCTTAAGACGGATGCGCCTGGAAGACAGCCATACCTTATCTCCGGGTTGGTAAGGTGGCGGATCCAGACCTCTCTTATCCGCATGCTCCTTGGTCCGAACCGATGCCTGCTCCAATGAGGTCCTGGTCTCTGTCCAGACCTTTGAGAAGTCCTTTGCCAGTGACTCAGCTGCAGGATTGCCGGAAGCAAGAGGCAGTGGAGTCGGGATCCTAAGATGCTGTCCATAAAGAATGAAAAACGGGGAGTTAGAGGAGGACTCACCGACATGATTGTTGTATGAAAACTCCGCCCATGGTAATAGGGTGTGGTGACCATTCACAAAGTGTCGCAGATAGATTGTGAGGACTTGATTCACTCTCTCCACTTGGCTGTTAGATTGTGGGTGATAGGCCGAGGAGAAGTCCAGGGTGACATCCAACAACTTACAGAGGGACCGCCAAAAGCGGGAAATGAACTGAACTCCTCTGTCAGAGACAATATGGAGTGGAAGTCCGTGAAGCCGAAGGACATGCAGGACATGCTGAATGAAGAGCTCTGCGCGTTTAGGAGCAGAAGGAAGACCGGAGAGCGGAGTGAAGTGTCCCATCTTGGAGAACCAGTCAACAACAACCCAGATTACTCCACAACCGGATGATGCTGGCAGATCCGTGATGAAGTCCATGGCAATGTGTTGCCAGGGAGCAGACGGAATCGGGAGCGGAAGGAGGCGACCGGCTGGCAGTTTCTTGGGTGTTTTATTACGAGCACAGGCGGGACAGCCTGCAACGAAGTCCAGAACATCTTGGCGCAAGGTGGACCACCAGTAGTATCGAGATATTAGTTGTAACGTTTTCTTTTGACCAGCGTGTCTGGCCAGCTTAGAAGAATGACCCCAGCGTAGAACTCTCCTCTTGTCTCTTTCAATTACAAGAGTCTTACCGGGCGGGATCTGCGACAGACTGACTGGAGCCACCGTGATCATCTTGGATGGTTCAATGATATGCTGAGGCTCCTCTTCAAGGTCGTCTGACAGGAATGACCTGGAAAGCGCATCGGCCTTGGTATTCTTCTCTGCAGGGCGGAAATGGAGAGAGAAATTGAAGCGAGCAAAAAATAAAGACCAACGAGCCTGGCGAGGGTTGAGTCTTTGAGCTGACTGGAGGTAGGACAGGTTTTTATGATCTGTGTAAATGATGACTGGATGAACTGCGCCTTCAAGCAGATATCGCCACTCTTCTAAGGCTAACTTAATTGCCAGTAACACTCTATCCTCAATTGAGTAGTTACGTTCGCAGGGCGAGAATGCCTTGGAAAAGAATCCACAGGTCACCATCTTACCGGTAGACAGTTTCTGCGTGAAGACCGCTCTGGCTCCAGATGACGAAGCGTCCACCCCCAGGAAAAACTGCTTGCTGATCATTGGTCTGTGAAGAGCCGGGGCAGTAGAGAAGGCTTGTTTAAGGGAAGTGAAAGCCGACTCGGCCTCAGGAGTCCAATCCCTTGGTTTGGCACCTTTACAAGTCAAAGCAGTGAGTGGTCTTACCAGGGAGGAGAAGTGAGGGATAAATTGCCGATAGTAAGTGGCGAATCCCAGAAACCTGTGTATGGCCTTGATTCCCTCAGGTCGGGGCCACTTAAGCACGGGGGAGACCTTCTCTGGATCCATCTCGAGACCTGTATCGGAAATGATAAAGCCAAGAAAGGGTAAAGATCTCTGTTCAAACAGACATTTCTCAAACTTCACGTAGAGGCGATTCTCTCTCAAACGTTGAAGAACGAGACGAACATTCCTCCTGTGAGATGGTAAGTCAGGAGAAAATACCAGGATGTCGTCCAGATAGACCACCACACAAACATAGAGCAGGTCACGGAATATGTCATTGACAAACTCCTGGAAGACGGCGGACGCATTGCTTAGTCCGAAGGGCATCACCAGATATTCGTAGTGACCATCTTGCGTGTTGAAGGCGGTTTTCCACTCATCCCCAGATCGTATCCTGATGAGGTTGTAAGCCCCACGGAGATCCAACTTGGTAAAAATCCTGGAACCTCGAAGACGATCAAAGAGCTCTGGAATTAAGGGAAGAGGGTATCTGTTCTTTACCGTTATTAAATTGAGACCACGGTAGTCTATACACTGACAAAGAGATCCATCTTTCTTCTTGACGAAGAAGAATCCAGCTCCAGCCGGAGAAGAGGACTTCTTGGATAAACCCTCGAGCCAAATTCTCCTTGATGTAATCAGACATGGCTTGAGTCTCAGTGGGAGAAAGAGGGTAGATCCTACCTCGAGGCGGAGTGGATCCGGGGATTAGGTCGATGGGACAATCGTACGGCCTGTGCGGGGGAAGAGTTTCAGCCTCCTTTTTGTCGAATACATCTGCGAAGGACCAGTAGGCAGCGGGTAACCTGGGTAAGGCTGCTGGAGGATGCAGGCTTGAACCAGGCCGTACGGGTACGAGGCAGTGATTGTGACAAGACTGACCCCATTGAAGGACATCTCCTGACTGCCAATCCAGGACGGGTTCATGATGGCGCAGCCACGGAAGACCTAGTATAAACGGTGGAGAAAGATTCGGTAACACAAAGAAGGCAATTCTCTCCTTGTGGAGTGCTCCGATTTGAAGCTCCACCTCTTCGATGATACCAAGAATGGGATCTTTCAGGGGTCTTCCATCTACGGAGATGATGTGCCGGGACGGCTGCAGAGGAGTGATAGGGATCCCGAACTGCCTGGCCACTGCTTGCTGGATGAAGTTTCCACCAGATCCAGAGTCCAGATAGGCCATCTCGGAGAACCGCACCTTTCCGAAGATCACCTGTATGGATATAGTTAGTGGAGGTGAGGAATCATTCTCGCCTAGGGAAGCCTCTCTTACCTGTCCCAGGCGGAAGAGTTTCTCCGGCCTCCATTCCACTGCATGGACTTGGGAGCAGGGCGTCCACCATAACGATGCGGATTCCTAGCGGACATTTTCTCTTGCCTATTCCTCTTCACCTTAACGCAATCAAGCTCCATGAGTTCATTCTTAGAAACCGGAGCAGGACAAGACGGAAACCGAGGTTTCGGTGAAGAAGATGCAGGAAGGTGAAATGGCTTCTCGAGAATCCTCTCCCTGCAGCGCTCATGGAGACGCAGGTCAATTCGAATGGCGAGGGATATGAGATCATCCAGGGTCTCAGGTAGGTCCCTGACCGCCAATTCATCCTTGATTCTTCAGGATAATCCTCGCCGAAAGGCTCCGACCAAAGGCTCATTGGTCCACTGGAGCTCCGAAGCCAGGGTACGGAAACGGATGGCATACTGACCGACAGAGAGAACCCTTTTGCAAATTGAAGAGAGACTCCATAGCTGATGTGGCACGACCAGGCTCATCGAATATCTTGCGGAAGGTGTCCAGGAATACCTGCAGATCAGACACGATGGGATCATTCCGCTCCATTAGGGGGTTGAACAAGGCTAAAGCCTCTCCCTCCAGGTGTGAGGCAAGGAAAGCCACCTTGGCCATGTCAGTCGGATAATGCTGAGGCGAAAAACAAAAATGCAGCAAGCATTGGTTGAGAAATCCTCTGCACAACTTGGGGTCACCATTTTAACGAGGAGGTTTGCAGAGAAGAGGACTGGGTCCTGTAGAGGGCACAACCATAGGATGCAGCACTGGAGGCTGAAGGACTGGGGATGCAGCAACCGGCAGTACTTTAGTTAACTGGCCCTCCACAGAGGTCATGTAGTCCAACAAGTGGGTCTGCATCTCTAGTTGGTGAGTGAGTTCCAGATGGAGCTCTGCTAGCTGGGTGGAGTTGGTGGGCTCGGCAGCCTGTAGAGTAGACAGGTGGGTATCCAAAGTTTGCATAAAGGCCACTAGCTGATCCTGACTCTGTCGAAGCACAGCCAGCTCACCCTGGGCTGAGTATCGGGTATCAGCGGAGTCCATGGCCTGAACAAACTGTTACGCCCACAGGGCGTAAAGATGTATAGTGGACCCACTAGACCACTGATGGTGCAGTGGTAGCTGTATACCCGATACACAAGAGACAGGAGAAGAGCTTCAAATAAACTAAGGATATTTATTAAATAAAGCAAACAAATGGACAAGGTGCCTGAGGGAAGAACCCTTTGGACCACGACACAAAACCACGTAGTGGAGCACCGGGCAAGGTGTACCCCTATACTGGGGCTCCCCCGTTGCAACACCAGATGACCTTAATGCCGCGATGCACGGACCAGAGGGACGACCCATACAGACCGTATAGAGGAGGTGGTGAGAGACCTGGAAGGTCTGAGTAATCACAGAAAGGCTGATCTAGCCTGCGATCAGGGCTGTGGAGTCGGTAAGCCACAGTTGCGACTCCGACTCCGACTCCTGGATTTTATCAGACTCCGGCTCCGACTCCTTCATAAATGGCCAATTCATAACAACAAATTTACTGTTGTAAAATATTAAACATCGTGCTTATTCAGTTTCTCACCATCATATAAGTAATCAGACCACTTAGAGCAAAAACTACATTTATTAGAATACAACTAGAATATAGCAAATAACTTTTATAAACTTTTCTAAACTGTAAGTAAATATGCAATAAACACTTTTATGCAGTTAATAAGAAGAAATCTATAAATTTGTCTTCAGAAAAAGTATTGCCTCTGTCAGATCCTCCTTCATGGATGCCCTCAAATCTGATCTAATTATTTTGAGAGCAGAGAACAACCTCTCTACACTAACTTGTGTTGGTGGCAAAGCAGTAACCACTCGGGCAACATCTCTGACAATGTCAGGATACAGAGGAATCGCTTGTTGCACTGTTATTTTTGATGAACGGTCAAATTTCTTTTAGTGCACATGAAAAATTCTGCTGAAATGTACTGGTTGTGTTCCTTGATGGGGATGACTCTTCTTCTATGCGGGAACGCTTTGCACGGTCCTTGTGATCCAAATATTTTTCGAAATTAAATTCTTCATCAGTTGATGATGAGGGTGAAGATGTGGCAGGACGACCAAATTCTTCTTGTTCCTCCTGACTGTTCTGCAACCCTTTCATCCTTACTGCTATTTCAAACAGAGCTTCTTTTCCTTTACTTAGCTGTTGATCATCTAGAAGAATCCGATGCATTGGGTCTACATAAACAGCTGCCAAAAGAATGTTATTTTGTAATAGTAGCTCCTCTCTCCGTTTCATTGATGTAGCTACGCCACTTGCAATTAACCCTCCTCTTTGGGACAGGCGAAACATCAGGTTCTTCCACTCCTTTAAGAAAATACCTGGAGTTAAGTCCTCTGCTTGTAATTTTTTAGTCACTGTAAATGGGTGCTCTAGCAATTTTTCCAGCTCAGTCACCTGATTCCACTGACTTTCATTTAGCGTCAGTTGAGGGTTAGCCATGTCTACAAGAAAGGTTTTCAGTTCAACCAAGCGCTGAATCATTAAGTAAGTACTGCCCCATCGTGTGGCTTGATCAATAATTGCCCCTTTTCCAGCACGTCTCTTCAAAATTGAGTCAACTTTAGGGGTTCTGGCAACAGTAGCCAATTTTCTCACCTTGCCAATCAGTGCAGCAGCATGTCCTTCTTGCAGACTGTCTCTTATAGCCAGCTGTAGCGTATGCACAACACAGCGCATGTGATGAATGAAAGAACATATTGACACAGTTTCAACAAGATCATCTAAACTATCATGTTGCTGTTCATCTGAAGCAACTTCAGTTTGCTCCTCAGTTACAATACTGTGTTCCTCTATTTCAAACATTTCTGTGTCTGTGGACCCAGAATGTTCTTCTAGCTGCTGGTCACCATCATTACTCTCATTCATTAGCTTAATAGTACTTATCATATTTGAAGCATTGTCAGTTACGACAGAAAGAACTTGCTCTTTTTTAAGTTCACAGTCTTGCAGAACCTTTTCCACCAAGACCTGGAGAAACTCACTGGTGTGATGAGCTTTGGTGTCTTTTACTGCCAATGTCTTGGTAACTATTTCATTTCTGTCACAAACAAATCGGACATTGATGGCAAAATAGTTCACTCTGTGACGTGTGCAGGCATCCATTTAAGAAACAGAAAGCGTCCCTTGAGAGTTTTTTTAAGTTCTTCCTTTTGTTTAAAAGCTTCTTCGATTACTAATTTTCTAATACTCTCTCTCTCTCCAGAGAAACACCAAGCTTGCGGGCCATTTCCCCATTCAGACACATAAAAGCTGGTCGTGAAAATAATGAAATAGGCACACTATCCTTTACAACAAGCTCTATGATCTGTTTTTTAAATGTATCTACTGTCATTGTCACAGTAACTTTGTCACTGACAAAATATCTTGCAACTGATGGCTGCAAAGCTCTCTGCTCCTTTGTTTGGCTGGAAGAGCTGGGCACTGGTTCATTGGTTTGGATGCAGTCTTTCTCATCCACTGCTTTCAGTACTTCTGGATGAAAGCGCTGTAAATGTCTCTTTAGATTAGAAGCTCTGGTAGGAGCATTTTTATCTTTGCCTGAATATGCACTCATCTTGGCTTCACAGCATTTGTTTTCGTCTGGATCATTTGTCATACACTGACAGACATAATGTTTTCTATCTTGAGTGATGGTGAAATGTTCAAATACAGCTGATTTAATGTGATGCTTCTTTGACATTCTCAGGTTTTTAATTCTGCATTCACAATCCAAATGACAATTGTTTTTCCTAAAAACAATTGTACAAAATTATTGCCAGGTCGTACAACTGATATAGTGGTCAGTAATACTGTTATTATTCCTCATGTACTCACAGTTAACTGATGCAAAGTTTGTTGAAAGGATAATACTTCTTACAGTCTTCCTCTTCTGAGTAGCAGGCAGCTGTGAGATGCTTGGAAGACGCACACCTAGTATGATCTAGTCTAGAGGAGGAGCTTTACTACTAAGAATTTGCAACACATTTTCACTTTCAGTTTCATACATTGTAAGTAGGGGGGTTGGGGCAGCATGAGGTTAACCAAGTATAAGATTAGATAAGGGCAGTGGAGAACAGTGACACACAAGAAGTAAGAAATGTCTCTATCTCCAGCAGAACTGCTTATCACTGTTGTTCATAGTTTGATAGAACATATATATTTGAGTAACATTTATAAAATTCATAAGAAAGTTCAATTATGAAATATTAATACATTTTTTTTAAAGCTGGAGTCGGAGTCAGTACATTTCTACCGACTCCGACTCCAACCAAAACTAACTCCGACTCCACGACTCCGACTCCAACTCCACAGCCCTGCTTGCGATGGTAACTGGATGATTCCAAGAGGAAAGCCTTGGTCAGTCTGGGGTAGGAACCGGAGTGTCCAGAGGGATCCAGGAGCGGGAACTGCCAGCAGAGGATTATGAGGAGACAGAGATATTATAATATTGCAATGGCATTCAGAACGCAGAGCAAAGCAGAGTGTGGCCTGAGTGGGAGGCAGTGATCCCACAGAATGAACACATTGCTCAGGCACCTCCCTCTAGGGGAGGATGCCTTTTATGCACAGAGCATCACAGCACAGACAGCCCTAATAGACAACAGGTGCCCTGCTGTTTTAAGTATGTGCAGGAAGCGGGGCATGCCTCCTAGGAGCATAACCAGGAGACTTGCCAAGAGGATGCAAGTTCTTAGCAGAGAAAGGTGCCGCTGATTGTCTGGAGCCACGGACAGGGTGAGTAGTAGCAGTGGAGCTGCGAGATAGGCGCCGGTCTCCCTGCGCAGCCGAGACCGTGCTTGCGGCTGATGGCAAGACAATATATTCTTTCCTCTTTTTTTCTCTGGGGCCGTAGGAGAATTTTTTTTTTTCTTTTTTCTAATGGAGATTAAGCAATTGTCTGATCGTGTGGAGCAGCTCGCTGCTGAAGTGCAGGGAATTTCCACCTACCTCATTCAGTCACATGCTGCTGAACCCAAGATCCCCACTCCTGATGTGTTTTCTGGGGATGTCTAAATTTCTGAATTTTAAGAATAATTGTAAATTATTTCTGGCCTTGAAGCCTAACTCATCGGGGAGCTCTGTGCAGCAGGTTAAAATTGTCATCTCCTTGCTGCGCGGCGATCCCCAGGATTGGGCGTTTTCTGACACCTGAAAATCCTATTCTGACTAATGTGGATGCATTTTTTCAGGCCTTGGGGTTGTTGTATGATGAACCTAATGCTGTTGATCAAGCTGAGAGAACCCTGTTGGCAATAAACCAGGGTCAGGATTCTGCAGAGTTATACTGTCAAAAATTCCGAAAGTGGGCGGTCCTTACTACATGGAATGATAGTGCATTGGCAGCTCTCTTTCGGAAGGGTTTGTCAGAGACCGTAAAGGATGTTATGGTGGGATTTCCTGTTCCCTCTGGTCTGGATGGCTCTATTTCATTAGCCATTCAAGTTGATCAGCGTTTACGTGAACGTAAAACTACACGGGAGGCGCTGCCACCTTTTCAACAAATGTCTGAACCTATGCAATGTGATGGGGTTTTGTCTAGGGCGCAACGTCAGGAGTTTAGAAGGCGTAATAAGCTGTGTTTTTTCTGTGGAGATGCCTCTCATACTATTTCTGTCTGCCCTAAACGAGAGAAACGTTTTGCACACACATTTGCTGTGGGCAGTGTACAACCTAAGTTTCTTTTGGCAATTACTCTGATCTGCTCCTTATCCACATTTTCCACTAAGGCTTTTGTGGATTCAGGAGCAGCGTTGAATCTGATGGATTTGGACTTTGCCAAACGTTGTGGTTTTTCCATGACGCCTCTGCAGCGCCTATTCCTTTGAGGGGTATTGATGCTACTCCTTTGGCGGAGAATAAACCACAGTTTTGGACCCAGGTGAAAATGCGGGTTGCCCCAGACCACCAAGAAAATTGTAAATTTTTGGTGCTGCATTATTTGCATGATACTATTGTTCTGGGTTTTCCTTGGTTGCAAACTCATAATCCAGTTTTGGATTGGAGATCTGTGTCTGTGGTGAGTTGGGGTTGTCAGTGTGTTCTTAGGGACGCTCCTGTTTTCTCCACCTCTCCTCAGTCTCATGATATTCCTGATTATCTGGCTGATTTCTCTGATGTATTTAGTGAGAGTAAGTCTGTGTCTTTGCCTCCTCATAGGAGTTATGACTGTGCAATTGATTTGATACCTGGGTGTAAATTTCCCAAGGGTCGGCTTTTCAACTTATCTGTACCCGAACATGATGCTATGCGATCCTATATTAAGGAGTCGTTGGAGAAGGGTCATATTAGACCATCCTCGTCACCTTTAGGTGCTGGTTCTTTTTTTTGTGGCCAAGAAAGATGGTTCATTAAGACCGTGTATTGATTATCGTTCCCTTAACAAGATGACGGTTAAATATCAGTACCCGTTACCTCTGATTTCTGATTTATTCTCCAGAGTTAAGAATGCCTGCTGGTTTACTAAGCTTGACCTCAGGGGGGCGTATAATCTTATTCGCATCAAGCACGGGGATGAATGGAAGACGACGTTTAATACTCCGGAGGGACATTTTGAGTACCTGGTGATGCCTTTTGGGCTCTCTAATGCCCCTTCCGTCTTCCAGTCCTTTATGAATGATATTTTCCGAGACTTTGTGGATAAGTTTTTGATCATCTATCTGGATGATATTTTGAACTTTTCTAGTGATTGGGATTCTCATGTGGAACATGTCCGGACTGTGTTCCGGATTTTGAGGGAGAATTCCCTGTTTGTTAAGGGATCGAAATGCCTCTATGGTGTACAGAGGATTTCATTTTTGGGATTTATCTTGTCTCCATCGACTATTGAAATGGACCCGGCCAAGGTACAGGCCATTTATGTTTGGGTTCAGCCTACTTCTTTGAAGGCTCTTCAGAAGTTTTTGGGTTTTGCTAATTTCTATCGTAAATTTATAGGTAATTTTTCTGGTCTTGTCAAACCACTGACTGATCTGACCAAGAAGGGCGCTGATGTGCTGAATTGGTCTCCTGAGGCTGTCTCAGCATTTCAGGAGCTTAAGCGGAGATTTACTTCAGCTCCAGTTTTACGGCAACCTGATGTCTCACTTCCATTTCAGGTGGAGGTAGATGCTTCTGAGATTGGTGCAGGAGCTGTTTTGTCCCAAAAAGACCCTGTGACTTCTAAGATGAATCCCTGTGCCTTCTTTTCTCGAAAGTTCTCCCCATCTGAACGCAACTGACGTGGGGAATCGGGAATTGTTGGCCATGAAGTGGGCATTTGCGGAGTGGAGACATTGGTTGGAGGGAGCTAGACATCAAGTTGTGGTCCTCACCAATCACAAGAATTTGATTTATCTGGAGTCGGCCAAACGCTTGAATCCTAGACAGGCTAGATGGGCCTTATTTTTCATGTGTTTTAATTTTGTGGTCACTTTTCTTCCGGGCACTAAGAATGTTAAGGCAGACGCCCTTTCTAGGAGTTTCTTTGCCGATTCTCTTAGTATGACCGAGCCTACCACCATCCTAGGTGAATGGGTAGTTCTTTCTGCCATTTCGCCCGATTTGAGACGCGCCCTGGAGGAATTTCGGAAGGATAAACCTGAGCGTTGACCTATGGGAAAATTGTATGTTCCTGACCAGTGGAGAAAGAGAGTGATGTCTGAAATTCATTGCTCCGCATTGGCTGGTCATCCAGGTATTTTTGGTACCAGAGATTTGGGGAGTCGGTCTTTTTGGTGGCCTGCCTTATCTTGTGACGTCAGGAATTTTGTACAATCCTGTGGGACTTGTTCTCGGTCTAAACCCTGTTCTCGTTCTAGTGGGTTGCTGATGCCCTTACCGGTGCCCAAGAGGCCATGGACCCATATCTCAATGGATTTTATTTCTGATCTTCCTGTCTCTCAGAGAATGACTGTTTTCTCTCACCCATGACAGCACCACGGAGAGAGGGGATCCACCCTTCAGGGACAGGAACCTACAGATAAAAAGGCGGTACCTCTCCTCCGCCTTCAGTTGGGTTCCTGTCCCTGACGGAGGGACCCACAGTACGGCATACCTGCGTGTCCAAGGAGTCCGGGGCCGGCCTGTCCAGTAATCGGCAGCGGGGAGGCCCCTGTCGCAGCAGGAACGGTGCCCGAAGCCGCCACCGCTGGGGCCGATGCGGGCTGCCGGGTGAGCGGGGAGGAGAGACGCCGGAGTCGACGCTCCGGAAAGGAGATTGGGGCTCATTGGGAGCCGGTGGAGCGTGGGCAGCGCCATGGTACAGAGAGTTCCAAGATGGCCGCTGCCCCGGAAGTGAAGGAGCGACTTCCGGGTCCCAGAACCAGGCGCATGCGCAGGAGCACGCTCCCCAACCAGCGCGATGCAGGGGGAGCGGTGACGTCACAGGGGCGGCAACTTTAAAAAGGGTGAGGCGCAGAAACTCCTGGCTGGAAGCGATCCTAATAATGGAGGATAGCGACCAGCAACAGGAGCAGCATGCCAGGCAGCAGCTGAAGCAGCAGCAGCAACACCACCACCGACAAAAGGAACGAAACATAGAGGGCCGTTCCAGGAGTCACTCCACGCAGCGTAGTACGTCAGCGGAAAGGAGCAAAACGACACCAGGAGATCAGCCTATACAGGACCTGACTCAGTCTCCCGAACCGGTACCTGCAGCCGCGCACCTTTTTGGGGTAAGTGATTTTCGTGAATGTCACCCTTGTAATGCAATCCCTCTCCCTTATTAGGGAAAGAAGAAAGCGAAAAAGAACAGGGAATGTCCCACTTGCACTAGACCCCTACCTGTATCATGGGAGAAAAAACTATGTGAGTCCTGCACAAAAGAAATTGTTTGTCAGGAGACTCCGGATTTCGCATCTGACCTAAGGGCCGCAATTAAATCAGAGGTCAAGAGCGCCCTCGAATCCCTTAAACATAGGGATAAAACGAGGAAAAAAGTCACGGTAGAAACCCCCCAGTCAGACTCTTCCACATCGGGAGAAATCTCGTCTAAATCCTCAGAATCCGGCTCCTCATCCTCAGACGAGGAAACAGGAGGATGCCACTGTTTTCCCCTAGAAGAGGTATACAAATTAGTGAAAGCTGTAAGGTCTACCATGGGGGTATTGGACCCGAGGCCGGATAAAACAGTCCAGGACATAATGTTCGGTGTACTAGGCCAGAAAAAACGGAGAGTATTTCCGCTTAACGAAATTGTCAAGGGTCTAATCAAAAAAGAATGGGATAAGCCAGACAGGAAAAATACTACGGTCCCTTCCCTTAAAAGAAAATATCCCTTTGAGGAGGAGGCATCCACGTCTTGGGATAGAGCCCCGAAACTCGATGTAGCAGTCGCTAAGGCCTCAAAGAAATTCGCCCTTCCCTTTGAGGACATGGGCACCCTCAGGGACCCCCTAGATAACAAGACGGATACCTTTCTAAAGGGGGCTTGGCAGTCGGCAGGCGGTAACCTCAGGCCAGCGATAGCGACAACATGTACCTCAAGAGCCCTAATGGTATGGGTGGACCAACTTGAGAAACAGCTGAGGGAAGGGACACCAAGAGATAAAATCTTAGATTCTATCCCAGTAATAAGGGGAGCGGCTGCATTCCTAGCAGACTCATCGGCCGATTCAGTCAGGCTATCGTCCAAAACAGCAGCACTTTCAAACGCGGCCCGAAGGACACTATGGCTTAAAAGTTGGCCAGGGGACCTACAGACCAAAATGAAATTATGTTTAATCCCCTGTGAAGGGAAATTCCTTTTTGGGGAGACATTAGATGACATCCTCCAGAAAGCAGGGGACAAGAAAAAAGGATTCCTAAATTTAGGGCCAGCGGCATTTAAGAGGCCCTTTCGAAATAGGAGGTTTTTTCAGAGGAGACCAACAAGGGAACAAAAGTGGGATGACAAAAGAAGAGATAGAGGCTTCTTCTTTAATAACTCTCCCCGAGACAAAAAGCCCTCCAAGTGACAGTATGTCAAGGGTGGGGGGAAGGTTAACCTTTTTCCTTCCAGCCTGGAGGAGAATTTCAAACAACCCATGGATAATAAACCTAATCCAGGAGGGCCTAAGAATGGACTTTCTCTCTCTCCCACCTCAAAAATATGTAACAACGCCGCTGAGAACAAGAAGTGCTAGAAAGCGAGGTCCTAGGCCTAGTAAAAAAAGGAGTCCTCCAGGAGGTTCCCCTGCAGGATATGGGCAGAGGGCTCTACTCCCCCCTTTTTCTAGTAACCAAACCAGACGGCACCTTTCGTACAATTATAAATCTGAGAAAGCTAAACAAATACGTCAAGAATCGGAGCTTCAAAATGGAGTCGATCAAGTCTACCACCAAAGTCCTGTTCCCAAACTGCTACATGACGGTGTTGGATCTCAGCGACGCCTACTATCATGTCCCTATCCACAAAGACTCCAGGAAATATCTAAGGTTAGCCGTCTCAATAAAGGGCAAGGTGAAAGAATTCCAGTACAGAGCCCTGCCGTTCGGAATATCGATAGCCCCGCGAGTATTCACCAAAATAGTAGCGGAAATGATGGCTCATATAAGGGAACAAGATATAATAATAATCCCGTATCTAGACAATTTCCTAATAGCGGGCAGCTCGGCTCAAAAAATGCAGGGAACAGAGAGACAGGGTGATGAAACACTCTTCAAGACCTAGGCTGGCTTCTAAATCTAAAAAATTCAAGATTGGAGCCCAGCAGGGTACAAGAATTCTTGGGCCTAACATTAGACTCAAACATTCAGGAGTGTCGCCTCCCAGACCACAAAAAGGAGAAGATCGCTCAAATTACAGCAAGAGCAATCCAAAATCCCTCCATGACACTAAGGAAGGCTTTGTCACTGCTGAGTTCCCTATCCGCCTGCCTGCCAGCAGTTCAATGGGCTCAGTTAACCACAAGAGATCTCCAGTGGGACGTATTAGCCAACCAGGCAGCAATAGGGGGACACCTAGAGGGTCGCATTACCCTAAATTCAAGAACTATTCATTCCCTAGCTTGGTGGGGAAACCAGGAAAATCTGTCCAAAGGGATCCCCTGGGTAACAAAGATAACACACATAGTGACAACGGATGCCAGTCCCACAGGATGGGGAGCGCACATGAACAACAAGGTGACTCAGAACGTATGGGGAAATCAAGAACTAAAAGCCTCCTCAAATCAAAAAGAGCTTTTAGCAGTAGGCTATGCCCTGACACACTGCCTAACCCGGCTCCAAAATCACCATGTCCGCATTCTTTCGGACAATCGAGTCACATTGGCCTATATAAATCACCAGGGGGGAACCAGGTCCCAAGCCTTAATGGACACATCCGCCAAAATCCTCAAACTGGCAGAGGCAAACCTGCTATCTCTGACAGCCCTACACATCCGCGATACAGAGAATCAAAGGGCAGACTTTCTGAGCCGCACCCAATTACGACAGGGAATGGGTACTAAAGCGGTCCATTTTTCGGCAGATTGTAAAAATGTGGGGGACCCCAGACATAGATCTGTTTTCCGATTTCAAAAACAAAAAAGTAGACGCCTTCTGCTCCCTAGATCCCAGGGGGAATCCTCTAACTCTGGACGCGTTTATGCTCCCATGGACACAGAGTCTAACATATGCCTTTCCCCCAATCATGCTCATTCCAGCGGTCCTAAAGAAAGTCAGGGAGGACGGGGCAAGAATGATACTGATAGCCCCTTTCTGGCCAAAAAGAACCTGGTTTTCCTGGCTAAGAATGCTCTCAGTAACCGACCCATGGATCCTACCGGATCTCCAGGGCCCAGTGTTACATCCTCAGGCACCGAACCTCCATTTAACAGCATGGAATTTGAGAGGGCACTGATGAGGGACAGGGGATTTTCAGAGAACCTGATAACTACACTACAAAAAAGTAGGAAACCAGTTACCATGAGCGCTTACGGCAAAACATGGAAAAAATTTCTATCCACTTCTAGGGCAAAGGTTCAGGACGGGGTTCAGATTGATAAGATCCTAGAATTTCTACAAAAGGGTCTAGAACAGGGTCTGGCGGTCAACACATTACAAGTACAATTAGCGGCATTAGGCGCCCTCTATAACCATGATGTGGCAGGTGACCCCTGGGTAGCACGGTTTGTTAAAGCCGCAACCAGATCTAGGCCAATAGCCAGTCAAAGGTTACCGTCGTGGGACCTGAGTCTTGTACTTTCAACACTGACAGGCCCTCCGTTTGAACCAATTCACTCGGCATCCCTAAAAATCCTATCACTTAAAACGGTGCTTCTAGTGGCACTAACATCAGCTCGAAGAGTGAGCGATATTCAAACCTTGTCAGCAAGGCCTCCTTTTACAAAAATTCTAGAGGATAGAGTCATCCTAAAACCTGACCCGGCCTATTTACCTAAAGTATCATCACATTTCCACAGGTCCCAGGAGGTAGTCCTTCCTTCCTTCTGCCCAAATCCAAAAAATAAGGGGGAAGAAAAATTCTACACTTTAGATGTTAAAAGGTGCCTAGTACAGTACTTAGAGGCCACCAAAAAGTGTAGGAAAGAAGGCTCTCTCTTTGTGTGTTTCCAGGGTCCTCGGAAGGGGCTCAAAGCATCCAAGAGTACCCTGGCAAGGTGGATAAGGGATGCGATTGCCCTGGCATATTCATCCAGCGGGAATACCATCCCAGAGGGGCTGAGAGCTCATTCCACAAGGGCAATGGCGACCTCATGGGCTGAAAAATCTGAGGTATCAATAGAACAAATCTGTAAGGCGGCCACCTGGTCATCACCTTCGACCTTTTTTAGGCACTATAGATTAGATCTAGCCTCTACATCTGACCTGACCTTCGGGAGAAGGGTCCTTCAGGCGGTGGTCCCTCCCTAAGCTACCAATCTCTGTAATTCTCTCCGTGGTGTTGTCATGGGTGAGAGAGAATAGCTTAGTTACTCACCGATAACGGTGTTTGTCGGAACCCATGACAGCACCCGCTTATTCCCCTCCCCTTCACGAGTATGGTGAGCACGTTTTTACTGTTAGTAGAGTGTTTCCGGTTAGGCACGGTGCTTTGATAAGTAAGCAGTATTATAATATTGTGTATATATTTCTGTTGTCTTACCTGGAGACCCTCTGATGCTCTGTAACCAACTGAAGGCGGAGGAGAGGTACCGCCCTTTTTATCTGTAGGTTCCTGTCCCTGAAGGGTGGATCCCCTCTCTCCGTGGTGCTGTCATGGGTTCCGAGAAACACCGTTATCGGTGAGTAACTAAGCTAATCTGGGTGATTTGTGATAGATTTTCGAAGATGGTACATCTTGTACCACTCCCAAAGTTGCCATCTTCCGCTGAGTTGGTGCCCTTGTTTTTACAACAGGTGGTTTGGTTACATGGGATTCCTGAGAACATTGTGTCCGACAGAGGAGTCCAGTTTGTTTCCAGATTCTGGAAAGCCTTTTGTTGCCATCTGGGAATTCAGTTATCCTTCTCCGCGTTTCATCCCCAGACCAATGGACAGACTGAGAGAACAAACCAGACCTTGCAGTCTTATTTGAGATGTTTTATATCTGCTGATCAGGATGATTGGGTCTCGTTTTTGCCCTTGGCCGAATTCGCGCTGAACAATTGCTAGTTCTGCCACGTTGATGTCACCCTTTTTCTGTAATTTTGGGTTTCATCCTCGATTCTCTTCAGGGCAAGTGGAATCTTCGTCCTGCCCAGGTGTGGACACTGTGGTTAAGAGAATGCAGCAGATATGGGACCAAGTGGTGGATAAGTTTCACTCTCTCAGGAAAAGGCCCAGCGATTTTCCAACCGGCATAGGACCATTGGTCCCCGGTTTAAAGTGGGTGATATGGTTTGGTTGTCGTCTAAGAATATTCCTATGAAGGTTGCATCTCCTAAATTTAAGCCAAGATTTATTGGTCCTTATAAGATTTTGGAAATTCTTAATCCTGTTTCGTTTCGATTGGCTCTTCCAGTTACGTTCAAGATCCATAATGTATTTCACAAATCTCTGTTGAAGAGGTTTGTTGAGCCAGTGGTTCCTATGGCAGCACATCCTGACCCTGTGTTGGTTGAAGGCAATGTGGAATATGAGGTAGAGAAAATATTGGATTCTCGTTTGGTTAGACGGAGACTCCAGTATTTGGTCAAATGGAAGGGTTATGGCCAGGAGGATAATTCTTGGGTCTCTGCCTCTGATATTCATGCCAATAGATGGGTTCGTGCATTTCACCGGGCCCATCCTGATCGGCCTGGTGGCGTGGATGAGGGTTCGATGACCCCTCCTCAAGGGGGGGTACTGTTGTGAGTTCATTTTCTGGTCTACCAGTTGTGAATTCTCCTTCCAGACTCCCTCTGGTGGTAACAGGAGGTAGTGAGGCTGATTTGATCGGTGGAGATCTGCCACCTGAGAATGAGGTTGACGATTGGACCTCAGGAGTCTGATTGGATTTAAGACAGCCGACGCCCTATTCAGTTGCTG
This sequence comes from Dendrobates tinctorius, assembly GCF_039654945.1. Classification (NCBI taxonomy): domain Eukaryota; kingdom Metazoa; phylum Chordata; class Amphibia; order Anura; family Dendrobatidae; genus Dendrobates; species Dendrobates tinctorius. The sequence continues at coordinate 382,132 of NW_027362107.1, forward strand.
GTGATTCCTTCTGGCTTGTCAGCTCTTGGTTTTCAGCTCTGTTCCAGTCATCTAAAGCTAAGTTTTTCTGCTAATGTTAACACTTGATTTTGTTGGTCTATACAGTTTTTTGTGTGGTCAGCCAGCCCCGGCTGGGGGCTGTGCTGAATTTCCCCTCTTATTTATCAGTATTTTGCCAATTTGCTTTTTGTCCCTTACTAGTTTGGTCTCTTTTTGCTCTGTCTCAGAATATTTCAGAGTGCTGATATAGTGGGAGAAGTCTAGTGGCTTCAGGGTTAATTTTGCTATCAGAAGTGTTGGACTTTTTTTTTGTAGGGTTTTTGGCAGATTGCAGACAGTGTCTTTCCCTTTCCTTTCTTTTCTAGTTAGTTTGGGCCCCATCGTTTGCTCAGCCTATTTTCCTGCCTGTGTTTGTGCTTTCATCTTATTTCACCGTCAATACATGTGTGGGGGCTATCTATTCCTTTGGGGTCTGCTCTGGGGCAGTTAGTTTTCCCCTTTTCATGCTTCAGGCTTATTTAGTCCTCCGGTTGTGACGAGGCGTCTAGGACCAACGTAGGCACGCTCCACGGCTGCTGCTAGTTGTGTGGTAAGATCAGGGATCTGCAATCTGCATAGTTACCAACCTCTCTGGTTTTCTGTGACTTAGCTTGTTTTGCTTTTTTCTCCTCGGTGACCCATTCATAACAGCATCCGTCCTACTCTATGGACAGAGTGCGGTCCTATAAATGATCACACCATGCTCAGTCGTGTCCTGTGGATGTGAGTGCATCTGTCCTACTCTATGGAGCGAGTGCGGTCCTATAAATGATCACACCATGCTCAGTCGTGTCCTGTGGATGTGAGTGCATCCGTCCTACTCTATGGGCCGAGTGCGGTCCTATAAATGATCGCACCGCGCTCAGTTGTGTCCTGTGGATGTGAGTGCATCCGTCCTACTCTATGGAGCGAGTGCGGTCCTATAAATGATCACACCGCGCTCAGTCATGTCCTGTGGATGTTTTCCGACTGAACACGTAATTCCCGGCTGTAGGTGCAGCTGACTGACATGGTGCTGATCTTTTATGTATGACCACATCCGATCCTCCCTTGCCGGTGCCGTGTCCGGTAATACTCCCTCGGGGCACGCAGCATGTACGTTGTTTGGAGGAGAGTGCGGTGACCTGTAGACTTCTTGCCGCTCAGAGAGTCAGCAACTGACTTCTGATGTTTCTGTGTCTGTGAGCTGGTGGCGCCCCCTGCTGGAGCAGATGAGGGGTCTGATGTGACTGTGTGTGTGAACTGGTGGTGCCCCCTGCTGGAGCAGATGAGGGGTCTGATGTGACTGTGTGTGAGCTGTTGGCGCCCCCTGCTGGTTCAGATGAGGTGTCTGGTGTGTATGAGCTGGTGGCGCCCCCTGCTGAAGCAGATGAGTGGAGTCTTCTGCCTGTCCAGGGGTTAACACTGTGGTGGAAAGAATGCAGCAGATTTGGGACCAAGTGGTGGATAAGTTGTCTCTTTCCCAGGAAAAGGCCCAGCGGTTTTCTAACCGGCATAGGACCATTGGTCCCCGGTTTAAGGTGGGTGATATGGTCTGGTTGTCATCAAAGAATATCTCTATGAAGGTGGCTTCTCCAAAGTTTAAACCTAGATTTATTGGACCTTACAAGATTTTGGAGATTCTTAATCCGGTCTCTTTTCGGTAGGCTCTTCCTGTCACATTTAAGATTTATAATGTGTTTCATAAGTCCTTGTTGAAGAGGTTTGTTGAACCAGTGGTTCCTATGGCGGCACCTCCTGACCCTGTGTTGGTTGAAGGTAACATGGAATATGAGGTAGAGAAGATACTGGATTCCCGTCTGGCTAGATGGAGACTCCAGTATTTGGTTAAGTGGAAGGGTTATGGTCAGGAGGATAATTCCTGGGTCTCTGCCTCTGATATTCATGCCAAAAGATTGGTGCGTGCTTTTCATCGGGCTCATCCTGATCGGCCTGGTGGCTTGGATGAGGGTTCGGTGACCCCTCCTCAAGGGGGAGGTATTGTTCTGAGCTCATCTGTTCATTCATCTTTTGTGTCCGAGGATCTCCCTCTTCTGGTGAAGGAAGGTAGTGAGGTTGATTTGGATGAAAGAAACTAAACACCTGATCAGGTGAATTGTGACTGGGTAACGGGAACTTCAGACTGGATATAAGGCAGCCGACGCCCATCTGAGTCGCTGCTGGATTCTTGGAGACCAGTCTGATTCCTGCTTCCCAAAGAGAAGTTTTTGCTCTGCTATTGAACTTATTAGTTTTGGTTTTGTTTACCTTGTTTTTTGAGTTCAGCCATCCCCGGCCGGGGGTGTGCTGGATTATTTTTCCTTGATCAATGTTCTCTTTTGCTCTGCTTCCAGAGTATTCTGAGTTCTGATATAGGGTTTGAAGTCTAGTGACTTCACGGTCCTTTTTGCTTATCAGTTGTGTTGGTGATATTTTTAGCAGGGTTTTCTCGGACTGCAGACAGTTGCTTTTCTATCCTGTCCATTTTAGTTAGCTTGGGCCCCATCGTTTGCTCAACCTATCTTTCTATCTGTGTTAGTGTTTTCATCTTTTCACCGTCATTATATGTTGGGGGCTGCCTATTGCTTTGGGGTCTGCTCTGGGGCAGTCAGTTTTTCCCTTTTCTCTCTTTAGGCTTATTTAGATCTCCGGCTGTGATTAAGTGTCTAGGATCACCGTAGGAACACTCCACGGCTACTGCTAGTTGTGTGATAGGATTAGGGGTCTGCAATCCGCTAGTTTCCAACCTCTCTGATTTTCTGGGCTGATCTTGTGTTTTGTTTTTTCCTCCTCGGTGACTCAATCATAACAGAGGTGTCGGATGTGACTGTGTGTGTGAGCTGTTGGCACCCCCTGCTGGAGCAGATGAGGTGTCTGATGTGACTGTGTGTGTGAGCTGGTGGCGCCCCCTACTGGAGCAGATGAGGTGTCTGATGTGACTGTGTGTGTGAGCTGGTGGCGCCCCCTGCTGGAGCAGATGAGGGGCCTCATGTGTGTGTGTGAGCTGGTGGCGCCCCCTGCTGGAGCAGATAAGGGGTCTCGTGTGTGTGTGTGTGTGGGTGTGAGCTGGTGGCACCCCCTGCTGGAGCAGATGAGGGGTCTCGTGTGTGTGAGCTGGTGGCACCCCCTGCAGGAGCAGATGAGGGGTCTCGTGTGTGAGCTGGTGGCGCCCCCTGCTGGAGCAGATGAGGGGTCTCGTGTGTGTGTGAGCTGGTGGCGCCCCCTGCTGGAGCACATGAGCTGTATATTTTTTGTGGACAGTGGCTTCTCTTGGACGGCGCCATTAATTGCCGCTCATTGTTTTTTCAGAATTGCATCACAGGAAGCAAAAATCAAGAAAGATTGGGAAGAAGACTGGGTGCAGAGGGAGCTGCCGATCAGTGCGACACCGGCGCCCCCGGCACAGCGCAGCCCCCCAGCAAAGCACAAGCGTGAGTACATGGAGCGTCCTCCCTCTCAGGACCAGGCTGGCGGTGCTCCCGTTACGGCCGGATCCTCACAACTGTGGGCTTGGCTGAATGTACAGTGGGGACGGAAAGTATTCACACCCCTCTTGCATTTCTCACTCTGTTTCATTGCAGCCATTTGGTAAATTCTATGAAGCTCATTTTTCTCTCAGTAATGTGCTCTCTGCTCCCCATCTTCACTGAAACATACAGAAGTGTAGACGTGTGCAAATTTATTAAAAAAAATATCCCATGGTCATAAGTATTCAGCCCCTGTGCTCGGTATTGAGTAGAAGCACCTTTTGAGCTAGTACAGCCATGAGTCTTCTTGGGAATGATGCCACATGGTTCTCACCCCTGGATTTGGGGATCCTCGGCCATCCTTCCTTGCAGATCCTCTCCAGTTCCATCAGGTTGCATGGTGAGCGTTGGTGGACAGCCATTTTCAGGTCTCTCCAGAGATGCTCAGTTGGGTTTAGGTCAGGGCTTTGGCTGGGCCAGTCAGGAATGGTCACAGAGTTGTTCTGAAGCCACTCCTTTGTTACTTTACCTGTGTGCTTAGGGTCATTGTCTTGGTGGAAGGTGAACCTTAGGGTTAGGGTTTCATATGTCTGTCACTGAGGAGAGGCTTCCGTCTGGCCACTCTGCCATAAAGGCCCGACTGGTGGAGGGCTGCAGTGATAGTTGACTTTGTGGATCTTTCTCCCATCTCCCTACTGCATCTGTGGAGCTCAGCCACAGTGATCTTAGGGTTCTTCTTTACCTCTCTCACCAAGGCTCTTCTCCCACGATTGCTCAGTGTGGCTGGATGGACAGGTCTAGGAAGACTTCTGGTGGTCCCAAACTTCTTCCATGTAAGGATTATGGAGGCCACTGTGCTCTTAGGAACCTTGAGTACTGCAGAAATTCTTCTGTAACCTTGGCCAGATCTGTGCCTTGCCACAATTCTGTCTCTGAGCTCCTTGGCCAGTTCCTTTGACCTCATGATTCTCATTTGGTGTGACATGCACTGTGAGCTGTGAGGTCTTATATAGACAGGTGTGCGCCTTTACAAATCCAGTCCTATCAGTTTAATTACACACAGCTGGACTCCAATGAAGGAGCAGAACCATCTCAAGGAATTGGACAGCATGGGACTTACATAGGAGTGTCTGAGCAAAGGGGCTGAATACTTATGACCATGGGATATTTCAGTTTTTCTTTTTTAATAAATTTGCACAAATTTCTACATTTCTGTATTTTTCAGTGAAGTTGGGGTGCAGAGTGCACATTAATGAGAAAAAAATGAACTTTGTTGAATTTACCAAATGGCTGCAAAGAAACAAAGATGAAAAATATAAAGGGGTCCGAATTCTTTCCACATCTACTGTACGGCCGGATCCTTACATTTGTGGGGTTGGCTGGATGTACGGCCGGATCCTTACATTTGTGGGGTTGGCTGGATGTACGGCCGGATCCTTACATTTGTGGGGTTGGCTGGATGTATGGCCGGATCCTTACATTTGTGGGGTTGGCTGGATGTACGGCCGGATCCTTACATTTGTGGGGCTGGCTGGATGTACGGCCGGATCCTTACATTTGTGGGGCTGGCTGGATTTATGGCCGGATCCTTACATTTGTGGGGTTGGCTGGATGTATGGCCGGATCCTTACATTTGTGGGGTTGGCTGGATGTATGGCCGGATCCTTACATTTGTGGGGTTGGCTGGATGTATGGCCGGATCCTTAGATTTGTGGGGTTGGCTGGATGTACGGCCGGATCCTTACATTTGTGGGGTTGGCTGGATGTACGACCGGATCCTTACATTTGTGGGGTTGGCTGGATGTACGGCCGGATCCTTACATTTGTGGGGCTGGCTGGATGTACGGCCGGATCCTTACATTTGTGGGGTTGGCTGGATGTATGGACTGATCCTTACATTTGTGGGGTTGGCTGGATGTACGGCCGGATCCTTACATTTGTGGGGCTGGCTGGATGTACGGCCGGATCCTTACATTTGTGGGGCTGGCTGGATTTATGGCCGGATCCTTACATTTGTGGGGTTGGCTGGATGTATGGCCGGATCCTTACATTTGTGGGGTTGGCTGAATCTATGGCCGGATCCTTACATTTGTGGGGTTGGCTGGATGTATGGCCGGATCCTTAGATTTGTGGAGCTGGCTGGATGTATGGCCGGATCCTTACATTTGTGGGGCTGGCTGGATGTATGGCCGGATCCTTACATTTGTGGGGCTGGCTGGATGTATGGACTGATACTTAAATTTGTGGAGCTGGCTGGATATACGGCCGGATCCTTACATTTGTGGGGCTGTCTGGATTTATGGCCGGATCCTTACATTTGTGGGGCTGGCTGGATGTATGGACTGATACTTAAATTTGTGGAGCTGGCTGGATGTACGGCCGGATCCTTACATTTGTGGGGCTGTCTGGATTTTATGGCCTGATCCTTACATTTGTGGGGTTGGCTGGATGTATGGCCGGATCCTTACATTTGTGGGGTTGGCTGGATGTATGCCCGGATCCTTACATTTGTGGGGCTGGCTGAGTGTACGGCCGGATCCTTACATTTGTGGGGTTGGCTGGATGTATGGCCGGATCCTTACATTTGTGGGGTTGGCTGGATGTACGGCTGGATCCTTACATTTGTGGGGTTGGCTGGATGTATGGCCGGATCCTTACATTTGTGGGGTTGGCTGGATGTACGGCCGGATCCTTACATTTGTGGGGTTGGCTGGATGTACGGCCGGATCCTTACATTTGTGGAGCTGGCTGGATGTATGGCCGGATCCTTACATTTGTGGGGTTGGCTGGATGTATGGCCGGATCCTTACATTTGTGGGGTTGGCTGGATGTACGGCTGGATCCTTACATTTGTGGGGTTGGCTGGATGTATGGCCGGATCCTTACATTTGTGGGGTTGGCTGGATGTATGGCCGGATCCTTACATTTGTGGAGCTGGCTGGATGTACGGCCGGATCCTTACATTTGTGGAGCTGGCTGGATTTATGGCCGGATCCTTACATTTGTGGGGCTGGCTGGATGTATGGACTGATACTTAAATTTGTGGGGTTGGCTGGATGTACGGCCGGATCCTTACATTTGTGGGGTTGGCTGGATGTATGGCCGGATCCTTACATTTGTGGGGTTAGCTGGATGTATGGTCGGATCCTTACATTTGTGGGGCTGGCTGAGTGTACGGCCGGATCCTTACATTTGTGGAGCTGGCTGGATTTATGGCCGGATCCTTACATTTGTGGGGCTGGCTGGATGTATGGACTGATACTTAAATTTGTGGGGTTGGCTGGATGTATGGTCGGATCCTTACATTTGTGGGGTTAGCTGGATGTATGGTCGGATCCTTACATTTGTGGGGTTGGCTGGATGTATGGTCGGATCCTTACATTTGTGGGGCTGTCTGGATTTATGGCCTGATCCTTACATTTGTGGGGTTGACTGGATGTATGCCCGGATCCTTACATTTGTGGGGCTGGCTGAGTGTACGGCCGGATCCTTACATTTGTGGGGTTGGCTGGATGTATGGCCGGATCCTTACATTTGTGGGGTCGGCTGGATGTACGGCCGGATCCTTACATTTGTGGGGTTGGCTGGATGTACGGCCGGATCCTTACATTTGTGGGGCTGGCTGGATGTATGCACGGATCCTTACATTTGTGGGGCTGGCTGAGTGTACGGCCGGATCCTTACATTTGTGGGGTTGGCTGGATGTATGGCTGGATCCTTACATTTGTGGGGTTGGCTGGATGTATGGCCGGATCCTTACATTTGTGGGGTTGGCTGGATGTATGGCCGGATCCTTACATTTGTGGGGTTGGCTGGATGTATGGCCGGATCCTTACATTTGTGGAGCTGGCTGGATGTACGGCCGGATCCTTACATTTGTGGAGCTGGCTGGATTTATGGCTGGATCCTTACATTTGTGGGGCTGGCTGGATGTATGGACTGATACTTAAATTTGTGGGGTTGGCTGGATGTACGGCCGGATCCTTACATTTGTGGGGTTGGCTGGATGTATGGCCGGATCCTTACATTTGTGGGGTTAGCTGGATGTATGGTCGGATCCTTACATTTGTGGGGCTGGCTGAGTGTACGGCCGGATCCTTACATTTGTGGAGCTGGCTGGATATATGGCCGGATCCTTACATTTGTGGGGCTGGCTGGATGTATGGACTGATACTTAAATTTGTGGGGTTGGCTGGATGTATGGTCGGATCCTTACATTTGTGGGGTTATCTGGATGTATGGTCGGATCCTTACATTTGTGGGGTTGGCTGGATGTATGGTCGGATCCTTACATTTGTGGGGCTGTCTGGATTTATGGCCTGATCCTTACATTTGTGGGGTTGACTGGATGTATGCCCGGATCCTTACATTTGTGGGGCTGGCTGAGTGTACGGCCGGATCCTTACATTTGTGGGGTTGGCTGGATGTATGGCCGGATCCTTACATTTGTGGGGTCGGCTGGATGTATGGCCGGATCCTTACATTTGTGGGGTTGGCTGGATGTACGGCCGGATCCTTACATTTGTGGGGCTGGCTGGATGTATGGCCGGATCCTTACATTTGTGGGGCTGGCTGGATGTATGGACTGATACTTAAATTTGTGGAGCTGGCTGGATGTACGGCCGGATCCTTACATTTGTGGGGCTGTCTGGATTTTATGGCCTGATCCTTACATTTTTGGGGTTGGCTGGATGTATGGCCGGATCCTTACATTAGTGGGGTTGGCTGGATGTATGGCCTGATCCTTAAATTTGTGGGGTCGGCTGGATGTACGGCCGGATCCTTACATTTGTGGGGTTGGCTGGATGTATGGCCGGATCCTTACATTTGTGGGGTTGGCTCGATGTACGGCCGGATCCTTACATTTGTGGGGTTGGCTGGATGTATGGACTGATCCTTACATTTGTGGAGCTGGCTGGATGTACGGCCGGATCCTTACATTTGTGGGACTGTCTGGATGTATGGCCGGATCCTTACATTTGTGGAGTTGGCTGGATGTATGGCCGGATCCTTACATTTGTGGAGTTGGCTGGATGTATGGCCGGATCCTTACATTTGTGGAGTTGGCTAGATGTATGGCCGGATCCTTACATTTGTGGGGTCGGCTGGATGTATGGCCGGATCCTTACATTTGTGGGGTTGGCTGGATGTACGGCCGGATCCTTACATTTGTGGGGCTGGCTGGATGTATGGCCGGATCCTTACATTTGTGGGGCTGGCTGGATGTATGGACTGATACTTAAATTTGTGGAGCTGGCTGGATGTACGGCCGGATCCTTAAATTTGTGGGGCTGTCTGGATTTATGGCCGGATCCTTACATTTGTGGTGCTGGCTGGATGTATGGACTGATACTTAAATTTGTGGAGCTGGCTGGATGTACGGCCGGATCCTTACATTTGTGGGGCTGTCTGGATTTTATGGCCTGATCCTTACATTTTTGGGGTTGGCTGGATGTATGGCCGGATCCTTACATTTGTGGGGTTGGCTGGATGTATGGCCTGATCCTTAAATTTGTGGGGTCGGCTGGATGTACGGCCGGATCCTTACATTTGTGGGGTTGGCTGGATGTATGGCCGGATCCTTACATTTGTGGGGTTGGCTCGATGTACGGCCGGATCCTTACATTTGTGGGGTTGGCTGGATGTATGGACTGATCCTTACATTTGTGGAGCTGGCTGGATGTACGGCCGGATCCTTACATTTGTGGGACTGTCTGGATGTATGGCCGGATCCTTACATTTGTGGAGTTGGCTGGATGTATGGCCGGATCCTTACATTTGTGGAGTTGGCTGGATGTATGGCCGGATCCTTACATTTGTGGAGTTGGCTAGATGTATGGCCGGATCCTTACATTTGTGGAGTTGGCTGGATGTATGGCCGGATCCTTACGTTTGTGGGGTTGGCTGGATGTATGGCCGGATCCTTACGTTTGTGGGGTTGGCTGGATGTATGGCCGGATCCTTACATTTGTGGGGTTGGCTGGATGTACGGCCGGATCCTTACCTTTGCAATGATCCAAAACCCAGGTAGTGGTAAGAGAAACTGTAAGGAAAAAATTAGGTTGGAAGTGGCCAGTCAGAAGATGGTAAGTGGCCGCGCTGCTGTTGAGGTCAGAAAGTCTCCTGGGTTTTGGTTTTCTCATGGCATTTTGCCAGCAGGGGCTTTCTTTGCTATACTTTGAAAGCATCAGGTTCTTAGACCCTCATTTGGGTCTTGTGGGCCTCATTAGGGACATAGTCCAAGTTTACATGTATAATATTTTTTCTTCGCTTTCTCATTGGGCAGTAATATGCATGAGCCATATTGACTTAGCTTTTATAAGGCTTGGGATTTCAATATCTTGTTAATGATGTTTGAGACGCTCTTTCCTTCTCCTTTGCTTGGCGGGAAGTGCTGGGCTCTGGTTTCTTGGTGCTGCTATGATCTTCTTCAAACACAGCTTTGTAAACTTCTGGGTGGAAGTGTTGTAAATGTCTTTTTAGATTGGAAGCTCTAGAAGGAGCATTTTTATCACTGCCTGAGTATGCAGTGATTTTGGCATCACAGCATTTGTTTTCATCTGGGTCACTTATACACTGACACACAAAATGTTTTTTAACTTGTGTCACTGTGAAGTGCTCAAATACAGCTGACTTCATACGATGCTTCTTAGACATTTTGTACTTATGTAAATTCACTCTCAAAATTTTGTTCTGTAAAAAAATAAGGGAATATGGAATAATGCACTGTATAAATTAGGATATAAATAAAACAATCTTTGCATAAATCAATAGGACAGATGATGAGTATAAAGTTTGTAAATATGTTGTTAGATCGCTTTAGTCTGAACTTTCAATGTCAGGCTTGTCTCAGGGTACAGCTCACTAAATGCTTCACATCATATGTCTTCACAGTCTATGAAGAGGGGATGAAGGAGCATGTGTGTGCTGAATCATATTCCAGAACACACAAATATAGACGTCCTCATCAATCCTGTTACTGTATTTCCAAATTTCAATTGTTAGAAAACAGTTTTTCTCCTTCGTCTCATTGGGGGACACGGGTACTGTGGGGTGTATGCTACTGGCATCTGGAGGCTGACACTAGGCAATACAACACAAGGTTAGCTCCCCCCCCCGCCGCATACACCCTCACCCTGATTGTGGGCGGAAACCAGTTTTTTTTGCTTAGTGTCTTATGGAGGCACACAAACAGTCTGGATCTCTCCAGACTATTTTTTTCTCCTTCGTCTCATTGGGGGACACAGAGACTGTGGTGTGTGCTTCTGCCGTCTGGAGGCTGACACTAAGTATACAAAAAAAGAGTTAGCTCCTCCTCCGCCGCATACACCCTCGCCCCCAGACCGGGCGTAACTCAGTTTTTTGCTTAGTGGCTGATGGAGGCACACGCAGTCTGGAGCTCCAGACTAGATTTTTTTTTTTTCTTCTTTTTTCTCTTTTTCTATGAAGATAAGACAGGGGCGACGGATCCTATAGAGAGGGTCCGATCTCCCCAAATCATCAACGGGCGACCACGTGTGACTAACCCTCCACGTGTCCTCTCCCGCATCGAGGGACACATCTGGGACTTTTTCCCAGACAACCATTTTTCTTTTTTTATTTTGTAAAGAGGCGGCAACGCATCCTGATAAGAGGATGCGGTTTCCCCACAACTTCAACAGGCGAGCACGTGTGAGCAGAACCCAGGGGTCAGCCTCCACGTTGTTCCTCTCCTACAACTCAATTTATTGAGGCCCCTTCCGCCCCTAGGTAGTGAGTCCAGGGGTTGAGTTGGAGGCGCAGGTGAGCCGAGGAATCCAGACACTGGACGCGGCCGAGTACAGGGGGAAGAAGCCGGTTCCAGAAACCTCCCCCTCCTCCCCACGGCGGAAGGCCCTGCTCACCTTTAATAATAGGGAGATTCGCCTCTCTCGCTCGCCCGTTGCCTCTCTCCCCCGGTGAGTAACGGTAGGAGGCCGTTTGCCCAGAGTGGCGCTGCACCCGGACGCCGCACGCCCGTGTGTTCCGGAGTGCGGCCGGAGGCCCGCCGGCGGCCGCGGCCCCCGCTGCAGGAGGAGGCCCGTGAGTATCGCGCGAGGCCCCGCCCGCCGACTTCCGGTGGCAGCCGGAAGACCCGCCCACTGACTTCTGGTGTGGCTCAGGCCAGGGGGTGGAGAGAGGCGGACGCACAAGTCCCGGAGCGGAGACTCCCGCCCTACCACCTCGCATCCGCGCATGCGGAGTTTTCCCGGGGTACTTCAAGCAGGAGTGGGACGCTGCCGGTGGGTGAGTGCAACTCCGTTTGGAGATCCGCACTGGTAGTCAGGGAAGGGGTTACCCTCCTCCTCCTTCTACCCTGCCTTTCAGCTTGTGCAAATATGTCTGCCAAAGGGAAAGCTCACTCTTTCCTATACGCTGTTTGTGTTTCTTGTGGGGTCAGGCTGCCAAAGGCACAGGCGGGTAAATTTTGTGAAGCCTGCGAGTCGGAGCGTGCCCAGGAGCCCCCCACTGTTTCAGAACCCAGTGGTCAGGACCCCCCGGAATGGGCGGTGTCTTTATCGAATTCTATGCTGTCCCTTACAAGGGCAATTGAATCCCTTCGAGGGGAGGCAATCCCGTTTGCCCAGTTCCATCTCCGTCCGCTTCAGCATGCGCTCTTGTCAGCATGGGACCGAAGGCTGCTGTCTCTCAGTCATCGGTGCAAGTTGTCTCCGCTGGTCCGACGTTCACTCCGGTGGTGGACTCGCGACTCGTCTCTGGTCCAGGGGAAACCTTTTCCCCCGGAGCAGTGGTTGGTGGTGACGACCGATGCAAGCCTGCAGGGTTGGGGAGCAGTTTTCCAGAGTCACACAGCACAGGGGCGGTGGTCCATTCAGGAGATAATTCTCCCGATCAACATTCTGGAGATACGGGCAATACGATTGGCCCTGCAACATTTTCAGTGTTTCCTGAGACACCGGCCGGTGCGCATTCAGTCGGACAATGCTACAGCAGTAGCATATGTCAACCATCAAGGGGGCACGCGCAGCCAGGCAGCCATGCGCGAGGTCGGGCTGGTACTGCGTTGGGCAGAGAAGAACCGCGTGGTAATTTCAGCGGTGCACATTCCGGGAGTCGAAAACTGGGCGGCAGATTTTCTCAGCCGACAGGGGGTCGCGGCAGGGGAATGGTCCCTGCACCCCGAGATCTTTCAGCAGATCTGCCAACGTTGGGGGACACCAGACGTGGACCTTATGGCATCCAGAGAGAACGCCAAAGTACAAAGGTTTGTTGCTCGATCCCTCGATCCGCAGGCAATCGCAGCAGACGCTCTGGTGCTCCCATGGAGCCAGTTTCGTCTCCCGTACTTGTTCCCCCCGCTGCCGCTGCTTCCATGAGTCATCAGGAAAATAAGGAGAGAGAGGGTTCCAGCAATTCTGCTGGCCCCAGACTGGCCCCGGCGGGCCTGGTATGCGGATCTGGTTCAACTAGTGGCGGACGTACCCTGGCGTCTCCCAGATCGGCCGGACTTACTGTCCCAGGGGCCGATCTGCCATCCGAACTTAGGGGCCCTGTGTTTGACGGCGTGGCCATTGAATCTTGGCTGTTAACACAGGCAGGATTCAGGCGCGATGTGGCGGCCACGATGGTGAGTGCCCGAAAGCCTTCCTCGGCGAGAGTATATCATCGAACTTGGGAAGTTTTTTTCCGTTGGTGTAGGGATCGTGAAGTGGCTCCTCTAGTTTTTTCGATCCCCAACGTACTGGCTTTTCTGCAGGCAGGGCTGGACGCAGGGTTGGCTCCGAGTTCGCTCAGAACGCAAATCTCGGCCCTGTCGGTGCTTTTCCAACGAAAAGTCGCTTCCGTCTGGCAGGTTAGGACGTTTATGCAGGGGGTCGCACATTTAGTACCCCCCTATAAGGCGCCGACGGAATCATGGGACCTGAACTTGGTGCTCAGGGCCCTTCAGGAGGCTCCTTTTGAACCATTGCAAGAGGTCTCCTTACCTTATCTGTCCAGAAAGGTCGTTTTTCTGGTAGCTATAACGTCTATTAGGCGGATTTCGGAATTGGCGGCCTTATCTTGTAAACCGCCGTTCCTGACCTTTTATAAAGATAAGGTAGTTTTAAGGCCAGCTCCTCCCTTCTTGCAGAAGGTTGTGTCTGCATTCCATATCAACGAAGACATTGTCTTACCCTCGTTTTGCCCGGCACCGGTGCACAGGGTAGAAAAGGCTTTGCACACCCTGGATCTGGTAAGAGCTCTTAGGAGGTATGTGACAAGGACAGCGCCATTTCGCCAGACAGACTCTCTATTCGTGGTCCCAGAAGGGCGGCGGAAGGGGCTCGCTGCGTCCAGAGCGACTTTGGCCAGATGGGTTCGCCTGACGGTCCAAGAATCTTATCAAATCAGTGGCACGCCGGTTCCGGCAGGGATCAAGGCTCACTCGGCACGAGCAGTGGGTGCCTCATGGGCACTGCGACACCAGGCTTCAGCGGAGCAGGTGTGCAAAGCAGCTACCTGGTCCAGTTTGCATACGTTTGTAAAACATTATAACGTACATACCCAGGCATCCTCGGATGCAAGCCTGGGAAGAAAGATTCTCCAGGCAGCAGTTGCGCACCTCTAATCAGGGGCGCAAAATAGCATGGATTGGGTACTGAGTTACGCCCGGTCTGGGGGCGAGGGTGTATGCGGCGGAGGAGGAGCTAACTCTTTTTTTGTATACTTAGTGTCAGCCTCCAGACGGCAGAAGCACACACCCACAGTCTCTGTGTCCCCCAATGAGCGTCTCGGAGAAAAGGATTTTACGGTGAGTACTCACAAAAATCCATGTTTCTAGTTTACTATGAAGATGAGACAGGGGCGACGGATCCTATTGAAAGGGTCCGATCTCCCCAAACCATCAACGAGCGAGCACGCGTTGAGTATCGTCTCCGCGTATACTTTCCCGCACCGAGGGACATCTCTGGGACTTTTCCCCAGACTTCTATTTTTGTTTGTTATTTTATGAAGATGAGACAGTGGCAACGGATCCGATTTCCCCAAACCATCAACGGGCGACCACGTGAGAGTGTCGCCTCCACATATCCTCTCCCGCACCGTGGGACAAATCTGGGCAGGTTCCCAGAATTTTTTATTTTAGTTTGTTTTTTTCTTTTCTTTTCTTTATTTTTTCTAAGAAGATGAGACAGGGGCAACGGATCCTATTGAAAGGGTCCGATTTCCCCAAACCATCAACGGGCGACCACGTGAGAGTGTCGCTTCCACGTATCCTCTCCCGCTACGTGGGACACGATGCCAGACTTAGCCCTGTCCACCCCTAGGTATTGAAACCATGGGCTTGCACATAGGCACAAGACTAGTCTGTGCGGCCCCCACTGCTCCACCAACGCTAGACGGAGGTGCTGCAAGGCGGCGGACGGTCCCTCTCCTCGGCTGAAACTGGACGGAGTTAGGGTGCCTGCACCGTCCTGGATCCCCCACCACCCCTCTCCTCCCCGGTATACCTGGTGGAGTCGTCAGAGATCGCAAATCGCCGGCCGTGTGTGTGGGGCTCCTGGGCAGAGAGATGCGGACACAGCAGCGGTGTGCTGGGAGCGTGCAGCAAATCCTTCACGGTGCTTCCTCCTGCAGGTAAGCTGGCGCCCCGTCGCCGCCGCCGCCGCCACCGCCTCCAACCACTCCTGTTGCAGAGCCTGGCGCCTCCGGCAGTCACGCTGCTGCGGCGTTTACGGCTGCGGCGTCCTCGGCCGCATCCCGCGGGCGGATGCTGTAAAATTGAGCCCGCGGCTTTGGCCGGAGCTAGGCCGCGGCGGAAGTCCCGCCTCTGTTGGGATGTCACTTCCGTCGACCCGGCCCTTGAAGCCAGGCAGGCGCCGAATTAATTGAGGCCCCGGCTTCGGGGTGGGATAGGCCGCGGTAGGTAGGGTGGTCGGCCTGCCCCAGAGAGGTGCGCAGGAGAGGTGGCCTGGAGGACGCAGGAGCGGGTAAGGCGCAGCTGAGCTGCAGTTGCACGCTGGACACGCAGGGGGTGCCCTCCTGCCCCCCCCCCCCCTCCGTTCTCTCTCTGGGAAAAAAGAGAGAAGGAGAAGAAACGCCTTGCTCATGCAACATGGCCAGGGAGGGTAAAGCGCATTACGCTGCATGCATCTCCTGTAGAGAAGCTTGGTGGCTGCTAAGCAGCCTGAGCCAGGGCCAGGACCCAAATGGGAGACCTAAGCCCAAACGTGCCCAGGAGCCCCCCTCCGGTAGCTGAGTCCAGAGAGCCAAATCCTCTAGAAGGCTATCACTATGGCGTTGCTTACAAAGGCGATCGACTCTCTTCATGCCCGGAGAAGGGTCCTCCATCTCACGAGAACCCTCGGCCTGCAGGGGCCGCTCTCATGCCAGACAGATGCCAAAGGAACGCACCTACACGAGGTCTTTCCGTGTTGCCAGGTGCCTCGGCATCTGGGAGTTCAGCATCACGCTCTCTGTCACCTATGTTCGGGAGCAGGCAGAGTGTGGATTGGGACTCAGACGCTCCGCCAGACCTGGATATCCGGGGCTATCAGTAGCAATAGACAGCCTCATTGGAGCTGTCAAGCAAACCTTGGGGGTAGAGAATGAAGTTACCCTGGCATTGAAAGTAGCCTTTAGACAGGCCAGGCGTCTGCACGGAGTCTTTGGCACTCACCCAGAGTTTGAAGGCATTGGGCAGCGCCACTGAGAACGCCCAGATAGGCGCTTCTCGGGACAGGAGACTATGGAGGCAAGATATCCATTTGCCCCTGAACTCTGTAGAAGAAAAAAAAGATCGACGGAATCACCAGTGGTGGATCCACCAGTATCTCGTCTGGCCTCAAGGTCCATTAAGAATCCCTCTGATAGGCTCATTGAGAGCTTGGCTCGATTAGTGTGTTTGAAGCGTCAGCTTCAGTGCTCGCCCCCTCCTTTGCGCAACAGGGAGAGCCAAGGCCATGATGTCATTGTCTTAGTCAGTGAATAAGGCTTTGCGAGATAGAGACCTGCCTGCGGAGGTGTTAGAGGTCACAAATCAGATTCCTATGGCCAGAGACTACTTGATCAATGCCTCCTTGGATGCAGCCAATTGTGCAGCATCGGCAGCCGCTAACGCGGTAGCCATTAGGCGAGGCCCTTTTGTTAAGGGCTTGGCGAGAGGATTCTATTTCCAAGAGGTCTCTGACTTCCGTACCCTATCAAGGGCCTGTTCGGGGAAAGATATGGATCAGCGCATTTCTGACGCGGCAGGAGGAAAGAGCAGCTTCCTTCCACAGCAGAAGATCAGGCAACCTTTTTTCCTAGTTTCCGACATAGTTTCGGGTCTTTCGCAACTCCGGGGGGACGGCGGCAGCCAGTTCGGCCGGTCCAAGTCGACCCAGCCAGAACAGGGAGCGACAGGTCTCATGTAGACCCAATCCAGTGGAGGGTTCCGCGCCCGCCAGGTCGAGAGGTGCCAGGAACCCCCAGCCAAATGACTCGGGAAGCATTATGGGCGACATCAACAGGGCAGGGGGGCGCCTGCTCTTATTTCGTCATTCTGGGTAGAGTTAGCACATGACTTATGGGGGACGAAACTGGTGTCTACGGGTACGACTTACAGTTTGAGGAACCCCCAAGACTGTTTTTTTGTCTGCCCGACTTCCCAAGGTACTGTCCAGGGCAGGGACATTGCGGGGGGCAGTCAGGTCACTCCAGGACGACAGGTCATTATTCCATACCAGAGCTCGAGAGGGCTCAGAAGTTTTATTCCGATCTCTTCACAGTCCCCGAAAGGGACGGGACAGTCAGGACGATTTTGAACCTGAGGCTCCTGAACAAGTTCATCAGGATCACACATTTCAGGATGGAATAGCTTTGTTTGGTTATATAGGGCATGGTGAACAGAGAATACATAGCCTAAGTCGGTTTTTAGGATGCCTACCTGCATTTTTTCTTTTTCTCCTCTGTATCAAAAGGTTCTTCGGGGCGCCATCAATGGCCAACATTTTTAGTTTGCGGCGCTGCCCTTCGGGCTAGCCGCCACCCTGGAGGGTTCACAAAACTAGGGGTAGGTGTGAGGGCCGTCTTACACTCTTGGGGCATAGTCGTCTTGCATACTTAGACGACCTCTTGGTGAAGGGTCCCTCTTTTTGAGCATGCAAGGAGAATGTCAGCATTACGCTAAGATACGCCATTCTGCTTAGGATGGTTGGTCAACAGGGAAACGTCATCACTTGTCCCAACCCACAGGATTTTCTTCCTAGGAATGATCTTCAATACCTCCTGAGGGTTGGTGAGTCTTCCTCAAGACAGAGCCGTACCGCTCCAGCAGGGAGTCCGGAAGCTCCAGCAGCCAGTTCCTCGCTCCATTCGTTTCGGGATGAGGATGCTGGGGAAGATGGTGGCAGCAAGGGAAGCGGTTCCGTTTGCCCAGTTTTCTTCTTCACCCGCTACAGCAGGCTCTCTTGTTAGATTGGGATAAGAATCCATTTGCCCTCGATCAGCGGTGCCAGCTATCCTCTCAGATCAAATAGTCACTGGAGTGGTGGACGGTCAGATCTTCGCTTCTTCAGGGTAAACCTTTTCCCCCAGAGCACTGGCTAGTGGTCACGACAGATGCCAGCCTCCTGGGCCTGGGGAGCAGTGTTTCATCACCACACGACTCAGGGCCAATGGTCGCGACAGGAGGCACGCCTCCAGGGCAACTTGTTGGAGATGCGTATAGTCCGGCAGACACTGCAGTAGGTTCGGCACTTCGTAGCCGAACCACCCGTTCGGATTCAGTCAGTCAATGCCACGGCAGTGGCTTACGTAAATCATCAAGGGGGCACGCGCAGCAGGACAACCATGCGTGAGACGGGACACGTCCGGCAGTGAGCCGAGAACATCCAGCGGTATTTTCAGTGGGCCACATCCCAGGGGTAGAGAATTGGGCAGTCTACTTCCTCAGCCGACAGGAGGTCGTGGCTGGGGAGGGGTCCCGGCACCCCGAGGTTGTTCAGCATATTTGCAACGATGGAGGACACCAGATGTAGATCGGATGGCGTCCAAAATGAACGCCAAGGTGCCCGTGTTCGTTGCTCAGGCACGGGTTCCACGAGTGTTCGGGGTGGAGGCATTGGTTCTACCAGGGGACCAGTTTCGCCTCTCCATACCTGTTTCCTCCGTTGCCATCACTTCCAGGAGTGATCAGCAAGATCAAAGTAGAAGGGGTACCAGTAGAGCTGCTGGCACCAGATGGGCCCTGACGGGCATGCTATGCAGATCCGATACAGCGGCTCACCGACATCCAGTGGCGATTGCCACAGCGTGCGGATCGGCTGTCCCAAGGACCGATCTGCTACCTGAACTTGGGGGCCCTGGGTTACATGGCATGGCCGTTGAATCTTGGATTCTAGCTCAAGCGGGGTTTTCACCACGAGGTGGGTGCTACAATGGTTAGCGCCAGGAAGCATACCTCGGCGAGAGTCTATCGTTACTCCTGAAAGTTGTTCTTTACTTAGGGTCGAGAGCATGGTCTTTCGCCCCGGACATTCTCTATTCCCGACATCTTGGCCTCTCTCCAGTCGGGCCTAGATGCAGGATTAGCCCGAGCTCTCTTAGAAGTCGGATATCGGCATTGTCCTTCTTATCCCAGTGTAGAATGGCTACTAATATGCAGGTAAAGGCTTTCATCCAGGGAGTCTCTCATCTAGTACCTCCTTATAGGGCGCCAATGGGCACCAGGGACCTTATCCTAGTCCTGAGTGTTCTGCAGGAAGCTCCCTTTGAGCCGCTACAGGTCTTTCCTTTACCATTTCGTTCGTGGAAGGGGGTATTTTTGGTAGCCGTCACCTCAGTTAGGCGATTGTCGGAGTTGGCGGCGCTGTCGTGCAGAGCACCGTTCCTCGCTTTCTGCAAGATAAGGTGGTGCTTAGGTCAGCTCCCCCCTTTTCTTCCGAAGAAGTGTCCTCATTCCACATCAAGGAGGATATTGTCTTGCGCTCATCCTGTCCGGTGTCAGTGCAGTGCGTGGAAGAAGCTCTGCACACGTTAGACCTGGTAAGAGCTCTCCGGAGGTACGTGTCAAGGACAGCACCCTTGCGCCAGACGGATGCGCCGTTCGTGCTCCCTGAAGGGCCCAGGAAGGGACTCGCTGCCTCAAAAATTGACCATAGCCAGAGGGATCCGTTTAACTATTCAAGAGGCCTATCGCATCAGAGGGGCGCTGGTTCCATCAGGGATCAAAGCGCATTTTTCTCAGGCAGTGGGCGCCTCCTGGGCGCTTCGGCATCAGGCTTCGGAGGAGCAGGTATGCAAAGCAGCAACCTGGTCCAGCCTGTACACGTTTACTAAATATTACATTGTCCATACTCAGGCTTCGGAGGATGCGAGCCTGGGTAGAAGGATTCTCCAAGCAGCCGTAACGCACCTTTAAACAAGGGATGCAAGGAGCTTGGATAGGTGAGTTAATCTCCCACCCAGGGACTGCTTTAGGACGTCCCACAGTACCTGTGTCCCCCAATGAGATGAAGGAGAAACATGGATTTTTGTGAGTACTCACCGTAAAATCCTTTTCTCCGAGACGCTCATTGGGGGACACAGCAACCCACCCTGTTAGCCTGTTGGCTCCTGTTTATTTGATTAATGTGTATGTTGTGGTGAATGTCAGGGTGGTCCTTTGCCAGACATATTGTTTACTGCATTAAGGCTAATGGTTATTGCTCTCCTACTGCTTTTGCACTAAACTGGTTTCCGCCCACAATCGGGGCGAGGGTGTATGCGGCGGGGGAGGAGCCAACCTTGTGTTGTATTGCCTAGTGTCAGCCTCCAGATGACAGTAGCATACACCCCACAGTACCTGTGTCCCCCAATGAGCATCTCGGAGAAAAGGATTTTACGGTGAGTACTCACAAAAATCCATGTTTCCCCCCTATATTCTATGTATAGTGTATATGTCATCAGAGCAGCTAATTTCTCCAAACATGAGCGAAGAGGAAAAACAACCTAAAACATCAAGCATACAGAGACAGCATGTACTGGACTATTGATTTATGCACAGTTTATTGAAAGTTTAGATATGCTTTAAGTAGTACTTACCTTCCTTAATCCTGCTTTCCTGTTCACTCCAGAAGTTCTGAGATGAATGCAGGCATTCCTTCCCTGTGTGTGTGTGCGTGTGATTTTTTTTTTTTTTTTTTTTTTTTCCCCTTATCTGTAGAGGAGCTTAATTACTTATCATGAACATAAACTGCAGCCCAGATTCATCTCGGCTAAAAGTCTACACCTTAGATCCGGAATAGGACAGACATTTATAGGACATTACATAACGTTCCCAAATTCTTATGAAAAAAATAATCCCCACAAACTGTATTGAACTACTGTACCAATTTATTATATATTTTAGGAGTCGGAGTTGGTCCATTTTATACCGACGACAACTCCACACCAAAATGGGCTCAGAATCCACAGCCCAGCATGTAACCCCCTCCCTATGGTATAATGGGCCCCACATAGCCCTCCCTATGGTATAATGGGTCCCCGCGTAGCCCTCCCTATGGTATAATGGGCCCCCCACATAGCCCTCCCTATGGTATAATGGGGCCCCACGTAGCCCTCTGTATGGTATAATGGGCCCTGACGTAGCCCTCTGTATGGTATAATGGGCCCCCACATAGCCCTCCCTATGGTATAATGGGCCCCCACATAGCCCTCCCTATGGTATAATGGGCCCCCCACGTAGCCCTCCCTATGGTATAATGGGCCCCCCACGTAGCCCTCCCTATGGTATAATGGGCCCCCACATAGCCTTCCCTATGGTATAATGGGCCCCCACGTAGCCCTCTGTATGTTATAATGGGCCCCCACGTAGCCCTCCGTATGGTATAATGGGCCCCCCACATAGCCCTCCCTATGGTATAATGGGCCCCCCACATAGCCCTCCCTATGGTATAATGGGCCCCCCACGTAGCCCTCTATGGGGGTAGGTGAAGGCTGCAGGAGTTACTCACTGTCATGATTTGTAGTTTTGCCCTGTCCTGTATTTTGTATAATATGTCATTTAACTTTTCTCTGGTTCATTTGCTGTAAATTAACCATGTCTCCTTCCCCCAATACTTTGCAAAGTCTTGTGATGTACCTGCACCATAATCTAATTTAGGCTTGTGTCAACAGCTAGTGGAACTTTGGCTATTGATTTCCTAAGCAGAAGATAACCTACAATACACACCCTGTAGACTCAGTGGAGCCCTTACATTTCTAGAATCTTCTGATGGACCAAACCATTGAATAGTAGGTGTGACCCCTACCCCCCTTCAGATGGGCTGATCCCAGGAGCCCTGACAATACATTCTTGTTTTAAGATCAGATGTGAGTTGGATGCTAAAAGAGAAGGACGAGGCTGTCTGAGGAAGCTTCGGCCTCTGTGTGATCGTGGTGGATTTCTGGGACTCTTAAAGGACTATGGTTTTGTGATCTGGCACAAGGATTGTTGGGAGGTGCCCCCGAATCAGTTTCCTGTGGACTTATTTTGGGACTCTGCAAATTACCTTCGTGTTGTTCCTGTTTTCTGGTCAATAAATCTGTTGGATCGTTCCCAGGCCTGTTGTCCCTCCTTGCTCTGGAGTATACTCCCGTCACAAACTGGTGGCAGCGGTGGGATCAGAGCAGAAGGAATGGAGGAGAACGGCCCATCAACATCGGGAACCAGCACCGCAGAGTACAAGAACTGGACTGCGGTGAACCTACAAACAAAGGCCCGTGAACTGGGAGTCAGCTACAAGGGACTCTCCAAGGAGCAGCTGATTGAGACTTTGGAAGCAGTTCGCCTGCAAGATGATGCTGAGGAAGGATCCTCACAGCAAAGAGAGGAAAGACGGCAGCCGGAGGTAAATACCCAAAAAAGTCAGTGGGTTGTGTGGTACGAGGAGGAGATGGCCTTGCTGGGAGAAGAGGTCTCCATAGAATATAAGATGGAGGTTATGCGCAGAGCCGAGGAGAGGCAGCGCAGGATGGAGGAGAGGGCATTGCTGGAGGGGCCGAGGGCAATGCTGGAGAGGGAGATCGCTTTGGAGGCAGCGAGAAGCTCCAGACAGACTGTACCCACAGCATCCCCCATGAGGGAACTCCCCAGAGTGTCCCGCAAAGACTTCAAGCCGTTTAATGAGGCTTACGGTGACATTGAGGGCTTCTTCCAGGATTTTGAGCATCAGTGTCGATTAATGGAAGTCCCGGAAAGGGAGCGCGTCCGACATCTTGTGGGGCTCTTAGAGGGTAGAGCTGCCGCAGCCTATAGAGCTATGGACCCTCGGTTGAACTGTGAGTATGCGGAGATTAAACAGACTATTCTAGAACATTATGCTGTGACCCCAGACACTTACAGGACTCAGTTCCGTACTTTAGCCTGTGATGAGGAAGTGTCCTTCAAGATGTATGCTCACAAACTCAAACATATATGTCATCGCTGGCTGGAGGCAGAGGAGGCCATAACCTGGGAAACGTTCCTGCAGGTCATCCTAAAAGAGCAGTTTTATTTTAAGTGCCCCACTGAGATACGGGAATGGGTGCGTGAAAGGAGACCAGCAACAGTGGAGGAAGCTGCAGCTCTAGCTGATGAGGCTCTCACCATCAAGCCTCAGTGGAAAAAATTACTACTCAGGGAGAAAAACACTACCAGCCCCCCAACGCTGGCGGCCCCTGGTCCTTCTGCCTCCAATATTCACCATCCCACTAGACCATCAACTCATGGTGACCTTCGTGTGACTGTGCCTCGCATTACTCCTGCTCCACCTTTGGGACTACGACGTGGAGGAAGAATCCCAGAGCGCAGATGCTATGGATGTGGGCAGCCCGGGCATATGCAATTCCAATGTCCAGGTGTACGGAGGCAGAACACCTACAGACCGCCTTTGCCTGTTCATTATCTACAGACCCCCTCACCTGGAGAAGAGATGGATTCAGTGCCTGATGACTTGCCAAGTGACTCTGATATCCTGACTTCCCTACCAGGAGTCTATGGGGTGCGAGCCCCAGCCACCTGTTCTTCTGATCTTCAGCACAAACATCTACAGGAGGTCGTGCTGGATGGTCAAAAAGTTGTTGGCTTCCGTGACACTGGGGCTTTTCTCACCATAGCTGATCCCCGAGTAATTCAACCAGAAGCAATTCAAAAGGGACCAGGAATTGCCATTGAATTGGCTGGAGGTACCCAGAGATATATTCCAAGAGCGAGTGTGACCCTGGATTATGGCTTTGGGGCCAAACAATGCATGGTCGGTGTGATGAGCGGCCTCCCTGCACACGTTCTTCTAGGAAATGATGTGGGGAATCTTCATTGCCACTTTGTCGGTGCGGTAACCCGAAGTCAAGCCAAGAGAGCAGCAAATGTGGACGTGTACAACCCATCCATGGAAATGAGGCCACCAGAACCGCCGTCACAGCCGGTGAGTGATTCTTCTTGTGGGGATAATATGAATGTTACCTGGGATAAAGTTCAGTTTAGACAAGAAGTGGAGACTGACCCCACCCTAGCTAGTTTTAGAGCTCGAGCTGAAATAGGGGAGAATGGAGAAAGAATTATCAGAGAAAATGGACTTCTGTATCGGGTTACCAATGCCGACTCCCTAGATAAGCCCTGGACTTATAGCAAACAGCTGATTGTTCCTCAGAAATACAGAATTCCCCTATTACACCTTGCTCATGATATTCCTACTGCTGGCCATCAAGGCAAAACCCGCACCGAGAGGCGATTGACTCAATCTTTCTATTGGCCTGGGATTTCCCAAGCAGTGGCGTATTTCTGCCGAACTTGCGACATATGTCAGCGTAGAGGGCGACCCGGAGATCACCCAAAGGCACCCCTGCAACCGCTCCCTATAATAGAAGAACCCTTTCAAAGAGTAGCTGTTGATATCATTGGACCTCTGGCTAAACCAAGTAAATCTGGAAAGCAGTACATTCTCACTGTTGTGGACTATGCCACCCGATATCCAGAAGCGGTGGCCTTGTCAAGTATTTCTGCAGCCAAGGTGGCCGAGGCCCTGGTTACCATTTTCACCAGAGTAGGATTTCCCAGTGAGATCTTGTCGGACCAAGGCTCCCAGTTCATGTCAGAGCTGGTCCAGTGTCTGTGGCGCACCTGTGGAGTACGAGCGATCCGCACGACCCCGTATCATCCCCAAACAAATGGACTTTGTGAACGATTTAATGGCACTCTGAAGAATATGCTGAGGGCCTTCACTGACAGAGATTCAAACTGGGAGAAGTACCTACCCCATCTCTTGTTTGCCTATCGGGAAGTTCCCCAGGAGTCCACTGGGTTCTCCCCCTTTGAACTACTCTATGGAAGAAAGGTCCGAGGACCCTTAACCCTGCTCAAGGAATACTGGGAGGGGCAAGTTGAAGATACAGGGGCCCCTGTTGTCCCTTATGTCCTAAAGCTGCGAGAAACCCTGGCCCAACTTGCTAGTTTTGCCCAGAGTCATGTGCGGATGGCTCAAACCAGACAGAAGACATGGTATGACCGTAAAGCACGCTACCGGGAGTTTGTAGAAGGACAACAGGTCTTAATGATTGTTCCCCATCGGCAGAATAAACTGCAGACAACATGGGAGGGTCCCTTCCGGGTTCTCAGAAAACTGAATGACACCAATTACCTTCTTGCTTTAGATGATCAGGGGCTAAGACAAAAGACTGTCCATGTGAATATGATTAAGGAGTACCATGACCGGACCTTTCCAATGATAGCAAGCTGTCGGCTAGCTTCAGAGGACGGTCAAGAGGATGAGGACTCCCTACCTGATCTCGTGGAAGCAGCGAGAGCCCCATCCACTGTGGAACAGGTTCCTCTGGGAGATCACCTGGATTCCTTACAGAAAAACCAGATGCTGGGAGTGCTTCAACAGAGACGTGCTGCTTTCTCATCCCAACCAGGTCGAACCACCGTCACCCAACATCATGTGGACACTCAGGGCATCCGTCCCATACAACAGGCTCCTTACCGGGTACCTGAATCAGTTCGAAACACCATGCAGCACAAACTGGAGGAGATGTTACAGCTTGGGGTAATCCAGGCCTCCCATAGCCCTTGGGCCTCTCCTGTGGTGTTAGTACCCAAGAAGGATGGGAGTACTCGATTTTGTGTGGACTATCGACGACTAAACGACCATACCGTCAGTGATCCTTACCCAATGCCTCGTATTGACGAACTTCTAGACCGACTGGCTGGATCCCGATATGTCACTATCTTTGATCTCAGTAAGGGATACTGGCAAATCCCTCTGACGGAGGAGGGGAGAGAACGGTCCGCTTTTATAACCCCCTTTGGTCTGTATGAATTCCTAAATATGCCCTTTGGAATGAAGAATGCCCCGGCCACCTTCCAGAGAATGGTGGACCAGATCCTCCGGGGATGTGGTGACTTTGCTTGTGCCTACTTGGATGATATCGCCATCTTCAGCCAGACGTGGGAGGAACATCTGAACCAAGTAGCCGTTATTCTTGACCTGCTTCTTGCAGCAGGCCTAACCATTCGACCAGATAAATGCCAATTGGGGATGGGTGAAGTCCGGTACCTAGGGCATAGAGTAGGAGGAGGGAAGCTCCGTCCCGAACCTGCCAAAATCCAGGCTATTAGAGACTGGCCTGTACCCCAAACTAAGAAACAAGTTATGGCTTTTTTGGGCACTGCCAGTTATAACCGAAAATTTGTTTCTCATTTCAGCACTGTGGCCAAGCCTCTTACCGACCTGACCAAGAAAACGATGCCCCGGCTGGTGATCTGGACTCCAGCCTGTGATGAGGCTTTTAACCAGCTGAAGGACGCTCTGGTCTGTGACCCTGTTCTGGCTGCTCCAGACTACAAGAGGAGATTCATTGTGCAGACGGACGCCTCTGCTTATGGACTGGGGGCTGTCCTCAGCCAGGTGAATGCAGCTGGGGACGAGCACCCCATTGCCTACCTCAGCCGGAAACTGCTGGACCGAGAAGTGGCCTATGAAACTGTTGAAAAAGAATGTCTGGCTGTAGTGTGGGCCCTTAGGAAACTAAGGCCGTATCTGTATGGACGAGAATTCACTGTGGTTACTGATCACAATCCCCTCACCTGGCTGAACAGTCTCTGGGGACAATGGACGCTTACTACGATGGAGCCTGGCACTGCAGCCCTATAACTTTACCATACAGTATAGAAGAGGCAGCCAACACCAAAATGCAGATGGACTGTCCAGGCAAGAGGAGTCCTGAGTCCTGTCAGCCATGCCTGTGTGTACTTAACCAGTGACCTGTAGAGGTCCCTAGTACGTACGCAGATTGGGAGGGGAAGGGATTGTCATGATTTGTAGTCTTGCCCTGTCCTGTATTTTGTATAATATGTCATTTAACTTTTCTCTGGTTCATTTGCTGTAAATTAACCATGTCTCCTTCCCCCAATACTTTGCAAAGTCTTGTGATGTACCTGGACCATAATCTAATTTAGGCTTGTGTCAACAGCTAGTGGAACTTTGGCTATTGATTTCCTAAGCAGAAGATAACCTACAATACACACCCTGTAGACTCAGTGGAGCCCTTACATTTCTAGAATCTTCTGATGGACCAAACCATTGAATAGTAGGTGTGACCCCTACCCCCCTTCAGATGGGCTGATCCCAGGAGCCCTGACAATACATTCTTGTTTTAAGATCAGATGTGAGTTGGATGCTAAAAGAGAAGGACGAGGCTGTCTGAGGAAGCTTCGGCCTCTGTGTGATCGTGGTGGATTTCTGGGACTCTTAAAGGACTATGGTTTTGTGATCTGGCACAAGGATTGTCGGGAGGTGCCCCCGAATCAGTTTCCTGTGGACTTATTTTGGGACTCTGCAAATTACCTTCGTGTTGTTCCTGTATTCTGGTCAATAAATCTGTTGGATCGTTCCCAGGCCTGTTGTCCCTCCTTGCTCTGGAGAATACTCCCGTCACACTCACCAGCCAGTATGTGTGGTATAGTTACTGCAACTGTGAGAAGGTGTAAACATGAAAGCCCGTCCCACCCGGGGACGGGACCACCTGCTGAGGTTATTTTAAGTATTAAAAATCAGCATGAGGGGCGTGGCCTAGCTCTTGATGTGAGAAGTCGGGTGGCTGTGCTTCTCTGCCACCATTAGCCTCAATTATCCTGCACAGAGCCCGAACAAGCTAATTCCTTTACCAGGATCAGATGTCTGAAGGTCCCAGGAGTCAGGGGCGAGCTTCTGCCAGACTCAGAGAGACAGACTTGGGCCGCAAAAGGCAGAAAGATGTCGGAGCCTGCAGCAGTGCCTCAGTCCAAGATGGTGCTGAGTGAGAGGAGGAGGCGGGAAGAAGAAACACAGCCTATGCACAGAGGCTGGAAGTCTCAGCCCGGCTGAACAGGTATGTGAGGGGCATAGAGACAGATGAAGAAGGAAATGGAGGGAGTGAGAAGCACAGAGATGAGGAGGAAGACGATGAGGAGATGCCTGTGCTGAATGCAGAGCTGGAGCAGCAGGAAGAGGGGGATGGTGACACTGTGCAGTCAGCTGAAAGTGCAGATGTAGCAGAGCCCACCCTGCGGGATGTATTCCAAGCTGTCTTATACTGCAAGACTGCCTTAACTGCTCTAACAAAGCAGGTGAATTGCTTGAAAGAAGAAATGGGAGGCATAAAAACATCTATGCAGAAAGTTACAGCCAGATTAACTGAGGTGGAGGACAGAGTTGGTGTAACAGAAGATCACTTAACCTCAGTGCAAAAGACACAACAACAGCACACTCAGAGGATCACGGTAGTAGCCAATAAAAATGATGACCTGGAAAACCGGTCACGTAGGAACAATTTACGCATTGTGGGCATTGCTGAGAGAGCTGAGGGTGCTGACCCCACAGCCTTTATTGAAACCTGGCTGCTGGACAAGTTTGGTGCTGATAACTTGTCGAGAGTGTTTGCGGTGGAGCGTGCCCATCGCGTACCCATGAGACCCCCAGTGCCGGGAGATGGACCTCGCACGATGCTAGCCAGAATCCTGAATTGCAGAGACAGGGACACTATCTTACGAAAGGCTGCAAAGTTGACAGATCTTAACCTGGAGGGCAAACGAATCGAAATATACCCGGATTACTCAGCCGAGGTGCAAAAGTTGCGACTGCGGTATGGCGAAGTGAAGAAACAGCTCCGCTCTTTGCATTTGAAATACTCTACAATTTATCCTGCTAAATTAAGAGTGGAAGCTTTTGGAAAGGTCATTTTTTTTCCCGTCACCGGTTGAGGCTGCTTCGTGGTTGGAGCGCAACCGGAGCAAATTGAGAGAAGATAATGGTAATATGACCACATGACCCTGCTAGACTGATCACTGGACAGGGTTGTGGCGCTGCTTTATTCTGCGAAATAGGAGCGCAGAGGAGGGGGAGAACTCCCCACTGGGATCTACGTATTATGGTTAATTGTTTGACTAATGGTTCGGGACTATGCATACTGTTGACAATATGGCGGAGAGGCTGCCAATGATGGAGGAGGACACGACGCATGTTGAAGTGCGGAATACTGAGCCGTTGCTCAGGTTCTTTGAGCTCCCACTCTCACGTTGGGGAGAGAGTGACAACTGCAAAAGGGGAAGGCTGGGGGGAGGGGAAGCGGAGAGGGATGGGGGGAGGTGGGTGGGGCGGATTTGTAGGGAGATGGGGGTTTTCATGCTGTTTGACCGGGTATGATTGGGACCACAATGTAATGATGTTACTTGATGATGATGGATTGTTCTTTCTAATGCACAATGAGTAACCGTACTGTTCGGATGTTAAGTTGGAATGTGCGTGGTATATCTGATAAGGTTAAGAGGGCGTCTGTCCTGAATCATATCAAATCCTGTTAACCTATGATCGCGTGCTTGCAGGAGACACATCTCACTAGAGACACTATGCACTGGTTGTCAAGAGCCTGGATGCTAAAGACATATCATTCTACTTATTCCTCGTACTCCAGAGGGGTGTCGGTCCTAATACACAAAAACACACATTATGAAGAGCTGGAAGTGCATGTAGACAGTGAAGGGCAGTATGTATGGATTGCTTGCAGATTGTTCGGACATAAAATGATTTTAGTGGCTTTATATATCCCTCCACCTTACTCTAAAAAGAAACTACAAGCAGTACGGGAACTGACGGGCAGATGGGGGGAGACTCCGTTGTTGATTATGGGAGATGTTAACAACACTGTGAATGATTATTGGGATAAAGTACGACCGGCAGGTACGGAAGCTGGACAGGACAGGATGACTGCCTTTGGCAAGTATGTAGGGGAACTTGGGCTGGTAGATCTGTGGAGAGTACGAAATGAGGGTAAGAGGACTTTTTCATGTCATTCTGCAACACATGGAACACTGTCGAGGATAGACCTGGCTTTGGGGGATACCGCTATGGACGGGATGGTGGGGGAGGTGGAATACCTACAGAGGACTCTCTCGGATCATGGTCCTATGGTGGTCACGCTTCTGGTGAGATCTGCTCAGGGTCAGAGGGGAGGTTGGCGTCTTCACCCGACGTGGCTTAAAGTGGTGGACATGGGTGGCATAACCAAAGAGCTAGAGCACTTCTTCCAAATGAACGAAGGGAGTACTGAGGCCACAACGGTATGGGATGCCATGAAGGCGTTTACGAGGGGACTTTTTATAAGTGAGATTGCGAGGTGTAAGACCAAAACTAAATTGGCAGATCAACAAATAAAGGATGACCTGACAAGAGCGGAGGCAGACATGATTTTGGCGCCAACGAGTGAAGCTCACAATAGACTAAAATTGGCTCAGGAGGCAGTTGATAAACTGCACATGATGCAAGCTGAGAGGAAAAGGGCATTTCAGCAAGCCCAATTCTTTGAAGAAGGAGAGAGAGTAGGTCACTTGATGGCGGTGATATCTGCGGCACAAAGGGAGTCTTCCAGGGTGTATAAACTGAGAGATCAAACAGGGGCGACTCTGACAGACACAAAGGACATACTGGAGGTCTTCAAGGCATATTACATGGCACTGTACACTTCGAGAGCACGGGACACAGAGGGGGATGTGGAGAAATTTTTGGAAGGCATTTCACTACCTAAATTGTCTGAGGAAGATAGGTTGAGGTTGGAAGAACCTGTGAGTGTGGAGGAGGTGGAATGTGCAATACTGTCTATGCCCAATAACAAATCACCAGGAGCTGATGGTCTACCTGGGGAGGTGTACAGGGAGTTAGTGGAACTGCTGGCTCCGAAATTGAAATCTGTGTTTGATGAGGCTTTAGTGACGGGGGCACTGCCGAGATCAATGGAGGAAGCGGTGATAGTAGTTCTGCCGAAGGAGGGAAAAGATCCCATGGATGCGGAGTCGTACAGGCCCATTTCGTTGTTGTCAACGGATGTCAAAATACTCGCTAAGATCCTGGCCACCCGGCTCACCGGGGTTGCGCATACCATTATACACGAGGACCAGTCGGGCTTTATGCCTAACCGCTCCACGGCTGTTAACTTAAGAAGATTATTTCTTAATATGCAACTGCCTGCTGATAATGGTGGCAGGAGAATAGTGATGTCATTGGACGCTAGGAAAGCATTTGATAGCGTGGAATGGCAATACTTATGGAAAATCATGGAGCTGATGGGATTCGGCCCCGCGTTCATGGCCTGGGTGAAGTTATTGTACTCATCCCCAAAGGCGGTAGTTAAGGTGAATGGAGAACAGTCCGGGATGTTTGACTTGCATAGGGGCACAAGGCAGGGGTGTCCGCTGTCCCCGCTATTGTTCGCGGTGGCAGTGGAGCCCCTGGCGGCCAAGATCAGAGCTGAGAGGGGAGTGGTCGGATTTAAATTTGGGAAGCTGGAAGAAAAAATATCATTGTATGCCGACGACATCTTGTTGTTTTTGGAAAGTGCAGGAGAGACACTGGGGTGCGTGATGGATGTAATTAAACAATTTGGGAGCATTTCGGGACTGGAGATAAATTGGCACAAGTCTTATGTCATGGCTGTGGATAGAGCAATAGAAGCGGAGGAGATCGATGAGAGGGGGAAACAACTCCAGCTAGTTTCACAGTTTAGATACCTAGGGATATGGGTAGCTCTTCCACTGTCCCGATTCACGGGTCTGAATTTGGTTCCTCTGCTAGAGAAATTTAAAGGGAAAATAGGTGCGTGGTGCAAATTGGCTTTAACGGTAACGGGTAGAACTAACCTGATTAAGATGGTCCTTATGCCACAACTAATGTACGTTTTGCACAGTTTGCCGATATGGCTACCAAAAAAACGGTTTCGGGGCATTGATTCTATCTTCAGATCCTTGATATGGGGCAAGAAGCAGGCACGGATTAAATTTGGAACTCTGCAAAAAGGAAAGGAAGAGGGAGGACTGGCCGCACCAAATCCATGGGTCTATTTCTTGGCAGTACAGGGCCAGCATGTCAGGGGATGGAGAGAGCTCGATTGTGGAGGAGCAGTCACCGGGTGCTGGTACATGTGATGGGGAGACGCCCACTTGTCCAGGGTCTAGAGGATGGTACCTTTAGGAAACTGGGAGCACCATATCCTACCATAGGCATGATTCAGAAGGTATGGGACACCATTAAAAGGATCAGAGGGGTGGATGAGCTGACTAGGTACTCACCGGTGTGGGACAATGAGCATCTGCCGGAACTTAATAAGCTGCGTCAAATGGGCAATTGGAAGGCGAAAGGAGTGAGATATGTGTGCCAGCTGCAGAGTGGAACGGACCTGAAGACCTTTGAGACATTGAGAGAGGAATGTGATTTGCCTTCGGTATGGGGGTTTCAATACTATATGCTTCGACATGCTTGGAGGGCACAGTGTAGATTGGGAGCCATGACGGTTCAGGGCGACATTGTACTGGACTTTGTGTGTATGAAGGGAGGGACGAGGGGAGTTACATCGAGCATATATCATGATCTACTACACTCCTATCTGGGGGACAATCACCTCACTGCAAAGAGTAAATGGGAGAGGGAGGTGGGTACCCTCACAACAGAACAATGGGAGGCTATTCTTGAATATGTCCCGAAGATCTCTCTAAGCGAGCAGGCTCGGCTCTCCCAATTATATGTAATACATAGAACATACAAAACACCGCTGGTCCTATTCAAGGCGGGCTTGAGGGGAGACTCTAGCTGCCCTAGATGTGGCACAGACCAGGCCGGACTGTTACATATGTTATGGTCGTGTCCGCGGCTGGTGGCATACTGGCTGGTCGTTATCAACAAAATTGAGAGAGCTTATGCATGTACGCTCGACAGGAATCCGGTGCTGTGTGTTTTGGGGGAGGTGGATGGGATACCTGTCTCAGAACATTACAAAGTGGCAATAGCGAGGTTGCTGTATGTGGCACGCAAACTAATAGCACGAAAATGGAAGGATTCGGAACCCCCCACTAGGAGGGAATTTACTGCTCCGACACGTACGGTAATGCATTTAGAGGAAAGCATTTACAGGCGAAGGCATGGTGAAAGAACTTTCGAAAGAATATGGTCCGCCTGGATGGCGGTGATATGATTGTTAAGACTCTCAAGTATACCCGGCACAAGGAGTATTGGGGGAGGGGGGGATGACTTTGATTGTATTACTACAAGATATGTGAATTGTTACATGTATATTGATATCCACTGTTTATTGTTTAAAATCTTGTGAAACCTAAATAAAAATAACTGGTTTAAAAAAAAAAAAACCAGCATGAAAAACTGGAATGGCACTCACCGGGTAAAATGTTTCCAGGCTTTATTAGGGAATCTTCAAGAGGAGAACAGGAGCCAAGGTTCGGAGTAACGCCGGTTGGGTGAGGTTCACCTGTGGAAGCGCACTGTGTGCGAAACGATCGTCGTTACTCCGAACTTTGGCTCCGCTCTCCTGTCAAAGATTCCCTAATAAAGTCTGGAAACATTTTACCCGGTGAGTGCCATTCCATTTTTTTCTTGCTGGTTTTCAATATGGATCTTTGTAGTTTCATGTGAATGAGCTCCTGCGGGTTGTTTGGGAAATGAGCCGGCTGCGGCTCCTGTGAGCTGTTACCGGAGGTGCGAGCTTAGTAGCGGTGCCGTCCAGCTGCTTTTCTTGGATAAACTATTATTTTAAGTATTAGACTCCACTCCACTCACTACCAGAGCTGCAGTCACTATTCTGCTGTTACATTGTGTCTTATCCTCCAACTCTTTTATTTTACAAAATTATCAAAATTACACTCAGAAACAAACCACAATACATAAACTAAAGAAAACCAACATAGACAGACATAAAATGTGCAAAACATGCGCAAACAACTGAAAGTCCAAATCCTTTCCTTGTCCCCCACTGAGCTCGGCAGCTTAGGGTCCCCCAGCAGGAATCCACTTAAAAGAGAATACAAAGAAACATAAACCCCTCTCCCCACTCTCACTCCATTCACCCCCATTCACCCCCATTCACACCTCACCGATTTTACTAGTTTACTATTTACAATTTTACTATTTACAAAAACCAAACGAAAATAACCCTTTCCTGGCCCTCCGCCTTGAAAAAAAACAAGAACTCTGCCACTTTGGCCGACAAACCTTACCTCCTATTACACAGCAAAGATTTTTTTTTTTTTTTCCTCTCCCACACATGGCAACAAGTTCGCAGCCTTTTTTCCCACCACCTTGCACCGCAGGTCCTACAAGTTTGTAGCCTTGTCACTGCAAAATCTGGTCCACGAAAGTTTATGGCCTTTTGATTCCACACGAAAACTATTTCCAGGGTCCGCAGAGTCTACTTCTCCTGCCCTGCTCCTTTGCTCCTCTGCTCCTTCATGTTGCTCTTGGCATCCGGTCATCCATCCACCAACCCCCCATGCACCCCCCTCCCAACCTGACTACACCCCATCCACAGATTCTAACTAAAAAAAACAAAAAAAACGTGTGTTATATGTTTTTCCTTTTACCAAAGCACAACCAAAAGACATTTTCCAAAACTCTCAATACCATCCCATCTACTTACGCATTAATATACAAACTAAACACAGCATTTACATACCCAAGGCCCAAGTTTGGCACCTGTAAGCCCAATATCCATTATATGTCCTGTTTTTAAAACAAAAAGCTAAGGTGGCATGCACCAGCCCACCACCAGGAAAACGGGGTTCTAGAGGCTCCATCCCTCACTAACACATTCATCCTATCCCTCAAGAACTAAGACTGTCCCTACTTCTGTCCCTAAAAAAGAAACCTGTCCCTACCTGCCCCTACTCTACCTAACTTATCATAACTAACTCTCTATCTGTCCCTCAGTGCCTGTCCCTCCCTGTCCCTATCTGCCCCTACTTCTGTCCCTAACACACCCAGTGAAACTTATGCTATCCCTACCCTCATTCACACGGAGCTAGCTCTCCCTTGAGTGCGTTTTTAAAAGGAGAGGCCTCTCCAAAGCCAAGAGGCCTTCCTCACACCCAACCTTTCGAACTCCAAAGAACGGACCTTCACCAGGTCACCCAAGATGTTTCCTACCACCTCATCCCTTGGGAGGGTTTTTTTCCGCGTCGTAACTAGGCACCGTGCATTCCAAGTGTGGAACCTAACCGCTGCACTGACTAGGAATAAAGTGCACGGGTCCCGGCCACCCAGGGATCTGAACGCTCCATAGGCCCATTCAGTGTAGGAGAGGGACGCCAGCCGCGGCCAACGTATGGGGGCACCCACCCTGTTGTAAACCTCTGCATTAAAGGGACAATGAAGCAGGAAGTGCTCCATGCTTTCCAGCACGTCGCCACACTCCTCACGAGGGCAACCCCGGTCATCGGAGTTCCTGCACTTCAAGTTGTCCCTTACATACAGCCTCCCGTGGAAGCAACGCCAGGTCAAGTCCCAAAACTTCATGGGGATCCGCTTAGAATTTAAAAGCCCCAGCCCGACCTCCAGATCCCGGCCTGGGCAATCCTTAAGGGCCAGGGGCTTCTGGAAATGGGTCAACAGGACCCTCCTGTCAAGGCACTGCCTCGACATGGTCCTGATTTCCCACATTCCCAGACCCCACCGGCGGATCACCTTCAGAACCGGGGTAGCGTAAGCCGGAAGATGCCCATGAGGTGTGCGTAGGTCCTTCACCCGCCCTCCTGTCTCCCATTCCTGGAAGAAAGGCCAAAGCCAACCCTTGCAGGAGACTACCCACGGAGGAGCCCTCTCTAGCCAGAGGTTAGAGATGTTAGTCTTAAGAAAGGTGTTTACTAGAAACACCACCGGGTTGACCATACCCAACCCGCCTAGTCTCCTCGTACGGTATGTAACCTCCCTCTTGATTAGGTTAAGCCTATTCCCCCATAACAATTGGAAGAACAGGCTATAGACCCGCGTCCAGAGAGGTTCCGGCAAGATGCACACACTGCCCAGGTATATCAATAAAGGTAGCAGATAGCCTTTAGCCAGGGCAACCCTTTCCCTCAGGGTTAAAGACCAACCCTTCCATTGGTCCACCTTTTGGGCGGCGATCTTAAGTCTGCCCTCCCAATTTTGCTGGGGGTAGTCCCCGGGGCCAAATTCGATGCCTAGAATTTTGGCGGTGGCCTGGGGCCCTGGAAGGGTGTCCGGGAGATCAAAACTAGGATCTCCCCCTCCCAGCCAGAGACTTTCACACTTATCCCGGTTGATCATGGACCCGGATGCCTCCGAGTAGCGCACTACCTCCGACATGACCCAGTCCGCCTCCCCTCTCGAGGATACGAACAGGGAAACATCATCGGCGTACGCCACCACCCTCAGAGAGGAGCCAGAGCCCGCCCGGTCCATCCCGACTCCCGCCAACGGTCCACGATCTACCCTCCTTAAGAAGGGATCGATCGCGAACACGTATAAAAGCGGGCTCAGCGGACAGCCCTGACGGACCCCAGAACCCACCTCAAAAGGACGACCTGACCAACCATTCACCAGCGGAAAAGTCTCAGCCCCTTGGTACAAGATCTCTAACCATTTTACAAACCTCCCAGGCAGACCATACCTCAAAAGGACGGACCAGAGGTACTCGTGGTTGACCCGGTCAAAGGCTTTCGCTTGATCTAATGACAGCAAGTACCCCTTCCAGTGACCTGCCCTACCCTGCTCCACTGCCTCTCGGACACCGAGCACAGCACTAAAAGTACTGCGGCCTGGAACAGAGCAATGCTGGGCCCCTGAAAGGAGCCGGGGTGCAAACTTCACCAGCCGATTAAACAGCACCTTGGCCAGAACCTTCCGGTCCGTATCGAGAAGCGCTATGGGACGCCAGTTCTCGATTCGGGACGGATCCTTACCCTTTGACAGAATAATGAGGGCTGACTTCCTCATTGAGCCGGGAAGAGTGCCCGAGGAGAGACACTCATTAAAGACCCCTGTCAAGAGGGGGACCAAGGAGTCCCTAAAAGTCTTATAGAACTCAGATGTTAAGCCATCCGGACCTGGCGATTTCTTGAGCCGAAGCCCATCAATGGCCAGTCTCACTTCCTCTTCCCTGATTTCTTCTGCCAAAACACCAAGAGAGGGGTCACCCCCTGGCTCAGGGATGGCTTCAGCCAGGAAAGCCGACATCCTGTCCCGATCCAGATCCTTCTTTTCCAAGAGGTGTGAGTAGAAGGATCTGACCACCTCCAGGATCCCTGATTTGGATCTGTTCAGGGACCCCGTACTGTCGATCAGTCCTGTCACCATCTTACAATTCACTGACATCTTACAGTTTCTGTAAGGGTCGGGCGAGCGGTACTTCCCGAAGTCCCTCTCAAAAACCAAAGATGTGTGCCTATCATACTGACACCTCTTGAGCAAAGATTTCACTCTGGAGATTTCCTCTCGGTCACCTCCAGTCGAGACAAGCTGCTCGAGTTTCCTCCCCAGAGCCTGGTACAAGCGGTGCCTGTTCAGACTCCTGAGGCTCGAGAGCTGACGGAAGAACCCCGCCACCCGCTTTTTGAAGATCTCCCACCACTCTGACTTACTACTACAGAGATCCAACAGCGGTACCTGGCTCTGAAGAAAATCCTCGAAGGATTGTCTCACCTCCGCTTCTTCCAGCAGGGACGAATTGAGCTTCCACAGCCCTCTTCCCATCCGAGGAGTCTCTGCAACATTCAGAGAAAAGAAAATTAGACAGTGATCGGAGAACTCCACCTCAACGGCGGACACAGCAGAAAAGATGGCGTCCTCCTTCAAAAAAAACCTGTCTATTCTAGACCTACAGCTACCCCTATGGTAGGTGAAACCTCCGTGACCTGGGGTGTGCCGGATGTGGGCATCCACCAGGCGAGCTTCACTGGCTATGCTATTCAACGCGACGCTATCATAAGCCAGGCGATCTCCGGGACCCCCCCGGTCACGGGACCTCGTAATGGTGTTGAAGTCCCCACCGAAGACCACCTGTCGGCTCGTAAAAAGAAAGGGCTTGATCCTCAGGAAGAGACATTTGCGGTCCCACTTGGACTGCGGGCCGTAGATGTTGATGAGCCGGAGCTCTTGTCCCCTCATGAAGACATCTAGGATCAGGCACCTCCCCATTTCCAACTCAGTAACCCGTCGGCATTCAACTGCTGCAGTCTTAAAAAGGACTGCCACCCCGCTATACGGCTCGGCCGCAAGAGACCAGTATGAGGGCCCGCACCTCCACTCCCTCCGTGCTTTATAGATGGCCCCCATGTCTGTTAGTCTGGTCTCTTGCAAGAATAAAATTTCTGCCTCAATCCGGGAGAAAAAATCAAAGGCCGTGAAGCGAGCCGCATCTGACTTAATGCTGGCGACATTAATAGACGCCAGCGTCAACGGGGCGAGTTCAGCCATCATGGGTGATCGAGTTGGATGGCCAATTTCTTCCCTACCCCGCTATTACCTCCTCCTGGGGAGGGGTCAGACACCTTCCTTTTCAGGGAAGCTCCCGACGTGTCCATCCCACCCCCCCCGGTGTCCTCGCCCCCGGGTTCCAGGTCTGTCCCCCCCTCAGGAGGAGCAATGCCCCCTGAGGGACGGACTCCGCCATCCCCCGAAGGACCCTCCGGTGTTACCCCCGGCCCAGTACCCTCGTCTTGCGGTTCATCATCTGAACCCCCGAGGGCGCTGAACCGGTTGGAGAGTCTGATCAGAGGGGGGTCAGCGGGCCCTTCCGTATGCACCCTTGTGGTCGGGGGCGGGGGGGACTTTGAAGGCTTGTCAGCCTTCCTCCCCACCGCTTTGCGCTTGGCACGCCTGGTTTTGCCACCTGGTGCTGTAGGCTGCTCTTGGACATCCTCATCAACACTTTCATACTGAGAGGAATTGTCCGAGTCAGCCGCTTTCTCCTCTCTCTCCATCCTCCTGATCTCCTCACTCACCGCACTCTCCCCCAGGGCCTCAGAGGCTTTGGCCACGGGCCTGGAGGGAGGAGCAGGCATCACCCCGGTTGCCCGAGGCTCCACCTGTCCCTTACCTCCCTGGCGTTTTTCCTGCCTCCGCTGGTACGCGGGGCCCCTTGCAGCATTGCCCTTCCTCACTGGCCCCTCAGCCCTTCCCCCTTCGCCACCACCTGCCACAGCAGAAGCAGCGCCACCGGGGGTTGCCCCCCCGCGGTCTCCCCCCACCGGGCCTGTGGCGGCATTAGAGAAAGAGCGAGGGCAGCGGCTGAGAGGGTGACCCAGGTCACCACACAGGTGGCACCGAATGTCTTTGCACAAGGCAGCCAGGTGACCTACCCCACCACACAACGCGCACTTCTGCACCTTGCAGTTGGCGCTGAAGTGAGTGGGGTCGCCGCACTTGTGGCAGACCTTCGGTTGCCCCTGGTAGAAGACCAGGATCCTGTCCCTTCCCAGGAACGCCGAGGAAGGGATGTGGGTGACCGTGCCGCCGGAAACCTTCAATTTGACCATGAAGGTCCAGCCCCCCGACCAGATGCCAAACTCGTCCCTGTTCTTTTTTGGGACCTCGGTGACCTCCCCGTAACGGGAAAGCCACGTCATGATGTCCACGCCTGCGAGTGACTCGTTACATGTAACCACGGTCACTCGCTTGACGGAATTTTGGCGAGACACCGCTTGAGCCACGAAGTCTCGCCATCCGGGCTCTTCTCGCACCAGCTCGTAGTTTGACCAGAAGAGCTCAAGCCCCTCTGGCCGCACGAAGCTGACGTCGAAGAAGCGGGACGCCGAAGGGTGTATCAGGGCAAAGATGTCATTCGCCCCGAAGCCCATCTTAAGGAGGAGCTCCACCACCTTGCTCCTAGGTGGACAAGCTTCACTGCCCCCCCACCTAAGACGGACCACATTCCTTCTTGGCGGCCCCTGCCCGGCTGTGGGGAGAGACCAAACAGTCCCTCCCTCCCTTTGATTTTGGAAGGCTGCTAGGCCATGTCTCTCTATCCAGAAAGACAGGTCCACTGTCCTCCCCTCTACCATGATCGATCTTTCTCCCCTTTGGAGGGCCTCCAGGAAACGGCGGTGCAAACCGCCGTCCCCGGAGCCCGGAGGCGAGGAGACCCCCCCGGAACCACCCCGACCCCCAGCCGCGACCCCCGCATAATTACGTTGGGGCCTCGCGGCTGGGGGGGCAGACGGGCCAGCCCTCCCACCACTACCACCACTTGTGCCAGCACCCTCATTCACTCTCCCGTTCACTCTTTTATTATTTCCACTCGCTCCGGCACTCACTCCAGCATTTACTGCCACATTCACACTCGCACTCACTCCCTCATCCATATCGCTCACATCACCATTTATGTCCTCAAACAGCTCTTCAAAAATATCTCCTATCTCACTCCCACTCTCACTTCCAGATAGACCACTATTTACATTAGCAGACTTGGTGTTGCAGTACCCCTGCCTGCCTGCTGGGGGCCCTTACTGGCCAGTGCTCTGCTCCTTGGAGCTGCTGGCACTGCTCCAACTCTTGTCCAGGAGTGCCGCTGCCCCTTTAAATACCTCCGAGCAGAGCGCACTCAGTACGCCCTGCCCGAGCCTGGGAGCAGCAGCAGCTCCTGGGTTCTCTGGCTCCACTTTTTTTCCTTTTTGCGGTGTCTTTGCACTGAGGACAGGGACGGCCACTGCCACCGCACCCTGCCCTCTGCTGTTCGCCCCCGCCGGCTTCCCAAGGAGCGCCAGAGCCCCCGCACCACCAGATGGAGGTAAGCGGGCTGGGGACCCCGACAACTCCCTACCGACTTTTGGGGGCACTATGCTGCTTGAGGGGGTAGGCGGGACAGGAGGCAGTGGGCCCGCCAAGGCCACGCCCCCCCCGCCGGCCGCAGCCACCCCGGGCAGAGCAGTGACCCCTTGCGAGGCCACGCCCTCCCCAGGTGACGCGGGCACAGCGGGCGGGACAGCGGCCGAGGAGGACACGCCCCCCCCGCATGCCGCAGCCTTTGCAGGCTGGGCAACACTCGGGGAGGCCACGCCCCCC
Source organism: Dendrobates tinctorius (assembly GCF_039654945.1). Classification (NCBI taxonomy): domain Eukaryota; kingdom Metazoa; phylum Chordata; class Amphibia; order Anura; family Dendrobatidae; genus Dendrobates; species Dendrobates tinctorius. Next base: position 422,885 of record NW_027362107.1, read on the forward strand.
TCACGGACTGTCACTGCGCCCCTGAACCCACCACTTGATGTTGGCAGGGCTGGCCACTCCCCCTCATCGCCCAGCGGCGGCGGTGCCCCCAGCACGGACCCCTTTTTGGGTCTACGCGCCGGGGACCCCGCTCTTGCCACGGGCGCCGTCAGAGGAGCTACCAGCCCCTTGCATTTTTTTAGCTGCTGCTTCACAGCAGCCTCCACGCCCTTTCTAGGTCTCTGGACCCCCATAAGTGGACCAGACTTAACGGACCCGTGCGTGGGGGATCCAGAGACCCCAGCACTCACCGCCGGAGGTGCGGTCCTGGCTGTACCCGTGCTGAGCGCCAGGCCAGCCCCCCCTGCCACCGGGGACTGAGCCCGGACACCACTACTGCCAATACCGCCAGCGGCTGTTACACCACTGGCACCAGCACCGACCTCCATGTCGCTGCCTGAACCCTCACCGCCACCACCAGATGTGACGGTAAGGTCCAGGCACACATCACTCTGCCCGCGCCCCCGCTGCGGACCCACCACAGGGCCCGAGCCGGGGTGGGCAGCGGGTTCCATACAGCGGGACAGAGGGGCCCCGGAAAGAGGGACAAACATAAGTTTGTCAGCCACGGTGTTTTTTGGCTTGCGCTTGTTTTTTTTCTTTTTCCTCTTTCCGGTTGCCCCGTCCTCAGGGCAGACCTCATCCCCAAAGAGCAGTGTGCCAAACCGCTCTGGGGACTCGATCTGCCTCACCTGCTGTAGGACGAGGCAGCCCCCCTCACTACTACTGTCCCCACTCCCACCAGCCTCCCCCTCGCCCCCACTTTCCTCCGAGTAACTGGAGTCCGGTGGGAGAGCCACTTGCTCAGGGGCCACCCCGCTGCATGTTACCTGGGTGTTGTTGCTCACCAGGCCTTCAGGTGGGGCAGGCGTAGATGTTCCGCCATCCTCCTCTTCGTGCTCCACCTGGCAGGGGCCTCCCGACCCCCCAGGAGACCCTCCGGTCATGGCTCTAAACCGGTCATCGTTTTTCAGTTTCTCTGCGAAGGGGCCGCTCCCACTCAGGATAGCCGCCCGTATCTCCTCCAAGGCCCTGATAGCCCCCTTCAGCCTCTCCACCGTGGCGGAGACCTCAGCTCGTCTCGAGGCGGGGAGCCGGTTCTTAGCCACCGCTCGTGCTCCCCTTAACTCCTCCCGGAGTTTTCTCAGCTGTTTGGCGGCCTCCTCATATTCGCAGAGGTGCGCATGGATGCGGGAGGCGTAGATGGTGGATGGCTCTCCCTCAGCTCTGGAGCCCCAGATGTTGGGGGGCTCTGCCACTGCACCTCTGCTCTGGGCCGCCACTCCTCCGGGAGGAGGAGCCGCCACGGTACCAGCTTCGGGGGGCCCGGTGTCCCGGGGCTCCTGGGTCCTGCGACCCCCTCTCTCCTGGCTCCGTCTCTTCCCCATCTCCCTGGGACTGGCTGGCTGCACCCTGGCCTCCGGATGGTGCTGAGGCCCCCCACCCCCAGCTGGCTTGCCGGAGGGTGGGAGCCAGGGGCACAGCCCCGGCGCTCAGTCCCAGGGAAAGTCCTCTTTCCTGGGAAGGGGGCAGATGGAAAGTCCTTGCAGGAAAAAACCTCCCTTCCCAGGAGCTTAGCAAGGCCCTAGCCTGCAGACGCTCAGCACAGATGCTCCTCCTCTTCCTGGGCGTGCTTTATCCTCCAACTCTTTTATTTTACAAAATTATCAAAATTACACTCAGAAACAAACCACAATACATAAACTAAAGAAAACCAACATAGACAGACATAAAATGTGCAAAACATGCGCAAACAACTGAAAGTCCAAATCCTTTCCTTGTCCCCCACTGAGCTCGGCAGCTTAGGGTCCCCCAGCAGGAATCCACTTAAAAGAGAATACAAAGAAACATAAACCCCTCTCCCCACTCTCACTCCATTCACCCCCATTCACACCTCACCGATTTTACTAGTTTACTATTTACAATTTTACTATTTACAAAAACCAAACGAAAATAACCCTTTCCTGGCCCTCCGCCTTGAAAAAAACAAGAACTCTGCCACTTTGGCCGACAAACCTTACCTCCTATTACACAGCAAAGATTTTTTTTTTTTTTTTTTTTTTTTTTTTTTTTTTTTTTTTTTCCTCTCCCACACATGGCAACAAGTTCGCAGCCTTTTTTTTCCCACCACCTTGCACCGCAGGTCCTACAAGTTTGTAGCCTTGTCACTTCACAATCTGGTCCACGAAAGTTTATGGCCTTTTGATTCCACACGAAAATTATTTCCAGGGTCCGCAGAGTCTACTTCTCCTGCCCTGCTCCTCTGCTCCTTCATGTTGCTCTTGGCATCCGGTCATCCATCCACCACCCCCCATGCACCCCCCTCCCAACCTGACTACACCCCATCCACACATTCTAACTAAAAAACAAAAAAAAACGTGTGTTATATGTTTTTCCTTTTACCAAAGCACAACCAAAAGACATTTTCCAAAACTCTCAATACCATCCCATCTACTTACGCATTAATATACAAACTAAACACAGCATTTACATACCCAAGGCCCAAGTTTGGCACCTGTAAGCCCAATATCCATTATATGTCCTGTTTTTAAAACAAAAAGCTAAGGTGGCATGCACCAGCCCACCACCAGGAAAACGGGGTTCTAGAGGCCCCATCCCTCACTAACACATTCATCCTATCCCTCAAGAACTAAGACTGTCCCTACTTCTGTCCCTAAAAAAGAAACCTGTCCCTATCTGTCCCTACCTGCCCCTACTCTACCTAACTTATCATAACTAACTCTCTATCTGTCCCTCAGTGCCTGTCCCTCCCTGTCCCTATCTGCCCCTACTTCTGTCCCTAACACACCCAGTGAAACTTATGCTATCCCTACCCTCATTCACACGGAGCTAGCTCTCCCTTGAGTGCGTTTTTAAAAGGAGAGGCCTCTCCAAAGCCAAGAGGCCTTCCTCACACCCAACCTTTCGAACTCCAAAGAACGGACCTTCACCAGGTCACCCAAGATGTTTCCTACCACCTCATCCCTTGGGAGGGTTTTTTTCCGCGTCGTAACTAGGCACCGTGCATTCCAAGTGTGGAACCTAACCGCTGCACTGACTAGGAATAAAGTGCACGGGTCCCGGCCACCCAGGGATCTGAACGCTCCATAGGCCCATTCAGTGTAGGAGAGGGACGCCAGCCGCGGCCAACGTATGGAGGCACCCACCCTGTTGTAAACCTCTGCATTAAAGGGACAATGAAGCAGGAAGTGCTCCATGCTTTCCAGCACGTCGCCACACTCCTCACGAGGGCAACCCCGGTCATCGGAGTTCCTGCACTTCAAGTTGTCCCTTACATACAGCCTCCCGTGGAAGCAACGCCAGGTCAAGTCCCAAAACTTCATGGGGATCCGCTTAGAATTTAAAAGCCCCAGCCCGACCTCCAGATCCCGGCCTGGGCAATCCTTAAGGGCCAGGGGCTTCTGGAAATGGGTCAACAGGACCCTCCTGTCAAGGCACTGCCTCGACATGGTCCTGATTTCCCACATTCCCAGACCCCACCGGCGGATCACCTTCAGAACCGGGGTAGCGTAAGCCGGAAGATGCCCATGAGGTGTGCGTAGGTCCTTCACCCGCCCTCCTGTCTCCCATTCCTGGAAGAAAGGCCAAAGCCAACCCTTGCAGGAGACTACCCACGGAGGAGCCCTCTCTAGCCAGAGGTTAGAGATGTTAGTCTTAAGAAAGGTGTTTACTAGAAACACCACCGGGTTGACCATACCCAACCCGCCTAGTCTCCTCGTACGGTATGTAACCTCCCTCTTGATTAGGTTAAGCCTATTCCCCCATAACAATTGGAAGAACAGGCTATAGACCCGCGTCCAGAGAGGTTCCGGCAAGATGCACACACTGCCCAGGTATATCAATAAAGGTAGCAGATAGCCTTTAGCCAGGGCAACCCTTTCCCTCAGGGTTAAAGACCAACCCTTCCATTGGTCCACCTTTTGGGCGGCGATCTTAAGTCTGCCCTCCCAATTTTGCTGGGGGTAGTCCCCGGGGCCAAATTCGATGCCTAGAATTTTGGCGGTGGCCTGGGGCCCTGGAAGGGTGTCCGGGAGATCAAAACTAGGATCTCCCCCTCCCAGCCAGAGACTTTCACACTTATCCCGGTTGATCATGGACCCGGATGCCTCCGAGTAGCGCACTACCTCCGACATGACCCAGTCCGCCTCCCCTCTCGAGGATACGAACAGGGAAACATCATCGGCGTACGCCACCACCCTCAGAGAGGAGCCAGAGCCCGCCCGGTCCATCCCGACTCCCGCCAACGGTCCACGATCTACCCTCCTTAAGAAGGGATCGATCGCGAACACGTATAAAAGCGGGCTCAGCGGACAGCCCTGACGGACCCCAGAACCCACCTCAAAAGGACGACCTGACCAACCATTCACCAGCGGAAAAGTCTCAGCCCCTTGGTACAAGATCTCTAACCATTTTACAAACCTCCCAGGCAGACCATACCTCAAAAGGACGGACCAGAGGTACTCGTGGTTGACCCGGTCAAAGGCTTTCGCTTGATCTAATGACAGCAAGTACCCCTTCCAGTGACCTGCCCTACCCTGCTCCACTGCCTCTCGGACACCGAGCACAGCACTAAAAGTACTGCGGCCTGGAACAGAGCAATGCTGGGCCCCTGAAAGGAGCCGGGGTGCAAACTTCACCAGCCGATTAAACAGCACCTTGGCCAGAACCTTCCGGTCCGTATCGAGAAGCGCTATGGGACGCCAGTTCTCGATTCGGGACGGATCCTTACCCTTTGACAGAATAATGAGGGCTGACTTCCTCATTGAGCCGGGAAGAGTGCCCGAGGAGAGACACTCATTAAAGACCCCTGTCAAGAGGGGGACCAAGGAGTCCCTAAAAGTCTTATAGAACTCAGATGTTAAGCCATCCGGACCTGGCGATTTCTTGAGCCGAAGCCCATCAATGGCCAGTCTCACTTCCTCTTCCCTGATTTCTTCTGCCAAAACACCAAGAGAGGGGTCACCCCCTGGCTCAGGGATGGCTTCAGCCAGGAAAGCCGACATCCTGTCCCGATCCAGATCCTTCTTTTCCAAGAGGTGTGAGTAGAAGGATCTGACCACCTCCAGGATCCCTGATTTGGATCTGTTCAGGGACCCCGTACTGTCGATCAGTCCTGTCACCATCTTACAATTCACTGACATCTTACAGTTTCTGTAAGGGTCGGGCGAGCGGTACTTCCCGAAGTCCCTCTCAAAAACCAAAGATGTGTGCCTATCATACTGACACCTCTTGAGCAAAGATTTCACTCTGGAGATTTCCTCTCGGTCACCTCCAGTCGAGACAAGCTGCTCGAGTTTCCTCCCCAGAGCCTGGTACAAGCGGTGCCTGTTCAGACTCCTGAGGCTCGAGAGCTGACGGAAGAACCCCGCCACCCGCTTTTTGAAGATCTCCCACCACTCTGACTTACTACTACAGAGATCCAACAGCGGTACCTGGCTCTGAAGAAAATCCTCGAAGGATTGTCTCACCTCCGCTTCTTCCAGCAGGGACGAATTGAGCTTCCACAGCCCTCTTCCCATCCGAGGAGTCTCTGCAACATTCAGAGAAAAGAAAATTAGACAGTGATCGGAGAACTCCACCTCAACGGCGGACACAGCAGAAAAGATGGCGTCCTCCTTCAAAAAAAACCTGTCTATTCTAGACCTACAGCTACCCCTATGGTAGGTGAAACCTCCGTGACCTGGGGTGTGCCGGATGTGGGCATCCACCAGGCGAGCTTCACTGGCTATGCTATTCAACGCGACGCTATCATAAGCCAGGCGATCTCCGGGACCCCCCCGGTCACGGGACCTCGTAATGGTGTTGAAGTCCCCACCGAAGACCACCTGTCGGCTCGTAAAAAGAAAGGGCTTGATCCTCAGGAAGAGACATTTGCGGTCCCACTTGGACTGCGGGCCGTAGATGTTGATGAGCCGGAGCTCTTGTCCCCTCATGAAGACATCTAGGATCAGGCACCTCCCCATTTCCAACTCAGTAACCCGTCGGCATTCAACTGCTGCAGTCTTAAAAAGGACTGCCACCCCGCTATACGGCTCGGCCGCAAGAGACCAGTATGAGGGCCCGCACCTCCACTCCCTCCGTGCTTTATAGATGGCCCCCATGTCTGTTAGTCTGGTCTCTTGCAAGAATAAAATTTCTGCCTCAATCCGGGAGAAAAAATCAAAGGCCGTGAAGCGAGCCGCATCTGACTTAATGCTGGCGACATTAATAGACGCCAGCGTCAACGGGGCGAGTTCAGCCATCATGGGTGATCGAGTTGGATGGCCAATTTCTTCCCTACCCCGCTATTACCTCCTCCTGGGGAGGGGTCAGACACCTTCCTTTTCAGGGAAGCTCCCGACGTGTCCATCCCACCCCCCCCGGTGTCCTCGCCCCCGGGTTCCAGGTCTGTCCCCCCCTCAGGAGGAGCAATGCCCCCTGAGGGACGGACTCCGCCATCCCCCGAAGGACCCTCCGGTGTTACCCCCGGCCCAGTACCCTCGTCTTGCGGTTCATCATCTGAACCCCCGAGGGCGCTGAACCGGTTGGAGAGTCTGATCAGAGGGGGGTCAGCGGGCCCTTCCGTATGCACCCTTGTGGTCGGGGGCGGGGGGGACTTTGAAGGCTTGTCAGCCTTCCTCCCCACCGCTTTGCGCTTGGCACGCCTGGTTTTGCCACCTGGTGCTGTAGGCTGCTCTTGGACATCCTCATCAACACTTTCATACTGAGAGGAATTGTCCGAGTCAGCCGCTTTCTCCTCTCTCTCCATCCTCCTGATCTCCTCACTCACCGCACTCTCCCCCAGGGCCTCAGAGGCTTTGGCCACGGGCCTGGAGGGAGGAGCAGGCATCACCCCGGTTGCCCGAGGCTCCACCTGTCCCTTACCTCCCTGGCGTTTTTCCTGCCTCCGCTGGTACGCGGGGCCCCTTGCAGCATTGCCCTTCCTCACTGGCCCCTCAGCCCTTCCCCCTTCGCCACCACCTGCCACAGCAGAAGCAGCGCCACCGGGGGTTGCCCCCCCGCGGTCTCCCCCCACCGGGCCTGTGGCGGCATTAGAGAAAGAGCGAGGGCAGCGGCTGAGAGGGTGACCCAGGTCACCACACAGGTGGCACCGAATGTCTTTGCACAAGGCAGCCAGGTGACCTACCCCACCACACAACGCGCACTTCTGCACCTTGCAGTTGGCGCTGAAGTGAGTGGGGTCGCCGCACTTGTGGCAGACCTTCGGTTGCCCCTGGTAGAAGACCAGGATCCTGTCCCTTCCCAGGAACGCCGAGGAAGGGATGTGGGTGACCGTGCCGCCGGAAACCTTCAATTTGACCATGAAGGTCCAGCCCCCCGACCAGATGCCAAACTCGTCCCTGTTCTTTTTTGGGACCTCGGTGACCTCCCCGTAACGGGAAAGCCACGTCATGATGTCCACGCCTGCGAGTGACTCGTTACATGTAACCACGGTCACTCGCTTGACGGAATTTTGGCGAGACACCGCTTGAGCCACGAAGTCTCGCCATCCGGGCTCTTCTCGCACCAGCTCGTAGTTTGACCAGAAGAGCTCAAGCCCCTCTGGCCGCACGAAGCTGACGTCGAAGAAGCGGGACGCCGAAGGGTGTATCAGGGCAAAGATGTCATTCGCCCCGAAGCCCATCTTAAGGAGGAGCTCCACCACCTTGCTCCTAGGTGGACAAGCTTCACTGCCCCCCCACCTAAGACGGACCACATTCCTTCTTGGCGGCCCCTGCCCGGCTGTGGGGAGAGACCAAACAGTCCCTCCCTCCCTTTGATTTTGGAAGGCTGCTAGGCCATGTCTCTCTATCCAGAAAGACAGGTCCACTGTCCTCCCCTCTACCATGATCGATCTTTCTCCCCTTTGGAGGGCCTCCAGGAAACGGCGGTGCAAACCGCCGTCCCCGGAGCCCGGAGGCGAGGAGACCCCCCCGGAACCACCCCGACCCCCAGCCGCGACCCCCGCATAATTACGTTGGGGCCTCGCGGCTGGGGGGGCAGACGGGCCAGCCCTCCCACCACTACCACCACTTGTGCCAGCACCCTCATTCACTCTCCCGTTCACTCTTTTATTATTTCCACTCGCTCCGGCACTCACTCCAGCATTTACTGCCACATTCACACTCGCACTCACTCCCTCATCCATATCACTCACATCACCATTTATGTCCTCAAACAGCTCTTCAAAAATATCTCCTATCTCACTCCCACTCTCACTTCCAGATAGACCACTATTTACATTAGCAGACTTGGTGTTGCAGTACCCCTGCCTGCCTGCTGGGGGCCCTGACTGGCCAGTGCTCTGCTCCTTGGAGCTGCTGGCACTGCTCCAACTCTTGTCCAGGAGTGCCGCTGCCCCTTTAAATACCTCCGAGCAGAGCGCACTCAGTACGCCCTGCCCGAGCCTGGGAGCAGCAGCAGCTCCTGGGTTCTCTGGCTCCACTTTTTTTTCTTTTTGCGGTGTCTTTGCACTGAGGACAGGGACAGCCACTGCCACCGCACCCTGCCCTCTGCTGTTCGCCCCCGCCGGCTTCCCAAGGAGCGCCAGAGCCCCCGCACCACCAGATGGAGGTAAGCGGGCTGGGGACCCCGACAACTCCCTACCGACTTTTGGGGGCACTATGCTGCTTGAGGGGGTAGGCGGGACAGGAGGCAGTGGGCCCGCCAAGGCCACGCCCCCCCCGCCGGCCGCAGCCACCCCGGGCAGAGCAGTGACCCCTTGCGAGGCCACGCCCTCCCCAGGTGACGCGGGCACAGCGGGCGGGACAGCGGCCGAGGAGGACACGCCCCCCCCGCATGCCGCAGCCTTTGCAGGCTGGGCAACACTCGGGGAGGCCACGCCCCCCTCACGGACTGTCACTGCGCCCCTGAACCCACCACTTGATGTTGGCAGGGCTGGCCACTCCCCCTCATCGCCCAGCGGCGGCGGTGCCCCCAGCACGGACCCCTTTTTGGGTCTACGCGCCGGGGACCCCGCTCTTGCCACGGGCGCCGTCAGAGGAGCTACCAGCCCCTTGCATTTTTTTAGCTGCTGCTTCACAGCAGCCTCCACGCCCTTTCTAGGTCTCTGGACCCCCATAAGTGGACCAGACTTAACGGACCCGTGCGTGGGGGATCCAGAGACCCCAGCACTCACCGCCGGAGGTGCGGTCCTGGCTGTACCCGTGCTGAGCGCCAGGCCAGCCCCCCCTGCCACCGGGGACTGAGCCCGGACACCACTACTGCCAATACCGCCAGCGGCTGTTACACCACTGGCACCAGCACCGACCTCCATGTCGCTGCCTGAACCCTCACCGCCACCACCAGATGTGACGGTAAGGTCCAGGCACACATCACTCTGCCCGCGCCCCCGCTGCGGACCCACCACAGGGCCCGAGCCGGGGTGGGCAGCGGGTTCCATACAGCGGGACAGAGGGGCCCCGGAAAGAGGGACAAACATAAGTTTGTCAGCCACGGTGTTTTTTGGCTTGCGCTTGTTTTTTTTCTTTTTCCTCTTTCCGGTTGCCCCGTCCTCAGGGCAGACCTCATCCCCAAAGAGCAGTGTGCCAAACCGCTCTGGGGACTCGATCTGCCTCACCTGTTGTAGGACGAGGCAGCCCCCCTCACTACTACTGTCCCCACTCCCACCAGCCTCCCCCTCGCCCCCACTTTCCTCCGAGTAACTGGAGTCCGGTGGGAGAGCCACTTGCTCAGGGGCCACCCCGCTGCATGTTACCTGGGTGTTGTTGCTCACCAGGCCTTCAGGTGGGGCAGGCGTAGATGTTCCGCCATCCTCCTCCTCCTCTTGGCCCTCCACCTGGCAGGGGCCTCCCGACCCCCCAGGAGACCCTCCGGTCATGGCTCTAAACCGGTCATCATTTTTCAGTTTCTCTGCAAAGGGGCCGCTCCCACTCAGGATAGCCGCCCGTATCTCCTCCAAGGCCCTGATAGCCCCCTTCAGCCTCTCCACCGTGGCGGAGACCTCAGCTCGTCTCGAGGCGGGGAGCCGGTTCTTAGCCACCGCTCGTGCTCCCCTTAACTCCTCCCGGAGTTTTCTCAGCTGTTTGGCGGCCTCCTCATATTCGCAGAGGTGCGCATGGATGCGGGAGGCGTAGATGGTGGATGGCTCTCCCTCAGCTCTGGAGCCCCAGATGTTGGGGGGCTCTGCCACTGCACCTCTGCTCTGGGCCGCCACTCCTCCGGGAGGAGGAGCCGCCACGGTACCAGCTTCGGGGGGCCCGGTGTCCCGGGGCTCCTGGGTCCTGCGACCCCCTCTCTCCTGGCTCCGTCTCTTCCCCATCTCCCTGGGACTGGCTGGCTGCACCCTGGCCTCCGGATGGTGCTGAGGCCCCCCACCCCCAGCTGGCTTGCCGGAGGGTGGGAGCCAGGGGCACAGCCCCGGCGCTCAGTCCCAGGGAAAGTCCTCTTTCCTGGGAAGGGGGCAGATGGAAAGTCCTTGCAGGAAAAAACCTCCCTTCCCAGGAGCTTAGCAAGGCCCTAGCCTGCAGAGCTCAGCACAGATGCTCCTCCTCTTCCTGGGCGTGCTCTATCCTCCAGTCACCTCCAGAGCTGCAGTCACTATTCTGCTGTTACATCGTGTCTCATCTTCCAGTCACCTTCAGAGCTGCAGTCACTATTAGTCTTAAGTAACCAGACACAGGAGCTGTGGTTGGGGAAGGGATCGTTCTTCTTCCCACAAACCTGAATCCAGTACAGAATTGGTCAGTGGAGGTGAGTGGCGTGGTCTCTGGGCCCCGTGTCTGGGCGCGTCATATTCCTTGTCTCCTATCACACTTTTGTGATTGCCATGTGAGAACCAGTAAAGATGATGATGCTCGCTGACTGTGCCCAGTGGGCTCCGCTCCAGTCTTCTCTATCATCTGCTTCAGGCTATAAAATGTCGGGGCACAATTATAAAATGGACGTGTATGTAGTGAGCATTGGATAGGATGCTGCCAGGCTCTGCGGCCCAGGCGGGGGCCATACAGCCACTATATAAAGAAAAGAGCTGAACAACATGATGCGGGAGACAGTGGTGGCCACACCACGGAAACGGGGCGCAGCCTGGTGCCACACAGGGGGCGCCACACTCCACTCGCTAATCTTCATTCGCTCCCGAACTTCTGTCACCTTCAGTTTCTTCCTCCTTTCTCTTTCCAGCTGATGGAAAAGATGCCCAAGATGTCGGCAGAACGCAGGACAAGCAGGTTGTACTTCTCTTACCTCGCATCTCTCTGCTTCTCTCCTTTTTCTTTGTCTGTTATCTTTTCTTCCTTTACTATTTCTCATCTTTTTTTTTCCTTTTGCTCCTTTTTCCTCTTCCCCAATCTCTTCCTCCATCCTTTCCCTTCCTGGTCTCTTCTCCTTTTTATTGTCTTTGCCTCTCCTCTCGCTCACTGCTCTCTTTTTCCCTCTCCTCTACCTCTCCGCTCTCCTTTTGCCTCTCCTCTCCCTCGCCGCTCTCCTTTTGCCTCTCCTCTCCCTCGCCGCTCTCCTTTTGCCTCTCCCTCACCGCTCTCCTTTTGCCTCTCCCTCGCCGCTCTCCTTTTGCCTCTCCCTCGCCGCTCTCCATTGCCTCGCCCTTCCTCTCCGCTCTCCTTTTTCCTTTTGCCTCTCCTCTTCCTCTCCGCTCTCCTTTTTCCTTTTGCCTCTCCTCTTCCTCTCCGCTCTCCTTTTTCCTTTTGCCTCCTCTTCCTCGCCGCTCTCCTTTTTCCTTTTGCCTCTCCTCTCCCTCGCCGCTCTCCTTTTGCCTCTCCTCTCCCTCGCCGCTCTCCTTTTGCCTCTCCTCTCCCTCGCCGCTCTCCTTTTGCCTCTCCTCTCCCTCGCCGCTCTCCTTTTTTTTCCTCTCCTCTCCCTCGCCGCTCTCCTTTTTTTTCCTCTCCTCTCACTCGCCGCTCTCCTTTTGCCTCACTTCTCCCTCGCCGCTCTCCTTTTGCCTCTCCCTTGCAGCTCTCCTTTTTCCTTTTGCCTCTCCTCTCCCTCGGCGCTCTCCTTTTGCCTCTCCTCTCCCTCGCCGCTCTCCTTTTGCCTCTCCTCTCCCTCGCCGCTCTCCTCTTGCCTCTCCTCTCCCTCGCCGCTCTCCTTTTTTTTCCTCTCCTCTCACTCGCCGCTCTCCTTTTGCCTCACTTCTCCCTCGCCGCTCTCCTTTTGCCTCTCCCTTGCAGCTCTCCTTTTTCCTTTTGCCTCTCCTCTCCCTCGCCGCTCTCCTTTTGCCTCTCCTCTCCCTCGCCGCTCTCCTTTTGCCTCTCCTCTCCCTCGCCGCTCTCCTCTTGCCTCTCCTCTCCCTCGCCGCTCTCCTTCTGCCTCTCCTCTTCCTCTCTGCTCTTCTTTTTCCTTTTGCCTCTCCTCTCCCTCGCCGCTCTCCTTTTTTTTCCTCTCCTCTCCCTCGCCGCTCTCCTTTTTTTTCCTCTCCTCTCACTCGCCGCTCTCCTTTTGCCTCACTTCTCCCTCGCCGCTCTCCTTTTGCCTCTCCCTTGCAGCTCTCCTTTTTCCTTTTGCCTCTCCTCTCCCTCGGCGCTCTCCTTTTGCCTCTCCTCTCCCTCGCCGCTCTCCTTTTGCCTCTCCTCTCCCTCGCCGCTCTCCTCTTGCCTCTCCTCTCCCTCGCCGCTCTCCTTCTGCCTCTCCTCTTCCTCTCTGCTCTTCTTTTTCCTTTTGCCTCTCCTCTCCCTCGCAGCTCTCCTTTTGCCTCTCCTCTCCCTCGCAGCTCTCCTTTTACTTCACCTCGCCCTCTCATCTTCTGCATCCCACCCGGACAGCCAGAACAACGTGTACACCATAGTAGCAGTAGGTTTGGTGCAGATGTTCATGAAGTCTTTACAAAAATGCAAAGAAGGAAGAAGCGCTGATCATAAATCTTACTAAAAATTTCATAGAATAAATATTAACATAATTATCAGACCACATAGAACCATGGACTGTAATCCTATAACGGGACATGATATCAGCTGGCGCAGAGACTCGCTCAAATAAGAGTACAGTCAAAATGGCAAAAACGGAGCGCAGGAGATTTACTAAATGTTTGTAGATCAATGTAACAATTACTACACTAATAGCTCCCATTTATATCGCCAAGAAAATATCCCAAACCAATGACCTTATTATGAGGTCAATGTGCTGTACACCAGCATCACACCCCATTATAATATACAGGCGCTGACATTAGATGATAGAAATCATCCAATAGCATATAATTCCTTTGCCCTAATACCGGGTCATAGAGAGCCGCCAGCACAAAGCCGCCATATCCTATAGGAATAATGGACCTGCGCTCATAAGAGGAATCTGCGCTGCCAGAAAGAAAACACCTCGACGCGCGTTTCACCGCCTCTACAGCTTCATCCGGAGGTAGAGCAGCGTCAGCAGATGTCACATTTTATAAAAGTGCCATAGTTATGTAATTGGCCACATGTGTGTCAGCGCATATCCGCCATGATGCGGTGTCACAGGGAGCGCGGCGCTTAGTGCGTGCGTCATCCGATCACATGATGCACAGCAACGAGAGCATCGGCATTCTGCAGCACATGCGCGGAATGCGCTCTCATAGCCAACCACATAGAGATGTGAGTGCCAATACCATGTAAATTGCCATTTATCATGTACCCTGTGTAACTAGGTAACTAAAGCGCATACTGGCAGAGAGACCTACTCTTAGAAATCAGCCCCATAAGAACAGGGCCAAAGAGATACAATAACAAACTAATCTAATGCAGCTACAATAAAATGGTATATATTTACAAGAAACTGACAAAAAATAGAAACCAAGAGAAATGGATAACTGTCAGCGCAGATTATGATGAGCGCAGGTCCATTATTCCTATAGGATATGGCGGCTCTCTGTGACCCGGTATTAGGGCAATGGAATTATATGCTAATGATGATTTCTATAATCTAATGTCAGCGCCTGTATACTATAATTGGGTGTGATGCTGGCGTACAGCACACTTACATCACAATAAGGTCATTGGTTTGGGATATTTTCTTGGCGATATAAATGGGAGCTATTAGTGTAGTAATTATTACATTGATCTACAAACATTTAGTAAATCTCCTGCGCTCCGTTTTAGCCATTTTGACTATTTGAGCGAGTCTCTGCATCAGCTGATATCATGTCCCATAGTATGATTACAGTCCATGGTTCTATGTGGTTTTCTTAAGATTTACGATCACTGCTCCTTCCTCCTTCTTTGCCTTCTTGTAATACATTTTTCTGCGGGGATCCTATTATTGTGTGTTTTTGGCTTGATGTTCCTGACGTCTTTGCCTGGGCTGACTATGTTGGTGTGTGAGTTGCCTGTGGCCGCAGGTAGAGCCACATTGGGGAGTTGCCGCTCGTTCCCTATGCAATGGTCTGTGAAGATGTCTTCTTCCTCCTTCTTTGCCTTGTAATACATTTTTCTGCGGGGATCCTATTATTGTGTGTGTGTTTGGCTTGATGTTCCTGACGTCTTTGCCTGGGCTAACTATGTTGGTGTGTGAGTTGCCTGTGGCCGCAGGTGGAGCCACATTGGGGAGTTGCCGCTCGCTTCCTGTGCAATGGTCAGTGAAGATGTCGTCTTCCTCCTCCTTCCTGCTTCTTTGTCTTCTTGTAATACATTTTTCTGCGGGGATCCTATTATTGTGTGTGTTTTTGGCTTGATGTTCCTGACGTCTTTGCCTGGGCTGACTATGTTGGTGTGTGAGTTGCATGTGGCCGCAGGTGGAGCCACATTGGGGAGTTGCCGCTCGCTTCCTGTGCAATGGTCAGTGAAGATGTCGTCTTCCTCTCGGTGGATTACACGGTATTGTGTGACATGAGGGTCACCTCGTCCATTGTAAGTGGGGGTCACTGACGGGAGCTGCCCAATCCGCCTGAGGATTTGCATAAAATAGTGTCAGACTATGAAGAATGTGTCTCCCCCAAAAAATGTTCTGGCGCAGTGAGGTCCGGTCTCCTGTGTTTATTCATCGGCGGCAGGGCCTCTGCTGCGGGGAACGCCGTCCGTGGATGCCGGGTCTATGGGGCAATGAGTCACCGTCCTGTGATGATCTGGGATATGGAGGGTTAATTAGAATACGGTAATGGTGGTGACTGGATGTGGCTGCTGGCGCTCACCTTCTTGTGTCACCATATTTAGCGTTCGGATGGTTCTACCGGTATGAAGGGAAGTTCCCGACACTGAGGAAGGTAAGATGTGTGCTGTGTGTCGACCCCCGCATGTGCTGTCTGAACTTATACAAGGTGCACCCTGCAGAGAGGAGGCGCTTCATACACTGTGCACCCTGCAGAGAGGCGGCGCTTCATGCACGGTGCACCCTGCAGACAGGCGAAGCTTCATGCACGGTGCACCCTGCAGAGAGGAGGCGCTTCATGCACGGTGCACCCTGCAGAGAGGCAATGCTTCATACACGGTGCACCCTGCAGAGAGGAGGCACTTCATGCACGGTGCACCCTGCAGAGAGGCAATGCTTCATACACGGTGCACCCTGCAGAGAGGAGGCACTTCATGCACGGTGCACCCTGCAGAGAGGCGGCACTTCATGCACGTGTTGGGGTAGCTATTTAGGGAGGGCTAAATTAACCCTTCACGGTTGATCCAGTGATTTCCAAATTAGTTCATAGGGCGTTGCTAGCAACTGGGAATGACCACACGGAGATGGGGGTCTCTGTACGGGAGGATCCAGGCAGATCACTAACCCCGTTTATTGAATCTCACATTACATAGCATTCTGCTTAATTATGCAAAGTATACAGCTACCAATAGAATCATAATACATTTAAGCCAATAGTATTGCAAGAAAATCGGAATATGTCCCCAGCTGCATGACGTAGAAAATAGAACAATAGCACATTCTTTTAGGGTCTCCTCTCATAGCTCATATCTTGTACAAGCTGGAACAGTCTGGTTTCATAACAACCGTGAACTTCATCTAGTTAAGTTACAAAATTTTACTCGTAAACAACAAAATGGCGTCGCAAGCACAAAAATGGATCCCGGAGAACAAGATGTCCCGTACATATGAATACTGTACTTCATACACGGTGCACCCTGCAGAGAGGCGGCTCTTCATGCACGATGCACCCTGCAGAGAGGCGGCGCTTCATGCACGGTGCACCCTGCAGAGAGGCGGCGCTTCATACACGGTGCACCCTGCAGAGAGGCGGCGCTTCATAGACGATGCACCCTGCAGAGGCGGCGCTTCATGCACGATGCACCCTGCAGAGATGCGGCGCTTCATAGACTATGCACCCTGCAGAGAGGCGGCGCTTCATGCACGGTGCACCCTGCAGAGAGGCGGCGCTTCATGCGCGATGCACCCTGCAGAGAGGTGGCGCTTCATGCGCGATGCACTCTGCAGAGAGGCGGCGCTTCATGCGCGATGCACCCTGCAGAGAGGCGGCGCTTCATGCACGGTGCACCCTGCAGAGAGGCGGCGCTTCATGTGCGATGCACCCTGCAGAGAGGCGGCTCTTCATGCACGGTGCACCCTGCAGAGAGGCGGCGCTTCATGCGCGATGCACCCTGCAGAGAGGCGGCGCTTCATACACGGTGCACCCTGCAGAGATGCGGCGCTTCATAGACTATGCACCCTGCAGAGAGACGGCGCTTCATGTACGGTGCACCCTGCAGAGTGGAGGCGCTTCATACACGATGCACCCTGCAGAGAGGAGGCGCTTCATGCACGGTGCACCCTGCAGAGAGGCGGCGCTTCATGCACGATGCACCCTGACTGATAGGCCGCGCCCTGCAGGGAGCACCAGACTGTTCTCACCTGCTGGCCGCGAACATTGCCTGCCTGTAATGCATGTAGTGTGAGCGGTGCATCCTCCGTGTGATTGGTGCCACGTGCATCCTCCGTGTGATTGGTGCCACGTGCATCCTCCGTGTGATCGGTGCCACGTGCATCCTCCGTGTGCCGTGTGATCGGTGCCACGTGCATCCTCCGTGTGCCGTGTGATCGGTGCCACGTGCATCCGCCGTGTGATCGGTGCCACATGCATCCTCCGTGTGCCGTGTGATCGGTGCCACGTGCATCCTCCGTGTGCCGTGTGATCGGTGCCACGTGCATCCTCCATGTGATCGGTGCCACGTGCATCCTCTGTGTGCCGTGTGATCTGTGCCACGTGCATCCTCCGTGTGATCGGTGCCACGTGCATCCTCCGTGTGCCGTGTGATCGGTGCCACGTGCATCCTCCGTGTGCCGTGTGATCGGTGCCACGTGCATCCTCCGTGTGCCATGTGATCGGTGCCACGTGCATCCTCCGTGTGCCGTGTGATCTGTGCCACATGCATGCTCCGTGTGCCGTGTGATCGGTGCCACATGCATCCTCAGTGTACCTCCTTTGTGTGGTCTGTTCTGTGTGCCTCCTTTGTGTGGTCTTTCGTGTGCCTCCTTTGTGTGGTCTGCTCCGTGTGCCTCCTTTGTGTGGTCTGCTCCGTGTGCCTCCTTTGTGTGGCCTGCTCCGTGTGCCTCCTTTGTGTGGCCTGCTCCGTGTGCCTCCTTTGTGTGGCCTGCTCCGTGTGCCTCCTTTGTGTGGCCTGCTCAGTGTGCCTCCTTTGTGTGGCCTGCTCCGTGTGCCTCCTTTGTGTGGCCTGCTCCGTGTGCCTCCTTTGTGTGGCCTGCTCCGTGTGCCTCCTTTGTGTGGCCTGCTCCGTGTGCCTCCTTTGTGTGGCCTGCTCAGTGTGCCTCCTTCGTGTGGCCTGCTCCGTGTGCCTCCTTTGTGTGGCCTGCTCCGTGTGCCTCCTCCGTGTGGCCTGCTCCGTGTGCCTCCTTCGTGTGGCCTGCTCCGTGTGCCTCCTTCGTGTGGCCTGCGCCGTGTGCCTCCTTCGTGTAGCCTGCGCCGTGTGCCTCCTTCGTGTGGCCTGCTCCGTGTGCCTCCTTCGTGTGGCCTGCTCCGTGTGCCTGCTCCGTGTGCCTCCTTCGTGTGGCCTGCTCCGTGTGCCTCCTTTGTGTGGCCTGCTCCGTGTGCCTCCTTTGTGTGGCCTGCTCCGTGTGCCTCCTTCGTGTGGCCTGCTCCGTGTGCCTCCTTCGTGTGGCCTGCTCCGTGTGCCTCCTTTGTGTGGTCTGCTCCGTGTGCCTCCTCCGTGTGGCCTGCTCCGTGTGCCTCCTCCGTGTGGCCTGCTCCGTGTGCCTCCTTCGTGTGGCCTGCTCCGTGTGCCTCCTTCGTGTGGCCTGCTCCGTGTGCCTCCTTCGTGTGGCCTGCTCCGTGTGCCTCCTTCGTGTGGCCTGCTCCTTGTGCCTCCTTCGTGTGGCCTGCTCCTTGTGCCTCCTTCGTGTGGCCTGCTCCGTGTGCCTCCTTCGTGTGGCCTGCTCCGTGTGCCTCCTTCGTGTGGCCTGCTCCGTGTGCCTCCTTCGTGTGGCCTGCTCCGTGTGCCTCCTTCGTGTGGCCTGCTCCGTGTGCCTCCTTCGTGTGGCCTGCTCCGTGTGCCTCCTTCGTGTGGCCTGCTCCGTGTGCCTCCTTCGTGTGGCCTGCTCCGTGTGCCTCCTTCGTGTGGCCTGCTCCGTGTGCCTCCTCCGTGTGGCCTGCTCCGTGTGCCTCCTTCGTGTGGCCTGCTCCGTGTGCCTCCTTCGTGATCTTTCCCATGTTTGTCCTCATCCACTCACTCTCAGAAAGGGAAAGAGCGGAAGAAAGTCAAGGCGGACAGTCTGTATGAGCAGAAGAAGAGTAAGAAGGAGGTGGAGTTTGAGCAGAAATTAGCCCGAGAAAAGGAGGAGATGCTGGAGAAGGAGAAGCAGCTGAAGATCAGTCGCCTGGTGCAGGAGGTAATGGCTGTGGTGTCTGCCCTGTGCGCTGCCGTGCCCTTATGGTTGTCACCCTCTAGCATCCCTCAAAACTCTGGTAGGAGCGCCGGTGTATACTGGGTTTTAGGAGTCCAGTGGGCGGGCTCACACTGAGTGGCAGCTGCCTTTACATGCATATGGAAAGGACCTTTTCTAGTATCACTGATCCACAGGAGCGGTGCTGTAGATCATGTTCCTAGGGGCCCCACAGCTCTGCCCCCACCTGTCTCTAGAAGAGTGGACCCCAGTCCTGTTCACTACACAAAGGGAGTAGGATTCTGAGGCTGCATGGTAACTGCTGACCCCTCTTTGGGCAGTGAGGAATAGTGGGGGTCTCGGGAGCCCCGTTTTGTTTATTGCAGGGGTCCTGTGCATAAGTGATGATGTCCTTCTTGGGATAGTGCCATTAGGTATCTCCGCCCACTGGACTCGTGAAGGCCGCAGAGGTTGGACACTTTCTTTCCAGGAGTGTAGCTTACGGCCTGAAGCTTTGATAGTATTGGGGGCTTGGGCCACTTTTTAGGCGCACAATTTTATCCCTGGATGGGGGGAGTCCACAGTCCTTATATTTGTAATATGAATTTGCTGAATCGGGCTCCACACTTCCATTCACCCTCCGTCCACCAATCACCAGGGTTATCTAGGTGCCGTGATGCCGGTTGGGTCTGGGGCTTCATTGTGTGGATAGTTCCCCCATTTCATGTTATTGGGGGGACACGTGCCCGGCATAATGTACACAGTGGCTGGGGGTCACCTGTCACTCAACTCGATTTATTTCTATGCCTAAGGTGTCTGAGACGGAGCGAGAAGATCTAGAAGAGTCGGAGAAGGTCCAGCATTGGGTGGAGAGGCTCTGCCAGACCCGCCTGGAACAAATCTCCTCCGCTGAGGGCGATGCCAGTGAGGTACGGACAGGGATCCCACGAGAGGGCGGTCACTGAAGTCTGTGAATACGGACACTACTCATAGAAAGTTCGGTATAGTTGGCTTTCGGGTGACCTTTCCCGTGACCCTATGATGCCCTCTGACCTTTTCACGTGAACTTTATGATGCCTCTGCATTTCTGATTACATACGTCCCACTGCTGGATGTCTCAGGACTTTCTGCACAACTTGATGTCCTCTAACAAGGAACGTAATGGCAAAGATCACAATTTTGATCCACAAATCGGCCAATACATCTCAGGGACTATTATGAAAAGACATCAGCACGTGACTACAGAGAGACTTGAAGAGTCACAGAGTCATCAGCGTGTGACTACAGAGAGACTGGAAGAGTCACAGTCATTAGCGGGTGACTACAGAGAGACTGGAAGAGTCACAGAGTCATCAGCGGGTTACTACAGAGACTGGAAGAGTCACAGAGTCATCAGCGGGTTACTACAGAGACTGGAAGAGTCACAGAGTCATCAGCGGGTGACTACAGAGAGACTGGAAGAGTCAGTCATCAGCGGGTGACTACAGAGAGACTGGAAGAGTCAGAGTCATCAGCAGGTGACTACAGAGAGACTGGAAGAGTCACAGAGTCATCAGCAGGTGACTACAGAGAGACTGGAAGAGTCAGTCATCAGTGGGTGACCACAGAGAGACTGGAAGAGTCACAGAGTCATCAGCGGGTGACTACAGAGACTTGAAGAGTCAGTCATTAGCGGGTGACTACAGAGAGACTGGAAGAGTCACAGAGTCATCAGCGGGTGACTACACAGAGACTGGAAGAGTCAGTCATCAGCGGGTGACCACAGAGACTGGAAGAGTCACAGAGTCATCAGCGGGTGACTACAGAGAGACTGGAAGAGTCACAGTCATCAGTGGGTGACTACAGAGAGACTGGAAGAGTCAGAGTCATCAGCGGGTTACTACAGAGACTGGAAGAGTCACAGTCATCAGCGGGTGACTACAGAGAGACTGGAAGAGTCACAGTCATCAGCGGGTGACTACAGAGAGACTGGAAGAGTCACAGAGTCATCAGCGGGTGACTACAGAGAGACTGGAAGAGTCAGTCATCAGTGGGTGACCACAGAGAGACTGGAAGAGTCACAGAGTCATCAGCGGGTGACTACAGAGAGACTGGAAGAGTCAGTCATCAGCGGGTGACTACAGAGAGACTGGAAGAGTCACAGAGTCATCAGCGGGTGACTACAGAGAGACTGGAAGAGTCACAGAGTCATCAGCGGGTGACTACAGAGAGACTGGAAGAGTCACAGAGTCATCAGCGGGTGACTACAGAGAGACTGGAAGAGTCAGTCATCAGCGGGTGACTACAGAGAGACTGGAAGAGTCACAGAGTCATCAGCGGGTGACTACAGAGAGACTGGAAGAGTCAGTCATCAGTGGGTGACCACAGAGAGACTGGAAGAGTCACAGAGTCATCAGCGGGTGACTACAGAGACTTGAAGAGTCAGTCATTAGCGGGTGACTACAGAGAGACTGGAAGAGTCACAGAGTCATCAGCGGGTGACTACACAGAGACTGGAAGAGTCAGTCATCAGCGGGTGACCACAGAGACTGGAAGAGTCACAGAGTCATCAGCGGGTGACTACAGAGAGACTGGAAGAGTCACAGTCATCAGTGGGTGACTACAGAGAGACTGGAAGAGTCAGAGTCATCAGCGGGTTACTACAGAGACTGGAAGAGTCACAGTCATCAGCGGGTGACTACAGAGAGACTGGAAGAGTCACAGAGTCATCAGCGGGTGACTACAGAGAGACTGGAAGAGTCAGTCATCAGTGGGTGACCACAGAGAGACTGGAAGAGTCACAGAGTCATCAGCGGGTGACTACAGAGAGACTGGAAGAGTCAGTCATCAGCGGGTGACTACAGAGAGACTGGAAGAGTCACAGAGTCATCAGCGGGTGACTACAGAGAGACTGGAAGAGTCACAGAGTCATCAGCGGGTGACTACAGAGAGACTGGAAGAGTCAGTCATCAGCGGGTGACTACAGAGAGACTGGAAGAGTCAGTCATCAGCGGGTGACTACAGAGAGACTGGAAGAGTCACAGAGTCATCAGCGGGTGACTACAGAGAGACTGGAAGAGTCAGTCATCAGTGGGTGACCACAGAGAGACTGGAAGAGTCACAGAGTCATCAGCGGGTGACTACAGAGACTTGAAGAGTCAGTCATTAGCGGGTGACTACACAGAGACTGGAAGAGTCACAGAGTCATCAGCGGGTGACTACACAGAGACTGGAAGAGTCAGTCATCAGCGGGTGACCACAGAGACTGGAAGAGTCACAGAGTCATCAGCGGGTGACTACAGAGAGACTGGAAGAGTCACAGTCATCAGTGGGTGACTACAGAGAGACTGGAAGAGTCACAGTCATCAGTGGGTGACTACAGAGAGACTGGAAGAGTCAGAGTCATCAGCGGGTTACTACAGAGACTGGAAGAGTCACAGTCATCAGCGGGTGACTACAGAGAGACTGGAAGAGTCAGAGTCATCAGCGGGTGACTACAGAGAGACTGGAAGAGTCACAGAGTCATCAGCGGGTGACCACAGAGAGACTGGAAGAGTCACAGAGTCATCAGCGGGTGACTACAGAGAGACTGGAAGAGTCAGTCATCAGCGGGTGACTACAGAGAGACTGGAAGAGTCACAGAGTCATCAGCGGGTGACTACAGAGAGACTGGAAGAGTCACAGAGTCATCAGCGGGTGACTACAGAGAGACTGGAAGAGTCAGTCATCAGCGGGTGACTACAGAGAGACTGGAAGAGTCACAGAGTCATCAGCGGGTGACTACAGAGAGACTGGAAGAGTCACAGAGTCATCAGCGGGTGACTACAGAGAGACTGGAAGAGTCACAGAGTCATCAGCGGGTGACTACAGAGAGACTGGAAGAGTCAGTCATCAGCGGGTGACTACAGAGAGACTGGAAGAGTCACAGAGTCATCAGCGGGTGACCACAGAGAGACTGGAAGAGTCAGAGTCATCAGTGGGTGACCACAGAGAGACTGGAAGAGTCACAGAGTCATCAGCGGGTGACTACAGAGAGACTGGAAGAGTCAGAGTCATCAGCGGGTGACTACAGAGAGACTGGAAGAGTCACAGAGTCATCAGCGGGTGACTACAGAGAGACTGGAAGAGTCACAGAGTCATCAGCGGGTGACTACAGAGAGACTGGAAGAGTCACAGAGTCATCAGCGGGTGACTACAGAGAGACTGGAAGAGTCACAGAGTCATCAGCGGGTGACTACAGAGAGACTGGAAGAGTCACAGAGTCATCAGCGGTTGACTACAGAGAGACTGGAAGAGTCACAGAGTCATCAGCGGGTGACTACAGAGAGACTGGAAGAGTCACAGAGTCATCAGCGGGTGACTACAGAGAGACTGGAAGAGTCACAGAGTCATCAGCGGGTGACTACAGAGAGACTGGAAGAGTCACAGAGTCATCAGCGGGTGACTACAGAGAGACTGGAAGAGTCAGTCATCAGCGGGTGACTTCAGAGAGACTGGAAGAGTCAGTCATCAGCGGGTGACTACAGAGAGACTGGAAGAGTCAGTCATCAGCAGGTGACTACAGAGAGACTGGAAGAGTCACAGAGTCATCAGCGGGTGACCACAGAGACTGGAAGAGTCAGAGTCATCAGCGGGTGACTACAGAGAGACTGGAAGAGTCAGTCATCAGCGGGTGACTACAGAGAGACTGGAAGAGTCAGTCATCAGCGGGTGACTACAGAGAGACTGGAAGAGTCAGTCATCAGCGGGTGACTACAGAGAGACTGGAAGAGTCAGTCATCAGCGGGTGACTACAGAGAGACTGGAAGAGTCAGTCATCAGCGAGTGACTACAGAGAGACTGGAAGAGTCAGTCATCAGCGGGTGACTACAGAGAGACTGGAAGAGTGAATAATGGAAGGATGAATGTCAAATGTGCGAGTTATTCCTGATAATCTGTCATCTACCAGATTGATGAACATGAAACGAGGGAGGTCATGTAAGCCAGATGATGATGATCCCAACACGGCCAAGTAAACTCTTGTGTGGATTCAGAGAAAGAAAAGAAATCTGCTAGAACGGGCCAGCCGATCACCGGACCCGAGTCCAAGAGAAAATGTATGGAAGGAACTAAAGCTCAGAGATCATAGAAGGAGCCACGAAAGATTCAGGATGTGACGAGTGTTTATGTGGAAGAATGAGCCAACATCCCTCCTGAGCAATGCCTGCGACTAGTTTCTCCATACAGGAAGTGTCTGGAAGCTTCATTATCAACAACAAAGGCTTTTGTATCAAATACTACATTGCAGTAACGTGTTCAGTACTTTACCCTGCACCATCTCTCATTATTCCACATAATTTATGGACATCCTGGTGATTTCCGTCCGGTGTGGATTGGACGGGTCGTCCCCGACATCTGCAGAGAATTTCATGACGATAGCAGCTTTACCAATAGATGTACTGAGAACATTGGTGACGTGTCCAATCCTTATGTCACCGGTGTATTACTATATCCCCGTGAGGGCTGTGGAAATGTCAGAAATGGATTTTGTACATTGGTGTTTTGGTTCTTATTTTCACTGTAACAGATGGAAAGAAACACGTGAGATGGGGAAATTCACGTTTCGCATTAGTCGCCAAAAATTCTGCACACAGAAATTCTCTGGAGACAGAACCGTGCTGTCATTTTCTTACAAATTCAAGTTTTGGGTTTATTAACCTTCTGGACTGATGAAGCTGGAGACTAACCGTAATAAACGCAAATTACCAAATGATATTGCACCCTGTGTAAGGGCCGAGGAGGCTCCCCTTAAAGTCGTGGTTGCGTTCCTCATGTCCAAGTCTAGCCACCAGTCTGCATGCAATAATTTGTGCTGCTAGATAATAATTACACGTATGAGGAGCCACTAGACCTCTGACCCTAAGGTTCTGCATGGTCTCCCGCTTGAGTCTAAGGCATCTGCCCTACTTGTAAAATGAGAGTAAAATCGTATCAAGACCATGGAGTAACACCAAGGAGAATAGGACTAGCATGAAATAAAGAGACATTGGGGAAATATAAATTTTACCGGAGAGTGATAAAGGGAGAGTAGACTACACCTTAAGTTTCTTCTCAGCAGCTTTCACCAAAGGGTTAATTCTATAGATGGGCGAACCCAAACTTAAATATTTGGCGTTCCTACCAGTCAAAGTTTGGGCTTGAATGACTAACACGACTGTCTTCTGAAGTCCGGGGCAGTGTTCAGGAATTCAAAAGAGAGGGAGAGAGTTTACTTTCCCCTTAGAAGTTTGGGTTTCCATTATTTTCAATGGGGTTCGGGTTCTGGTGGAAGTTTGTGTACTGTTCTGGTACCCGAACTGAACTCTCAAAGGTTTGGGTCAGCTGCTAGAACCCAAACGTCCACCTGTCTGCCCATCCGTAGTTAACTTCCTATACTGCTCTAGAACAGGGAGGACCTGAACTCCAAGATATCTGACCTGAGGGACACAAGACCAGATGACCCAGGAGATTGTCTCTGGGGAATTGTAAGCCAGCATCCGGAAGATGGACGATTTCACCAAATTAATTCTAAAGCCAGATAATATTCCAAATCTGTCCATGAGATGGAACAACGTGGTCAGGGTAGGACCCATATCTATTAGAAATACTAGGGTGGCGTCCACAAATATTTTTCCCAATGTGTCATCCCTCTGGACACCTACAATAAATGAATAATGTACATCACCTGCTGTCTACATACCTGCCGTCCTGGACCCACCCCAAGTGTAACAGTAGTAGGCTTCACCCCCCCTACAGAAATGCACCCCACTACCCCTCAGCTGGACGGGAGCACTATAATGGAGACTGGGCTATTGCTCCCCATCACTAATGGCCACCGCTCCATCCAGAAGAAGGATATCGGAGAGGAGTGCTGCCGAGCAAGACACCGGCCCAGCTGCTTAGAAAGACCGGCTCCATGTGAGCGTTCATATCCCATCCTGCAGATGAGATCTCCAGCCATTCACAGCCAGAGAGGACATCATGGAGGCTACAGATATAAATGTTGAACTTGATGGACCAAGGTCTTTTTTTCAACCTATGTAATTTTTAACCCATTGACCGTAGCAGGCCACAGAAATCCGTGCATAAGTATCTCTACGGGCTCCACAAAGATGATAAAACCTTATCATGTGTCAGAGTTGACCTCAGTATGGTAAGGTTTTTAATATTAGACAGTGTAGGAGCGCCCCGATCAGTCACCTTGTCGATGGTGGGACGGCTTTTATGCTATTTTTGCTCAAAAACAGTATTACTAAAACCCTGTGTTACTTAAATGCACTTTTGCTTTTTACTTAGTTACAGCAGGGTTTTTTGCTCACTTTGTATCTTGTAGGTTTTGAACAGCATTAAAGGAGCTGCAGTAATTTGTGGCAATTATTGGTTGTGTATTGAAGTGACAACAACCTCACATATTCTTCATATGTCCAGTCTGTGGGTTCGGGGGGCAAGACAGAAGCCTTTTCTTGCAAAGACAACATCCAAGTCTGCTGAATGCTTGAGTTAAATGTCTGAGACTGATGTAGAACTTATTAGCTATAATTCCAAACTGTAAAAAGCAAACACTGTGCAACAGTAGAAGATCACCCTCCCCACAGTGAGGCATGGTAGGGGCAGCATTGTGCTTTGGGGCTGTTTTTCGGCAGCTGGGACTGGGGAATTATAAACAGTCAATTTTGCAGTAAAACCTTCAGGACTCTGCTAAAAAGATGAAGATGAATTTCACCTTTCGGCACAATAACGCCCCTCAAATCACCAAAATAATGGATTCACCAGAAGAAGATGGAAATTCTGGAGCTGCCAAGACCCTGAACCCAAGGGACAATCTGTGGAGACCTGAAGAGGGCGCTGTACACAAGAGAGGCCCCCACACTCGGACACATATGTGTGTATATGTGTATATATATATATATATATATATATATATATATATATATATATATATATATATATATATATATATATATATATATATATATATATATATGTGTATATGTTGTCTGTAAATAGATATATATGATTTTGTATTTTATGTGCTGCTCCACTCATACGGTGTTTGCTGTTTTGAACAGGAAGCTGGGACCGTAGGACGTCCACCTGTTGCAGTTTCTCCACCTCCAGTTGTTCCTGCTGTTGGCAAGGTGCATCGATTCGTTGGTGGTCTCGAGCTTCACACCACAGATTTGGATGATGCCCCTTTAGTGGAAAGCATTCGCCCTGTGAAACGCCCAGCTCCTCCACCGCCATTACTGCACCAGGTGTCTGCAGCTGCCCCGTACCAGGCTTCATCTCCCAACATCACAATGATGAGGAGGAGTGCTCCACCAGTGCCATTACTCCCCTCAAGAACACCACCAATTCAGCCAACATGGATGCACCTGCCCTCTCCTGCGCTTTCGTCTCCTGGACCACCACCATCACCACGTCCACCACCACCCTTCTCTGAAGAGCTAAAACTGAGAGGGAGAAGAGCGCTGAGATCATCCAACCCTGAACCGGCCTACCCCCCTAGCCCCAAGGTCAGTTCTTCATGGAAGTGCGGTGTACTGGGAAGAGACGGCATGAGAAGAATGAAACACATGCACCAAGAGGATCACTGATCTCAAAGTGTTAATGCTAGAGCTGTGATAAATGCAGATCCGGGGAAGAAAAATGCTGCACAAGGACACTGGGGTGTATTTGGTGCGGTCATATGAATTGCGCATTATACAGTGTGATCGGTGATGTATGAATAGCTAACTTCACGGTGCGATCGGTGATGTGTGAATAGTGGACATCGCGGTGCGATCAGTGATGTATGAATAGCTGACTTCACGGTGCGATCGGTGATGTGTGAATAGTGGACATCGCGGTGCGATCAGTGATGTATGAATAGCTGACTTCACGGTGCGATCGGTGATGTGTGAATAGTGGACATCGCGGTGCGATCAGTGATGTATGAATAGCTGACTTCACGGTGCGATCGGTGATGTGTGAATAGTGGACATCGCGGTGCGATCAGTGATGTATGAATAGCTGACTTCACGGTGCGATCGGTGATGTGTGAATAGTGGACTTTGCAGTGCGATCAGTGATGTATGAATAGCTGACTTCACGGTGCGATCGGTGATGTGTGAATAGTGGACATCGCGGTGCGATCAGTGATGTATGAATAGCTGACTTCACGGTGCGATCGGTGATGTGTGAATAGTGGACATCGCGGTGCGATCAGTGATGTATGAATAGCTGACTTCACGGTGCGATCAGTGATGTGTGAATAGTGGACTTTGCAGTACGATCAGTGTTGTATGAATAGCTGACTTCATGGTGCGATCGGTGATGTGTGAATAGTGGACTTTGCAGTGCGATCAGTGTTGTATGAATAGCTGACTTCATGGTGCGATCGGTGATGTGTGAATAGTGGACTTTGCAGTGCGATCAGTGATGTATGAATAGCTGACTTCACGGTGCGATCAGTGATGTGTGAATAGTGGACTTTGCAGTACGATCAGTGTTGTATGAATAGCTGACTTCACGGTGCGATCGGTGATGTGTGAATAGTGGACTTTGCAGTGCGATCAGTGTTGTATGAATAGCTGACTTCATGGTGCGATCGGTGATGTGTGAATAGTGGACTTTGCAGTACGATCAGTGTTGTATGAATAGCTGACTTCATGGTGCGATCGGTGATGTGTGAATAGTGGACTTCACGGTGCGATCGGTGATGTATGAATAGTGGACTTTGCAGTGCGATCAGTGATGTATGAATAGCTGACTTCATGGTGCGATCGGTGATGTGTGAATAGTGGACTTTGCAGTACGATCAGTGTTGTATGAATAGCTGACTTCATGGTGCGATCGGTGATGTGTGAATAGTGGACTTCACGGTGCGATCGGTGATGTGTGAATAGTGGACTTTGCAGTGCGATCAGTGTTGTATGAATAGCTGACTTCACGGTGCGATCGGTGATGTGTGAATAGTGGACTTTGCAGTACGATCAGTGTTGTATGAATAGCTGACTTCACGGTGCGATCGGTGATGTGTGAATAGTGGACTTTGCAGTACGATCAGTGTTGTATGAATAGCTGACTTCATGGTGCGATCGGTGATGTGTGAATAGTGGACTTTGCAGTGCGATCAGTGATGTATGAATAGCTGACTTCATGGTGCGATCGGTGATGTGTGAATAGTGGACTTTGCAGTACGATCAGTGTTGTATGAATAGCTGACTTCATGGTGCGATCGGTGATGTGTGAATAGTGGACTTCACGGTGCGATCGGTGATGTATGAATAGTGGACTTTGCAGTGCGATCAGTGATGTATGAATAGCTGACTTCATGGTGCGATCGGTGATGTGTGAATAGTG
The DNA here is from genome assembly GCF_039654945.1 of Dendrobates tinctorius. Lineage (NCBI taxonomy): Eukaryota > Metazoa > Chordata > Amphibia > Anura > Dendrobatidae > Dendrobates > Dendrobates tinctorius. The sequence continues at coordinate 451,982 of NW_027362107.1, forward strand.
GACTTTGCAGTGCGATCAGTGATGTATGAATAGCTGACTTCATGGTGCGATCGGTGATGTGTGAATAGTGGACTTTGCAGTACGATCAGTGTTGTATGAATAGCTGACTTCATGGTGCGATCGGTGATGTGTGAATAGTGGACTTTGCAGTACGATCAGTGATGTATGAATAGCTGACTTCATGGTGCGATCGGTGATGTGTGAATAGTGGACTTTGCAGTGCGATCAGTGATGTATGAATAGCTGACTTCACGGTGCGATCGGTGATGTGTGAATAGTGGACTTTGCAGTACGATCAGTGATGTATGAATAGCTGACTTCATGGTGCGATCGGTGATGTGTGAATAGTGGACTTTGCAGTGCGATCAGTGATGTATGAATAGCTGACTTCATGGTGCGATCGGTGATGTGTGAATAGTGGACTTTGCAGTACGATCAGTGATGTATGAATAGCTGACTTCATGGTGCGATCGGTGATGTGTGAATAGTGGACTTTGCAGTGCGATCAGTGATGTATGAATAGCTGACTTCACGGTGCGATCGGTGATGTGTGAATAGTGGACTTTGCAGTGCGATCAGTGATGTATGAATAGCTGACTTCACGGTGCGATCAGTGATGTGTGAATAGTGGACTTTGCAGTACGATCAGTGATGTATGAATAGCTGACTTCACGGTGTGATCGGTGATGTGTGAATAGTGGACTTTGCAGTGCGATCAGTGATGTATGAATAGCTGACTTCACGGTGCGATCGGTGATGTGTGAATAGTGGACTTTGCAGTGCGATCAGTGATGTATGAATAGCTGACTTCACGGTGCGATCAGTGATGTGTGAATAGTGGACTTTGCAGTACGATTAGTGATGTATGAATAGCTGACTTCATGGTGCGATCGGTGATGTGTGAATAGTGGACTTTGCAGTGCGATCAGTGATGTATGAATAGCTGACTTCACGGTGCGATCGGTGATGTGTGAATAGTGGACTTTGCAGTGCGATCAGTGATGTATGAATAGCTGACTTCATGGTGCGATCGGTGATGTGTGAATAGTGGACTTTGCAGTGCGATCAGTGATGTATGAATAGCTGACTTCACGGTGCGATCGGTGATGTGTGAATAGTGGACTTTGCAGTGCGATCAGTGATGTATGAATAGCTGACTTCACGGTGCGATCAGTGATGTGTGAATAGTGGACTTTGCAGTACGATCAGTGATGTATGAATAGCTGACTTCACGGTGTGATCGGTGATGTGTGAATAGTGGACTTTGCAGTGCGATCAGTGATGTATGAATAGCTGACTTCACGGTGCGATCGGTGATGTGTGAATAGTGGACTTTGCAGTGCGATCAGTGATGTATGAATAGCTGACTTCACGGTGCGATCAGTGATGTGTGAATAGTGGACTTTGCAGTACGATCAGTGATGTATGAATAGCTGACTTCACGGTGCGATCGGTGATGTGTGAATAGTGGACTTTGCAGTGCGATCAGTGATGTATGAATAGCTGACTTCATGGTGCGATCGGTGATGTGTGAATAGTGGACTTTGCAGTGCGATCAGTGATGTATGAATAGCTGACTTCACGGTGCGATCGGTGATGTGTGAATAGTGGACTTTGCAGTACGATCAGTGATGTATGAATAGCTGACTTCACGGTGCGATCGGTGATGTGTGAATAGTGGACTTTGCAGTACGATCAGTGATGTATGAATAGCTGACTTCATGGTGCGATCGGTGATGTGTGAATAGTGGACTTTGCAGTGCGATCAGTGATGTATGAATAGCTGACTTCACGGTGCGATCGGTGATGTGTGAATAGTGGACTTTGCAGTACGATCAGTGATGTATGAATAGCTGACTTCATGGTGCGATCGGTGATGTGTGAATAGTGGACTTTGCAGTACGATCAGTGTTGTATGAATAGCTGACTTCATGGTGCGATCGGTGATGTGTGAATAGTGGACTTCACGGTGCGATCGGTGATGTATGAATAGTGGACTTTGCAGTGCGATCAGTGATGTATGAATAGCTGACTTCATGGTGCGATCGGTGATGTGTGAATAGTGGACTTTGCAGTGCGATCAGTGATGTATGAATAGCTGACTTCATGGTGCGATCGGTGATGTGTGAATAGTGGACTTTGCAGTACGATCAGTGTTGTATGAATAGCTGACTTCATGGTGCGATCGGTGATGTGTGAATAGTGGACTTTGCAGTACGATCAGTGATGTATGAATAGCTGACTTCATGGTGCGATCGGTGATGTGTGAATAGTGGACTTTGCAGTGCGATCAGTGATGTATGAATAGCTGACTTCACGGTGCGATCGGTGATGTGTGAATAGTGGACTTTGCAGTACGATCAGTGATGTATGAATAGCTGACTTCATGGTGCGATCGGTGATGTGTGAATAGTGGACTTTGCAGTGCGATCAGTGATGTATGAATAGCTGACTTCATGGTGCGATCGGTGATGTGTGAATAGTGGACTTTGCAGTACGATCAGTGATGTATGAATAGCTGACTTCATGGTGCGATCGGTGATGTGTGAATAGTGGACTTTGCAGTGCGATCAGTGATGTATGAATAGCTGACTTCACGGTGCGATCGGTGATGTGTGAATAGTGGACTTTGCAGTGCGATCAGTGATGTATGAATAGCTGACTTCACGGTGCGATCAGTGATGTGTGAATAGTGGACTTTGCAGTACGATCAGTGATGTATGAATAGCTGACTTCACGGTGTGATCGGTGATGTGTGAATAGTGGACTTTGCAGTGCGATCAGTGATGTATGAATAGCTGACTTCACGGTGCGATCGGTGATGTGTGAATAGTGGACTTTGCAGTGCGATCAGTGATGTATGAATAGCTGACTTCACGGTGCGATCAGTGATGTGTGAATAGTGGACTTTGCAGTACGATTAGTGATGTATGAATAGCTGACTTCATGGTGCGATCGGTGATGTGTGAATAGTGGACTTTGCAGTGCGATCAGTGATGTATGAATAGCTGACTTCACGGTGCGATCGGTGATGTGTGAATAGTGGACTTTGCAGTGCGATCAGTGATGTATGAATAGCTGACTTCATGGTGCGATCGGTGATGTGTGAATAGTGGACTTTGCAGTGCGATCAGTGATGTATGAATAGCTGACTTCACGGTGCGATCGGTGATGTGTGAATAGTGGACTTTGCAGTGCGATCAGTGATGTATGAATAGCTGACTTCACGGTGCGATCAGTGATGTGTGAATAGTGGACTTTGCAGTACGATCAGTGATGTATGAATAGCTGACTTCACGGTGTGATCGGTGATGTGTGAATAGTGGACTTTGCAGTGCGATCAGTGATGTATGAATAGCTGACTTCACGGTGCGATCGGTGATGTGTGAATAGTGGACTTTGCAGTGCGATCAGTGATGTATGAATAGCTGACTTCACGGTGCGATCGGTGATGTGTGAATAGTGGACTTTGCAGTGCGATCAGTGATGTATGAATAGCTGACTTCACGGTGCGATCAGTGATGTGTGAATAGTGGACTTTGCAGTACGATCAGTGATGTATGAATAGCTGACTTCACGGTGTGATCGGTGATGTGTGAATAGTGGACTTTGCAGTGCGATCAGTGATGTATGAATAGCTGACTTCACGGTGCGATCGGTGATGTGTGAATAGTGGACTTTGCAGTGCGATCAGTGATGTATGAATAGCTGACTTCACGGTGCGATCAGTGATGTGTGAATAGTGGACTTTGCAGTACGATTAGTGATGTATGAATAGCTGACTTCATGGTGCGATCGGTGATGTGTGAATAGTGGACTTTGCAGTGCGATCAGTGATGTATGAATAGCTGACTTCACGGTGCGATCGGTGATGTGTGAATAGTGGACTTTGCAGTGCGATCAGTGATGTATGAATAGCTGACTTCATGGTGCGATCGGTGATGTGTGAATAGTGGACTTTGCAGTGCGATCAGTGATGTATGAATAGCTGACTTCACGGTGCGATCGGTGATGTGTGAATAGTGGACTTTGCAGTGCGATCAGTGATGTATGAATAGCTGACTTCACGGTGCGATCAGTGATGTGTGAATAGTGGACTTTGCAGTACGATCAGTGATGTATGAATAGCTGACTTCACGGTGTGATCGGTGATGTGTGAATAGTGGACTTTGCAGTGCGATCAGTGATGTATGAATAGCTGACTTCACGGTGCGATCGGTGATGTGTGAATAGTGGACTTTGCAGTGCGATCAGTGATGTATGAATAGCTGACTTCACGGTGCGATCAGTGATGTGTGAATAGTGGACTTTGCAGTACGATCAGTGATGTATGAATAGCTGACTTCACGGTGCGATCGGTGATGTGTGAATAGTGGACTTTGCAGTGCGATCAGTGATGTATGAATAGCTGACTTCATGGTGCGATCGGTGATGTGTGAATAGTGGACTTTGCAGTGCGATCAGTGATGTATGAATAGCTGACTTCACGGTGCGATCGGTGATGTGTGAATAGTGGACTTTGCAGTACGATCAGTGATGTATGAATAGCTGACTTCACGGTGCGATCGGTGATGTGTGAATAGTGGACTTTGCAGTACGATCAGTGATGTATGAATAGCTGACTTCATGGTGCGATCGGTGATGTGTGAATAGTGGACTTTGCAGTGCGATCAGTGATGTATGAATAGCTGACTTCACGGTGCGATCGGTGATGTGTGAATAGTGGACTTTGCAGTACGATCAGTGATGTATGAATAGCTGACTTCACGGTGCGATCAGTGATGTGTGAATAGTGGACTTTGTGATGTATGAATAGTGTACATTGCAGTGCAATTGGTGTTGTGTCATTCTGTATCTGAGAGGTCAGGACATGGTAATGGGCAATGTCGGCCATGTTGATCTGATGTTAGTTGCTTTATATCTGACACTGCAGATCGTGAGGAACACATCAAACGTCAGTAAGATCTCGTCCTCGTCCAGCAGTCCTCTGGTAGGTGGAGGCTGGCAGCCATGTTGTTGAGTGCAGAGGTTTGTGGCGTGTTTCATGTATGTGGGGTACATCCGCAATTTTGATTTTGCATCTTTTTGCATTGTTGCTGCTTTGACTGCAGCAATTTGCTCCAAGTCCGCCCTCCCAGCGCCGGCCAGCTGTGCCCATCCCCTCTAAACCAGTCATGTTACCTCCAGACGCCAACTTCATTCTCAGACCGGCAGTGAAGACTGAGTCTCTGGTGAGTGCCTGCGGCACGTGGGGGTTCTCCCTGTTTTGGGGGCATATCTTGATTGTCGTACAGGGCAGGACCTCTTCAGTGCTGAATATTGGTATAGATGTTCGGGCTGAAGATGAAGGCATCATAGTGGGGGTGATGATTGCTCAATAGATATAGATGGCATGGTCTGGTGCAGTCGCACTGTGGAGTTGAGGGGACCTTTCTGGTGGGGTCGCTCTGCACCGATTACTTCTATCACATATTTGTGATTCTCTTTTATGGAGTAGAATGTCCTTGTGTAACACTGGAGTAGTTGATTATTGATTGACCACACCTTCTCAGTAGCCGGTGTAAGGGGTCATTATCACTCTATAATAGCCCCTGCAATATTTTTGTTCTGCAGCAACCGGAGATGCTAAAGCGAATGGTGGTCTACAACTCCTCCTTCCGATTAAATAAGCGACAAGTAATACTGGGTGTCATGACTCTTTCCCTCTTGTCTCATCGGTGCTGTGATCTTTCCCCCTCTCCTTCTAGAAGAGCATGATAAAAGTTTTGCCATAATTTTAACATCCTGAGACCATATTTTTTGCCTTTGGGCAATTTGTGATAGTACTTTCTGTCCCTCCCTCTGTCTTTCCTGGTACTTTACTCCCTTCCACCCTTGTTTTGTCTTCCCAGGTGCTCTGGTCTTTTCCCTTTCTCACTCTGTCTTTTCAGTTGCTCAGGTGCCCTGCTCCCTTCCCTCCCTCACACGGTCCTTCCTGGTGTTCTGCTTTTTACCCTCCCTTCACTGTCTTGGTACAATGCTCTCCTCCCTTGCCCTATTTTCGAGTACCCTGCTCTTTTCCTTCCCTCGCTCTCCCGGGGTGCCATGCTCCCTCGCTCTCTCGGGGTGCCCTGCTCCCTTGCCTCCCTCGCTCTCTCGGGGTGCCCTGCTCCCTTGCCTCCCTTGCTCTACCGGGGGTGCCCTGCTCCCTTTCCTCCTTTGTCCTCCCGAGTGCCCTGCTCCCTTGCCTCATTCCCTCTCCCGGGGTGCCTTGCTCCCTTGCCTCCCTCTTTCCCAGGTGCCCTGCTCCCTTTCCTCCCTTGCATTCCCTGCTCACTCGCTCTCCCGGGGTGCCATGCTCCCTTGCCTCCCTTGCTCTCTCGGGGTGCCCTGCTCCCTTGCCTCCCTCGCTCTCTCGGGGTGCCTTGCTCCCTCACTCTCCGGGGGTTCCATGCTTCCTTCCCTCCCTCGCTCTCCCGGGGTGCCATGCTCCCTTGCCTCCCTCTTTCCCAGGTGCCCTGCTCCCTTTCCTCCCTTGCATTCCCTGGGTACCCTGCTCCCTTGCCCCCCTCGCTTTCCCTGGGTACCCTGCTCCCTTGCCTCCCTTGCTCTCCCGGGGTGCCTTGCTCCCTTGCCTCACTCGCTCTCCCGGGGTGCCTTGCTCCCTTGCCTCACTCGCTCTCCCGGGGTGCCTTGCTCCCTTGCCTCACTCGCTCTCCCGGGGTTCCATGCTTGCTTCCCTCCCTCGCTCTCCCGGGGTGCTATGCTCCCTTGCCTCCCTCTCTTTCCCAGGTGCCCTGCTCCCTTGCATTCCCTGGGTACCCTGCTCCCTTGCCCCCTCGCTTTCCCTGGGTACCCTGCCCCCTTGCCTCCCTCGCTCTCCCTGGGTACCCTGCCCCCTTGCCTCCCTCGCTCTCCCTGGGTACCCTGCCCCCTTGCCTCCCTCGCTCTCCCTGGGTACCCTGCCCCCTTGCCTCCCTCGCACTCCCTGGGAACCCTGCTCCCTTGCCTCCCGCACTTTCCCGGGTGCCCTGCTCCCTTTCCTCCCTCGCACTCCCTGGGAACCCTGCTCCCTTGCCTCCCGCACTTTCCCAGGTACCCTGCTCCCTTTCCTCCCTCGCTCTCCCTGGGAACCCTGCTCCCTTGCCTCCCGCACTTTCCCAGGTACCCTGCTCCCTTTCCTCCCTCGCACTCCCTGGGAACCCTGCTCCCTTGCCTCCCGCACTTTCCCGGGTGCCCTGCTCCCTTTCCTCCCTCGCTCTCCCTGGGAACCCTGCTCCCTTGCCCCCCTCACTTTCCCTGGGTACCCTGCTCCCTTGCCTCCCTCGCTCTCCCTGGGTACCCTGCCCCCTTGCCTCCCGCACTTTCCCGGGTGCCATGCTCCCTTGCCTCTCTCGATCTTCCTTGTGTCCAGCTCCTTCGCTCTTCCGGGTGCCCTCACTTGACCTTTCCGGTTGCAGTGCTCACTTTCCTCCTTCATTCTCCTGGATGTCCGGATCCTTCTTCCCGTGTGGATCTCTGTCTGCTCCAGTCACTGGAGCTCACATCGTCCAATCAAAGCTCGGCTTTTATTTCTCGACTGCTGTGGCTCCTAAATGATTATTGGTTTGCTGTTCCTCTGAGTCTTGGGGTGCTGCCTCTTTAGAGCCCCTGTCTTTCCTCATTATTTCACAAGTTACATGTCTGGGATTTCGGCTGTCCGGTATTTGACCTTCCCCTCCCCCGCTCTTTGGATTCTCTACACTAACCATGGTGTCTTTTCTATTGAGGGATTTCAGAAGTATGTGGAAGACTTTGACCCCTACACGATGGTGAGTGGGGAGACTCCTCCAGTATGGTTTACCATGTGGTTACCTGACCCAGCCTGAAGCAATGGTCTGCGTCTCCAGTCTGTAATCGTCTGTCTTACAGGTTTCTTTTCTTTTTCAGTTCACTACGGAGCAGATCGCAGAGAAGGACATCCGGCAGCTGAGAATAAAAAAGGTGAAAGGGTGAATTGTTCTCTGTGCTCAAGGTTATAATGTGCCAGTGTATTACAAGATATGTATGAGAAAGTATGTACCCCCTTGTGAGCAGCAGCACAGATGAGACACATGGCACTGGGCTGGTCTGTATCGCCGCTCTGCCCTCTCCCTGTAATATACAGCTCTGGCAAAAATTAAGAGACCACTGCGGTGTTTTATAAGAATCCGCTTCTCTCCGTGTCTGACCGCCATTCCATTCCAGTGTCAGGTGAATTCAACCAGAGTCCACCTCATTCTACTTATTGTGCTTCTGATTAGGTGATCACCTGAACCAAATCTTATCTAACGAAGGAAAGTATAAAACCCTGCTGTGGTGTTCACAATCCTCCTGCAATAGGACAAGCTGGACGGCGAAACAAGTGCTGGGAATATCCCAAAAGTAATAGGAATGAAAAAATAACTTTTAACCATGCCAAAAGAGCTGAAAAGTCTTGAGTGAGGAAAGAAGGGCTCAATTCTGGCTTTACTAGGAGAGGGATACAGTCAGCATCATGTTGCCTCCATCCTTAAAATTTATAAGATGGCAGTCCATTACAACAAGGTCAAGCAGCAGATATTGGGTACAACAACGCTACAGACCGGCAGAGGGCGAAAATGACTCTCCACTGACCGGGATGACCGTCATCTTATTTGAATGTCACTCAGCAACCGAAGGATGACATCAGGTGACCTATAAAAGGAATGGCAAATGGCAGCTGAGGTGAAGTGCATGGCAAGAACAGTTCGTATCAGGCTCCTAGAGGTAGGGCTCAAATCATGTAAAGCTAGAAAAAAGCCTTTCATCAATGAGAAGCAAAGGAGAGCCAGGCTGTAGTTTGCCAAAGACCATAAGGATTGGACCCTGGAGGACTGGAGTAAGGTAATCTTCCGTGATGAGTCTATTTTTCAGCTTTGCCCAACACCTGGTAGTCTAATGGGTAGACGGAGACCTGGAGAGGCGTACAAGCCACAGTGTCTTGCACCCACTGTGAAACTTGGTGGAGGATTGGTGATGGTCTGGGGATGCTTCAGCAAGGCTGGAATTGGGCAGGTTAATCTTTGCGAAGGACGTAAGAATCAAGCCACATACAAGGTTATCCTGGAAAAACAGCTGATTCCTTCTGCTCAGGCAATGTAACCCCATCTCTGAGGACAATGCGCCATGCCACACAGCTAGGTCATCAATGTGTGGATGAAGGACCACCACATCCAATCCCTGCCATGGCCAGCCCAATCTCCAGACCTGAACCCCACTGAGAACCTCTGGAATGTAATCAAGAGGAAGATGGAGAGTCACAAGCCATCAGACAAAGAAGAACTCCTTATATATGTGTACCAGGAGCGGCATAAGGTCACCCAGAAGCCGTGTGAGAGACTGGAGGAAAGCAGCCAAGACGCAGGAAAGCTGGGATTAACAATCATGGGGATTCCACAGAATATTGATCTCTGAACTCTTCCTGAGGTAAAACATTAGTATTGTTGTTCCTAAATGATTATGGACTTGCTTTCTTAGCATTATTTGAGGTCTACAAGCTCTCTGCATTTTTTTTATTTTGACCATTTCTCATTTTCTGAAAGTAAATATAAAATTTATTGCTTGGAGATTCGGATACATGTGGTCAGAAGTTTATAGAATAAAAGAGCAATTTACATTTTACTCAAAAATATAAAGAGAACAATCAGACAAACTGAACATTGTGCAGTGGTCTCGTAATGTTTGCAAGAGCGGTACATATGTCGGTGAACAGTGACTCATGAAGGAGGCATCCAGCACGCCAACACTGTACCATACATATAATTAGATCCAGAAATATTTGGACGGTGACACAAGTTTTGTCATTTAGCCATTTACCAAAACATATGCCAAATACAGTCCTATAACCAATCTGGGTGTAAAGGGCTGATTCTCAGCTTTAATCTGAGGGATTAACATACTGATTGGAGAAAGGGTTTAAGAATTACAGCTTTTTAATATGAAGCTGCCTCTTATTGAAGGGGCCAAAAGTAATTGGACAATTATCTCCATCAATTTATCCATCATATATTAAGCAGGTAGAAGGTCTGCAGCTGATTTCAGGTGCGACATTTGCATTTGGAAGCTGTTGCTGTGAACCCATAACATGCGGAGAAAGGAAGAGAAACAGTCGACTCGCTGCTTCCAAGATACTGAGCCGAGGAATCGTGACAATGGGAAGAAGAAAGTCTGGAGAAGGCTTGGAGCGGCTCCTGATCCTTGGCACATCCTGTGTAACACATGGTGGAGACGGAGTGATAGTGCGGGCATGCATGGCTGCCAATGGCACCAGGTCACATTGATGATGTGACTGAAGTCAGAAGCGGCCGGATGAATCCTGTGTGTACAGGGCAATAATTTCTGCTTGGATGATTGGATGACACTTCACAGGACAGATGAACAATTACCCAAAATATCTTGCAAAAGCAAAGAATGAGTAATATTCTGCAATGGCAGAGTCCTCATCAGATCTCAGCCCATCGAGCTGCATTTCACTGGCTGAAGACAAAAATGAAGGCAGAAAGAGCCACAAACAAGCGAGAACTGAAGTCTTTGGCCTTCAGAATTCAGCCTGTCATTGCTTCAAAGCATCACCTCAGAGGAGACCAGTGATGGTGACGGCCATGGCCTCCGGACTGCAGGCTGTCATTACTGCAAAGCCTCCCACCGGAGACCTGCGTTGGTGGCTGCCGTGAAATCCATACTTCAGTCTTTCATTGTTGCAAAGCCACACACAAAAGGAAACCAGCAATGGTGACAGACATGGACTACAGACTTCAGGCTGTTATTCCTGCAACACCTCACACAGGAGGAGACCAGTGATGATGACTACCTGTTAAGGAATGACCTGAGTTGGAGTAGTCATACTGCAACCACTGGGGGCATCACCGACCAGAATCGTTGTCAGGTTATAGCCAGAGGTCAGTACACTGAGCAGCAGTGTAGTTGGAAGGATAAGAAGGTAACAGACTCAGGATATAACCAGAGATCGGTGCACGGAGCAGCAGTGTAGTTGGAAGGATGAGGAGGTAACATACTCAGGATATAGCCAGAGGTCAGTACACATAGCAGAAGTATAGTTGGGAGGATAAGCAGGTAACGTAGTCAGGATATAGCCAGAGGTCGGTACACATAGCAGAAGTGTAGTTGGGAGGATAAGCAGGTAATGTAGTCAGGATATAGCCAGAGGTCGGTACACATAGCAGAAGTATAGTTGGGAGGATAAGCAGGTAACATAGTCAGGATATAGCCAGAGGTCAGTACACATAGCAGAAGTGTAGTTGGGAGGATAAGCAGGTAACGTAGTCAGGATATAGCCAGAGGTCAGTACACATAGCAGAAGTGTAGTTGGGAGGATAAGCAGGTAACATAGTCAGGATATAGCCAGAGGTCAGTACACATAGCAGAAGTGTAGTTGGGAGGATAAGCAGGTAACATAGTCAGGATATAGCCAGAGGTCAGTACACATAGCAGAAGTGTAGTTGGGAGGATAAGCAGGTAACATAGTCAGGATATAGCCAGAGGTCATTACACATAGCAGAAGTGTAGTTGGGAGGATAAGCAGGTAATGTAGTCAGGATATAGCCAGAGGTCAGTACACATAGCAGAAGTATAGTTGGGAGGATAAGCAGGTAACGTAGTCAGGATATAGCCAGAGGTCAGTACACATAGCAGAAGTATAGTTGGGAGGATAAGCAGGTAACGTAGTCAGGATATATCCAGAGGTCAGTACACATAGCAGAAGTGTAGTTGGGAGGATAAGCAGGTAACGTAGTCAGGATATAGCCAGAGGTCGGTACACATAGCAGAAGTATAGTTGGGAGGATAAGCAGGTAACGTAGTCAGGATATAGCCAGAGGTCGGTACACATAGCAGAAGTATAGTTGGGAGGATAAGCAGGTAACGTAGTCAGGATATAGCCAGAGGTCGGTACACATAGCAGAAGTATAGTTGGGAGGATAAGCAGGTAACGTAGACAGGATATAGCCAGAGGTCGGTACACATAGCAGAAGTATAGTTGGGAGGATAAGCAGGTAACGTAGTCAGGATATAGCCAGAGGTCAGTACACATAGCAGAAGTGTAGTTGGGAGGATAAGCAGGTAACGTAGTCAGGATATAGACGGAGGTCAGTACACATAGCAGAAGTGTAGTTGGGAGGATAAGCAGGTAACGTAGTCAGGATATAGACGGAGGTCAGTACACATAGCAGAAGTGTAGTTGGGAGGATAAGCAGGTAACGTAGTCATGATGTAGCCAGAGGTCTGTACATGGACCAGCCGAATAGTTGGGAGGATAATCAGGTAGCGTAGTCAGGATATAGCCAGAGGTTGATATATGGAGCAGCAGTATAGTTGGGAGGATAATCAGGTAGCGTAGTCAGGATATAGGCAGAGGTCGGTACATAGAGCAGCAGTAGGATCTTGACCCAATTTAGAAGACTACATTTGTTTTTAGATTTTTTTTGTAGAAAGCCAAACCTGCCGCTGAGGGTATGAGAGGCTTTGCAAAGTATTTCCGCTGTTTCTTTGTAATCTTCCCTTTGTAACATCTCAGTTCTTTTTGAGCTTTCTGCATCTCTGCAAGTCTTTTTGTAACAGCAGGAACCAAAGTATTCAATGGACAATTAGGAATAAATTCCGGCTGCAAGCCATAGTTAGCAAAAAATGGGCTTTGGGATGTAGAACTGTGCTTGGAATTATTATGGGCAAATCCCACTGTTGGTAAATAGTCCACCCAGTCATCTTGTAGGAAAGAAATAAAACAGCTCAGGTATTGTTCAAGGGTTTGGTTAGTTCTTTCAGTCTGGCCATTGTACTGTGGGTGGAAGGCAGTAGGCAAATTGACAGGAATTCCTATCGCTGTACAGAAGCTTTTCTGAAATTTTGATGTAAACTGAACACCTCTATCAGAAATGGGATTGTCTTGAATTCCATGCAGCCTAAATATCTGTGAACACTAATTCTGTGGTTTGTTCAGTGGTAGGAATCCCTTTAGTTGGAATAAAATCGTCCATCTTTGTGAGCCGATCCACCACAACAAGGATAAATGGATTTTAAAATCCATTGAGATTGATCCCCAAGGCCTAGATGGAACTGGAAGAGGTTGAAGATGTCTTAGAGGAGAAGATCGTGGGTCTTGTTCCTTGCACATGTTAAATGTGAGGAAACCTATTTTTTTCACATGCTTCCTACAATTAGGCCAACAACAAGACTGAAGTAGTAGTTCTTGCGTTTTCATTACTCCAGGGTGTCCTACAAGTTTAGAATCATGGACACGTTTGAGAACTTCAAGTCGAGCAGATTCGGGGACATATATTTGGTGGTTCTGCATCAAAAATCCCTCCTTAAAAGATCAATGTCTTTAGAAGGATGGTTAAGGAAAAAGTCAGTTTGGTATCCATCTTTAATCTTCGTTAAAAATTCTCCAGTATTCCCAAAACATTTTTTGGGCATAGAATGGTAGTCAGTGTTGAGATCTCTCCAGAGGTTCAATAAATATCCTGGGCAGAGCATCAGCCTTGCCATTTTTGAACCAGGCTGATAAGAAATTATAAAATTAAACCTGGAGAACAATAAGGCCCAACGTGCTTGTCTTGCAGACAACCTCTTAGCTACACGGATAAATTCTAAATCTTTGTGGTCAGTGAGGATGATCACCGGATGATTGGCCCCTTCCAAAAGATGTCTCCATTCAGAGAAGACGACTTTAATGGCTAACAGTTCCTTATTCCCAGTGTCATAGTTCTTTTCTGCAGCTGACATGGTGTGAGAAAGAAATGCACATGGATGAAGCTGCATTTTGTCTCCAACTCGCTGTGATAAAACAGCTCCCATCGCAGAGTGTGAGGCGTCAACTCCGACAACAAATGGCAGTTCAAGATTTGCATGGACAAGTAATGGTGCGGAAGTAAAAATGTCTTTAGTTTGTCAAACGCCACTTGTGCCTCTGGAGACCAGGAAAACGCTTTGGTTTTCTTTGAGTGAAGTAATTGGTAAAATGATTTTTTAAGTTTTTAACGACTCTTCTGTAGAAATTTGCAAATCCTATAAAGTGCTGGACGTCTTTTAGATTTTTTTGGGGTTGTCCAGTCAACTTCCGGTCTGATCCATACTCAGACATTCTGGGGAGATGATATATCCCAGAAATGTAATTCTGGTTTGTTCGAATTAACATTTTTCGAGTTTGATATAGAGATGGTTTTCCTGTAGACGTTCCCGGACTAACTGGACATGTCTGCGATGCTCCTCCAAGGAATCTCAAAATATGAGTATGCCATCGAGATAAACAGCAAATCGATCCAAGAAATCTGGAAAACATCATTGAGGTGCTGAAAGGTTCCAGGGGCGTTGCTAAGGCTGAAAGGCATAACCAGGTATTCAAAATGTCCATATCTAGTTCTTAAGGCGGTTTTCGACTCCTCTCCTGGCGGATTCGTGTGAGATTATAAGCCCCTCTTAGATCGAGTTTGGTGAAAATTCTGGCAGTAAGCATGTCCCTCCAACAACTCGGGAATTAAGAGGAGTGGATAGCAATTCTTAATGGTAATTTTATTTATTTCCCTGTAAAGATTACATGGCCGCAGGGTTGAGTCTTTTTCTACAAAAAAAAAACGGGTGCTCCAGCTGGCGAAGAAGGTTGAAAGCTATAGTCCTTTTTTATTCGGACTCCCATGACAGCACCACGAGAGGGGATCCGCCCTTCGGGAACAGGAAACCTACAGATACAAAAAGGGCGGCACCGCTCCCACGCATCAGTTGGTTTCCTGTTCCTGAGGGGACGGGATCCTGCAGATGACCGGATCCCAGGCCGGCCGGCCGGTACAGGTAGCGAGGGGGTCTCCTACCTCGGCCTGGTGCGGAGCTCCTGGAAGACGCCATGGCGGCCCAGGATGGGTGGCACGGCGGTGGCGTAGACAGCAGGGAGCAGCGTCCGGAGGAGGTCCATCTCCATAAGCAGACCGCGCCGGTGAGTATACCCCCTGGGACTCCCAACTCCAGCAGCCCGATCGCGGTGGTCAGGGGGGGGGCCGGCGCGGCTGCAGAGCGTTGGGGCCGGGGAGCGCTCCATAGTGCAGTGCCCGGGCGTCCCGCATGACTTCCGGTCACGTCGGAGTCGCAGTGACGTCAGGAGGCGGAGCCTCGGGGCGCTTCCGGGTCGGCGGCGCCACTGCGCAGGCGTGGAGACCCAAGATGGCGGCGCCCATCGGGAGGACGCCGATAAGCACCGGTTCCCCTGCCTGAAAGCGGCGCCAGCTGGGGAGGGGGGCCATATTAGGGGAGGGGCGTGGCAGGAGGAGATCTGCTGTCCGGAGGAGGGGTATATAGGCAGGACCCTAGATGGGTGCCTTGCCTTGGCCACATTATTGCAAGTGATGGAGTGCGAGCAGCAGCAAAAGCAGCAGCAACGGCGGCAACAACGACAATCTTCACTGCCGCCCCTGGATGACCTTAGGCAGGTCAAACAGAAGAAGAAAGAGGCCCGTGACAGTAAGGAGCGTCCGGGACGAAGTGACCAGTCCAGTCATAAGAGCTCCGCTAGGCGGACAGGAGCATCGACTGAGAAAAATCCCCCTCATTCTCCGGTACTTGATTGTGGCACTGGTAAGTGATCTTCGTGAATGTTCACTCAGTGACGGGGCCTCCTTCTGTGTTTTATTCTAGGGGAAGAAAGCTAAGAGTAAAACCAGACACAGGGAATGTGCACTCTGTGCATGCCCGTTACCAGATTCATGCCCCAAAAAGTTATGTCCCCCCTGTATCCAGCAGACAGTGGCGGAGGAATCGCCCGCAGTAGCGGCGTGTTTAAGGGATATAGTAAGGGCAGAGATGAAGGAAACCCTAAGATCCCTGTCCCAACCAGAGAGTGTAAGGGGTGAGGACGCGGTGGAGTCGGATTCCTCGACAGAGTGGAGGAGAAGTAAGGGCTCCCATATTTCATCTCCCTCGTCCTCCTCAGAAGAAGTGGACTCTGGTCGGTTTTGCCTGCCGCTCGACCGAGTAGACAAATTGGTAAAAGCAGTCAGAGGAACAATGGAGGTGGAGGAGCCGAAGCCTCAATTATCCATGCAGGATGTGATGTTCGGGGGGCTGGAGCAGAGGAAGCGTAGGGTCTTCCCACTAAACGAAAAGATCCAGGATCTCTTCCGCAGAGAGTGGAAAAAGCCAGATAAAAGAGGGTCGCTACCACCAGCCCTCAAGCGGAGATATCCCTTTGACGACACAGCAATGAATACTTGGGACAAGGCCCCCAAATTAGATGCAGCTATTGCGAAAGCATCGAAAAAATCCTCGCTACCCTTTGAGGACATGGGGTCCCTTAAAGATCCTCTAGACAGGAAGGCAGATACCTTCCTTAAAAATACCTGGGAGATGGCAGCCGGTTCCTTAAGACCAGCAGTAGCATCGACTTGCACGGCCAGGTCCATGATGGTCTGGTTGGACCAGTTAGAGTCGCAGTTAAAACAGGGAACATCTAGACAGGCAATCCTAGGGGCCCTTCCAATAATCCAGGATGGCGCAGCCTTCCTAGCGGATGCCTCGGCTGATGCAGTCAGAATGGCCGCCAGGGCAGCAGGACTCTCTAATGCGGCTCGGAGAGCCCTGTGGCTGAAGTGCTAGCCGGGAGATATTCAGTCCAGGGCGAAACTCTGTACTATCCCGTGTGAGGGGGAATATTTATTCGGAGCAGTCCTGGACGAATTACTGGAGAAGGCCGGGGATGATAAAAAGAAATTCCCAAACCTTTGGGCCGCATCTTACCGTCGTCCGTTTAATAGGAGGAGATTCGGTCAAGGGAGAAGACGTAACCCTTCACCTAATAGAGACCGTCCCAGATGGGAGGATAGAAGAAGAGGTACGGGCTTCATGTTCAGACGCTCGTCGAGAGAGCATAAAAGACAAAACCAATGACTAGCAATTCCCGTGGGGGGTAGACTGTCATCCTTCCTCCCAGCATGGCTACAGGTCACCAATAGTGACTGGGTGCGGAATGTAATAGCCACCGGACTCAGGTTGGAGTTCACTCAAGTCCCACGGGATACCTTTAAACCAACACCCTTAAGGTCTTCACCCTTCGAGCAAGCGGCTTTAGAAGCAGAGGTCTTGAACCTGTGTCTAAAAAAACGTTCTGATAGAGGTTCCAGAGTCTGAGAGAGGAAGAGGATTCTACTCTCCCTTATTCCTAATCCAAAAGCCGGATAAAACATTCAGAACGATTATTAATTTACGTTTCCTTAATGAATTTTTGGTTAAACACACCTTTAAAATGGAATCCATTAGTTCTACAATAAAGATGCTGTTTGAAGGGTGTTTTATGGCGGTAGTGGACTTAAGACGCATACTATCATGTGCCCATCCACGCAGATTTCCAGCAGTTCCTGAGAGTGGCGGTATCAATAGACGGTATAATCCGTCATTATCAATATAGAGCCCTTCCCTTTGGTCTCTCAGCAGCGCCCCGGGTATTTACAAAAATAGTGGCCGAGGTTATGGCTCATATACGGGAAGTTGACATCTTAGTTATCCCATACTTGGATGATTTTTTGATTGTGAGAAATTGAGTGGACCATTGTCTATCTCAGATTAAAAAAGCTAAGTCCAGATTAGAGAACCTCGGATGGATTATAAATTACGAAAAGTCCCGATTTCAGCCCTTAAAGGTCCAGAAGTTTCTAGGCTTGCTGTTAAATTCAGAAACCTAGCAGTGTCTGTTACCCATAAATTACAGCAGATACAGCAGCAGGTTCTTCGGGCAATCGATAGACCCCCCATGACCCTCAGGCAGGCCATGTCCCTGTTAGGCTCCCTAACCTCATGTATCCCAGCGGTCAAGTGGGCACAATTCCACACTAGGGCCCTTCAGAATGACGTCCGGGTTAATAGCAGAACCTTAGAGGGCTTCTTGCAGGGTCAGGTATTGCTAAGCCCCTCAACTATTACATCTCTTAGGTGGTGGCTCGATGTCGGAAATTTAGCCTCGGGGGTGCCCTGGGTGGTACAGATAACCTGCGTAATAACCACAGACGCTAGTCCTTGGGGTTGGGGGGCCCATATGGGGGACATAGTGGTACAGGGACAGTGGAACTCTGATGCTGAGATCTCATCTAACCAGAGGGAGCTGCTGGCGATTGAATTGGCCATTAAAAAACTCATTATGTATCTACAGGGCCATCATGTGAGGATACTTTCGGACAACCAGGTAGCGGTAGCCTATGTCAACCACCAAGGTGGAACCCGCTCCAACGCCCTGATGCGGATAACGGAACGTCTCCTTCAGATAGCAGAGAAAAATTTTCTATCTTTAACCGCGCTCCACATCAGCAGAAAAGACAACGTGAAGGCAGACTTTCTAAGCCGCAGGGCCCTAAGACGGGGAGAATGGGCCTTAAGCTCAGACATCTACAATCAGATTGTCCGCAAATGGGGTCGACCGGAGGTGGACCTCTTTGCCACCAAGGAAAACAGGAAGGAAAAAACTTTCTGTTCCCTAAATCCCAGGGAAAATCCACTGGCAGTGGACGCCCTCCTAATAAAATGGGACTTTTCGCTGGCTTACGACTTTCCGCCTTTGAACCTTCTACCTCTGGTAGTGAGGAAGATCAGGGAAGACGGGGCAAGAGTAATATTGATTGCCCCCTTCTGGCCCAGAAGGACCTGGTTTGCATGGTTGAGGACCATGTCAGTAGGCGATCCTTGGGTACTGCCGAACCTTCCAGATCTCCTCTACAAGGGGCCAGTCAACCACCCACAAGTAGCGGGACTCCGTTTGACGGCATGGTGTTTGAGAGGACACTATTGAGGGATAGAGGGTTCTCAGAAAATGTAATCAATACACTCCTAAAAAGTAGGAAACAAACCACCACAGGTATATATGCTAGAACCTGGAGGCAATTCCTGTCCACCTGTGAGTTTAATATCAGGAATGGAATACCTGTAAAACAGATCCTAGAATTCCTCCAGAGGGGTCTCGAGTTGGGCCTTTCCACTAGCACATTGAAAGTGCAAGTTTCAGCTTTAGGGGCCCTATTTGCATGTGACATTGCCGGTAACCATTGGGTAGCGAGATTCATTAAGGCAGTTACCAGATCAAGACCCATACTCAAAGATAAAAGGGAAGAAAGTTCCAGCGCTAGGAATGGAACATTAAAAATCCATTTTATTGTGCCAATGCATATTAAAATTCCAGCAGGTACAGCATATCAGTCGGATGACTGCAGAACAACGCGTTTCGACGCCTCAGGTCTTAATCATGTTCTGACATTAAATGCAACCAACTTCCTTATGTTGGATTCTCCCACCTCCAATAATCAGAAACAAGTGTGTGAACTGCTCCAAAAGAGCTCCTGATATGGTAATGGTAGGAGAGCCAAACAGAATGGAAGGAAAAACAGTCAGTGTAGACAACATAACATAAATAACATGCATAATATATAATATACTTTATCTTTTTTTCTCTCTTTCTTTCCCCTCTTTCTCCCTTTTCCTTTTTCCTTTTAAAAGGAAATATAAAAACTCCTAATGTAAAATAAAAAAGATGAATATGAACATCAATAATTGCAACCACATATTTTAAAGTACATATCACATATTCATGTCCCATAAATAATGTACCATAAATTATACTACAAAAGGATATGTACAAAAAAAAACAAAAAAAAAAAAACACGCAATCAAATATATAGGTAAATTCAGTATCCACCAAGACATCATCCCATCATTATTAGGGACAATTCCTAAGAGAAATTTGTATCCACATTAAATAAGTATGATGTCTACTGGATACACAAAAATCACATCATCTGAACTGTATCAAAGAGCAGTCTTTTCTCTTCCCTATTTCTCTCCTCCTACCCCTTCTTCCTTTCCTCATTCCTTTCTTTATCATATTTTTATTTATCAGATTAATATAAAGGAGAAAAAAAAAAAAAAAAAAAAAACGAAATGAAAATATCTCCAAAAAAACTTTTTAAAAAAATTTTTTTTTCTTTTCCTTTTTCTCCCTTTCTTCCTTTCCCTCTCTCCCTTTCCTTCCTTTCTCCTTTCCCTTTTCTCTTTCTTTTTATTTTATATAAAAATATTTGATAAATCTCCAAATGAGAAAACCCCAACCAATACACAACAAACGATCCATACAATATATTGCAACCCATGAATGAAAGTCTGGGATAAACGTATTTAATAATGCAATATAAGATCCTGTCGGCTATTCATTCCATCTGGATATCTTGTGCCCAGGGTGAAGATCCAGAAGGACTCCCTGTTCAAGAGTTTCCTTCTGTGATCTCCACCCCGAATCGGTCTGTGCACCTGTTCTATTCCCATGAAGTAAAAGCCACTGACATCCCCCTTGTGAACTGTGGCAAAGTGCTTTGAAACTGCCGAAACCGCAACAGCATTATGATTAGACACATCTGAGAGATGCCTCCTGATTCTGACCTTCATGTCTCCCAAAAGTTCATAAAAACATTTTTCCTCCCCCACTGAGACCAATAGTTTCAGGCATTGGCTCATTGGGGGAGAATTTGGGAGGCTGGATAGATCATTTTCTACAACCTTTGATTCTTGATATACCAGGTTATATCAGGGATACAAAGGAGGTGGTTAAGGCTCTGGACAATTTTTGTTGGAAATCTCATTATTCCTGGCTCTCATGCGACGTGATATCTTTATATCCATCTATACCTCATAACGTTGCATTACGCTGTCTATCCCAACATTTAGACAGATTTAGTGACTATGACACATGTTTGAAAGATTTTTTAATCTCATCTATTGATTTTCTCCTAAAGCATAATTATTTTTCTTTTGACAAAATTTTTTATTTGCAGTGCAGAGGAGTTAGTATGGGAGCTCGCTTCTCCCCCTCCCTTGCAAATATCGTTATGGCGAGGTGGGAGGAGGATTTCCTGTATTCGGATGAGAATCCATTTTCCAAATGCCTGCTATGGTATGGCAGATATTTGGACGACCTGCTGATGATTTGGTGTGGTCCAGAAGATAGTATACAGGGGTTTGTTTCATATTTGAATACTAATGAATTTAATCTAAAATTTACCTCTTATCATCATTTGACCACAATGAATTTTTGGGACGTCACCTTATCTATTAGTGATTCGGATGTGGTCATAGTCACTCCTTACCGCAAACCTACTGCCACTAATTCCATCTTAACGGCAGATTCCTGCCATGGGGTACAGACCAAGAATAATATTCCGGTGGGGGAACTGATTCGAATAAAACGAAACTGCTCCCAATCCAGTGATTACAATAGGGAAGAAAGTCAGGTTTGCAGCAGGCTTTCCAAGAGGGGGTATCGTCCCTGGATTCTCAATAGAGCTAAATCAATTGTACGTGAAATCAACAGGGAAGACTTACTGTTTAAACATAAATCATCTTATCTGAAAAATAAAACTAATAATAATATTGTCTTTTCAACCAATTACAGTAATCAGTATAATACGGTTACTAGCATTGTGAGAAAATACTTACCAATCCTTAATGAGGATCCCATTCTAAAACAGGTGATTCAGAATAATATTAGGTATGTTGCCAAACGGGCACCTACACTTAGCACTATTCTTTCCCCCAGTCTTTTTACAAGTGAGAGTGGCCAGACAGAAGGATCCTCATGGATGACACTAAAGGGTTTTTATAAATGTGGTGCAGCTAGATGTAAAACCTGTAATTTTGCACAAAAAGGAAAAACATTTTTTTCTATGGTAAATAAAAAAACATTTACCATTAAAAACTTAATAAATTGTAATTCCTCCTACATTGTATATTTAATATCATGCAGAATTTGTAACATCCAATACACTGGTTGCACCACGGGACCCCTGAAGGTCAGAATCAGGAGGCATCTCTCAGATGTGTCTAATCATAATGCTGTTGCGGTTTCGGCAGTTTCAAAGCACTTTGCCACAGTTCACAAGGGGGATGTCAGTGGCTTTTACTTCATGGGAATAGAACAGGTGCACAGACCGATTCGGGGTGGAGATCACAGAAGGAAACTCTTGAACAGGGAGTCCTTCTGGATCTTCACCCTGGGCACAAGATATCCAGATGGAATGAATAGCCGACAGGATCTTATATTGCATTATTAAATACGTTTATCCCAGACTTTCATTCATGGGTTGCAATATATTGTATGGATCGTTTGTTGTGTATTGGTTGGGGTTTTCTCATTTGGAGATTTATCAAATATTTTTATATAAAATAAAAAGAAAGAAAGAGAAAAGAGAAAGGAAGGAAAGGGAGAGAGGGAAAGGAAGAAAGGGAGAAAAAGGAGAAGAAAAAAAAATTTTTTAAAAAAAGTTTTTTTGGAGATATTTTCATTTCGGTTTTTTTTTTTTTCTCCTTTATATTAATCTGATAAATAAAAATATGATAAAGAAAGGAATGAGGAAAGGAAGAAGGGGTAGGAGGAGAGAAATAGGGAAGAGAAAAGACTGCTCTTTGATACAGTTCAGATGATGTGATTTTTGTGTATCCAGTAGACATCATACTTATTTAATGTGGATAAAAATTTCTCTTAGGAATTGTCCCTAATAATGATGGGATGATGTCTTGGTGGATACTGAATTTACCTATATATTTGATTGCGTGTTTTTTTTTTTTTTGTACATATCCTTTTGTAGTATAATTTATGGTACATTATTTATGGGACATGAATATGTGATATGTACTTTAAAATATGTGGTTGCAATTATTGATGTTCATATTCATCTTTTTTATTTTACATTAGGAGTTTTTATATTTCCTTTTAAAAGGAAAAAGGAAAAGGGAGAAAGAGGGGAAAGAAAGAGAGAAAAAAAGATAAAGTATATTATATATTATGCATGTTATTTATGTTATGTTGTCTACACTGACTGTTTTTCCTTCCATTCTGTTTGGCTCTCCTACCATTACCATATCAGGAGCTCTTTTGGAGCAGTTCACACACCTGTTTCTGATTATTGGAGGTGGGAGAATCCAACATAAGGAAGTTGGTTGCATTTAATGTCAGAACATGATTAAGACCTGAGGCGTCGAAACGCGTTGTTCTGCAGTCATCCGACTGATATGCTGTACCTGCTGGAATTTTAATATGCATTGGCACAATAAAATGGATTTTTAATTTTCCATTCCTAGCGCTGGAACTTTCTTCCCTTTTTTCTACTATTGATTGACTGCCTAGTCAAATCCGTGTGCAGGATTTGGATCCTACCAGCAAGGCAGTGCGGTGAGCTGGATTAATCTGTTCCTATACTCAAAGATAGGTGTATGCCTTGGGACTTAAATTTAGTCCTGACAGCCATGACAGAGATACCGTTTGAACCTCTGGATTCTGCTTCACTAAAGATGATATCACTTAAGACAGCCTTTTTGGTAGCAATAACATCTGCACGTAGAATAGGCGACATACAGGCACTTTCCAGATTACCTCCATACACAGAATTCTTACAGGATAGAGTAATCCTAAGGCCAGACCCAGCATACCTTCCCAAGGTAGCATCTCATTTTCATAGGACACAAGAGATAGTTCTGCCTTCCTTCCTCCCTAATCCAACCAATCCTAAAGAACAAAGACTTCAGACTCTAGATGTTAAGAGATGCCTACTTAAATATTTAGCAGCCACAGATCCTTGGAGGAAGGAGAACGCATTATTTTTATCCTTCCAAGGTCCCAGGAAAGGGTATAGAGTGTCAAAGCGCACGTTAGCAAGGTGGATTAGGGAGGCTATCTCTCTTGCCTACACAGCAGGTGGCGGTCCGGCTCCACAGAACCTGAGGGCGCATTCCACCTGTGCCATGGCATCATCCTGGGCAGAGAGATCGGGAGTATCAATTGACCAGATATGTAAGGCGGCCACCTGGTCATCTCCTTCTACCTTTTTTAACCACTATCGGTTAGACATGGGTGCCTCCTCAGATCTCACCTTCGGGCTAAAGGTACTGTCACACTTAGCGATGTACCAGCGATCCCGACCAGCGATATGACGCGGTCAGGATCGCTGGTACATCGCTAAGTGGTCGCTAGTGAGCTGCCACACAGGTAGATCTCACCAGCGACATCGCTGGGGACGGGGGTCGCTACTTACCTGTCACACCAGGCGATCCTGCGTCCTCCCGCCCGGCTCCACGCGTCGCTCATCCTCACAGCAGGAAGCGCCGCAGGAAGCTGACGACGAGAAACAGTCCTGAACGTTCTCGCGCGATCAGCGATTACCAGCGGGGGAGCCGGTCGTAGGTAAGTATCAGACACATTGATATCGCTAGCAATATCACTATAACGTCACTAGTTATAGCGATATTGCTAGCGATATCTCTTAGTGTGACAGGCCCTTAAGGGTGCTGCAGGCTGTAGTCCCTCCCTAATTTAGTTTACATCTCTGTAATTCTCTCGTGGTGCTGTCATGGGAGTCCGAATAAAGTATTAAGTTACGTACCGGTAACGGTATTTTTCGGAAGCCCATGACAGCACCCTTAGTTCCCTCCCTTGTTCACGTAGAAGGGTGCACCCCTTTAGAGGATTGTTTTTGCGAGTTCACCTTATGTGGGAGATGGTTTAAAGAATTGTAAATAGGATAGATAGGTTGTATATATTGTGTATATGCAGTGTACTAACCATGGTAGCCTCTCAAGCTCTGTAATCCAACTGATGCGTGGGAGAGGTGCCGCCCTTTTTGTATCTGTAGGTTTCCTGTTCCCGAAGGGTGGATCCCCTCTCGTGATGCTGTCATGGGCTTCCGAAAAATACCGTTACCGGTACGTACCTTTAATACTATTAGGACCGTTAAGGGCAAAATGTCCAGTGCCCCCACAATAGAGACATAGATGCTCTTTATGCCGCTTCTCCTTTCCTACTACAGGTTACGGATTACATCAATTTGCATAGATTCAGGCACACTTTGTGTCAAGGAGTAGTTAGGGGTGTTTCCAAACACTCTCAGCCTTTCCTTTGATCATTCTGTGAGTCTCTGATCAATTCGGATGCATAGTTGAATAAAGTCCTCTAAATTATCTGGGGTCTCTACCCTTGCAAGTTTATCCTTATTTAGCTCTTATAATCTTCGTCAAAATTGACTCCTCTGGGCAGCTAAATTCCATGTGGTGTCTGCCACCCAGCGGCGGAATTCGGACGTATATTCAGCTACAGAGCGCCGCCCTTGACGTAGGTTGCGCAATTTGGTTTCAGCTGTAGTACAACGATTCGGGTCATCAAACACTTGGTCCATAGCAATGATGAAGAAAACTAAGTCATTAAGGAGGTCACCGTTCTTTTCCACATAAGGTGAGGCCCATGCAAGAGCCTCATCAGTCAGGAGATTAATGATCAACGGAACCTTTTTCCTATCACTGGTAAACGGAGAAGGTTGCGTTTGTAAATAGATACGACACTGATTAAGGAAACCACAAAAATGATGATAATCCGCTCTGAACGTTGCGGGCAGCGGCATGCGTGCATTTGATTCCAAGCCTGAGTTGTGCAAATTCAGAAGTTGCCTCTGCAACTCATTAATTTCCTTTTGCGGACCCAACACCTGTGTTTGCAACTTATTTAAAAAAAATTTTCTTGGTAGTGATACCAAAATTTTGAAATTCAGCAACTGGCTGCCTCAGTTGGGCTGCAACAGACTCCATTTTGTGTGTGAGATTATTCTGTTAGGGAATGACCTGAATTGGAGTAGCGATATTGCAACTAATAGGGGCAGCACTGGCAAGTGGCGTCCTCGGGGTGTTGGGGTAGGGCTAAATTAACCCTTCACGGTTGATCCAGTGATTTCCAAATTAGTTCATAGGGCGCTGCTAGCAACTGGGAACGACCACACGGAGACGGGGGTCTCTGTACGAGAGGATACAGGCAGATCACTAGTCCCCTTTATTTTAGTCACTTCTTTTATAATCTTTTGCTTAATTATGCAAAGTTCTCAACTACCAATAACATCATTGTAATACATTCACTTTATAAACCAATAGTATTGCAAGAAAATCGGAATTTGTCCCTAGTTACGTGACGTAGAGAATAGAACAATAGCACGTTCTTTTAGGATCTCATATCTTGTACAAGCTAGAACAGTCTAGATTCAGAACAGCTGCGAACTTTCACCTAATTACAAAATTTATCTTGTAAACAACAAAATGGCGTCGCAAGCACAAAAATGGATCCTGGAGAACAAGATGTCCTGTACACCTGAATACTGTACTTCACATTTAGTCAGCCACCAACTGTACAAGTTCTCCCCTTATAAAGATGAGAGCAGCCTGTAATTGACATCATAGGTAGACCACAACTATGAGAGTCACAATGAGGAAACAAATCCATAAAATCTCCTTGTCTGATTTGGGAAGATTTATTTTGCAGATTATGGTGGAAAATAAGTATTTGGTCATTAAACAAAGTTCCTCTCAATATTTTGTTATCTATCCTTTGTTGGCAATGACAGAGGTCAGACCAGAGGCGTATCTAGGCTTCCTGGCACCCGGGGCAAGAATTTGGTTCGGCACCCCCCCCCCACACACACACACCAAGTACATATGCGACTTGCACTCTTAGCCATGTACCCAGGAGCTGCTCTCCCTAATGCTCTCAATGTTCAGTAAAAAACTGAAAGCAGGAAGAGAAGCTCGTTGTCAAGTATGAAAGTCGCGTATGAGTGAAGTGTCTGTTTCTGCTGAATCTGGAAAAGAAAAGGAAACTAGAGCATGGGTGTTGGTAAAAAAAAATCTTGCTAAGCTGAATAACATATTGAACAGCACGGTCAGTTTCTTCTGATAACAGCTGAGGCTGGAAATTTGCAACTGGGGGCCTAGCACCAAAAAATATCTCATATGGGGACAGGCCATATTTTGCAATAGGGGTAGTACGGATATGGTATAGTACAATGGGTAGGAGCTCTGGCCATGGAGCCGTAGTCTCCTGCATTATTTTGTCAATTGTCCCTTCAGTGTGCCGTTCAGCCTCTCAACTTTCCCACTGGATTGTGGGTGGTACGGAGTATGGAGGGCTACAGTGGATCCAAGCATTGTCAGAACTTCTTGGTACACATGAGAAGAAAAGGCCGGACCTTGATCACTTTCAACAACTTCTGGAACCCCATATCTGCATATGACTTCCATCACCAGTTTCTTTGCTTTAGTCTTTGCAGTCATGTTGGTAACAGGGAATGCTTCCAGCCAACTGGAGAACACGTCAACAACAACCAAACAGTATTCATACCTTCCAGACTTAAGCAACGTGATATGGTCCACCTGGAACCTTTGGAAAGGATAGTCGGGCTTAGCAAGATGCTTCGGGGGTACACGTTGAAGTTGACTGGGATTACAAGTCTGACAGATATTACAGGAACGGTTGAGCGCTGTCAAAACTGTGGAAATTCCCGGGGCCCAGTAGAATTTTTGCACCAGTGCGAGGGCCTGATTCTTTCCTCGATGTGTAGGCCCATGTGCCCATAGCAGGGTACATCCGCTTAGGGAGACACACGAGTTGGTCCTTTTTCCAGAGACCATTATCCATACGTGCCCCATCAGTCTTCCATTGCTTCACCTCTTCCTTTGGAGACATTCTCTGCATCGTCATTAAGCGGTCTCGCGGGGTCCGACAGAAAACTTCAGTCTGTTGTAGATCATCAGGTTCTTGTAGGGTCAATGCTTCTTGTAACTCTTTACGCTGAGAGCGTGTGGTCACCATAGCTGGAATGGTTGGTTCAACGGGTAAAAGAGCGGCGGCTTTCACTTGCATATCTGCAAATGTGTTGCCAACAGTCTGTGGACTGTTCCTAGGACCGTGCGCCTTAACTTTGATAATAGCCACCTGAGTAGGTAATTTGATCGAGTTCATGAGGTTTTAACAGCTTCAGCATTTTTCACTGGGGTTCTGGCAGTAGTAATAAACCCTCGATTGGCCCATAGAGCCCCAAAATCATGAGCAATACCAAATGCATACCGTGAGTCCGTGTATATATTAGCCCGTCTGTTCTTGGCCAAAGTACATGCAGTAGACAGAGCCTGGAGTTCTGCTTCTTGTGCTGACTGTGATAGTGGGAGTGGAGCTGCCTGCACTACAGTGTCCTCTGTGGTAACAGCGTATCCGGTGTGGAATCTACCAAACTCATCAGCATATCTTGAACCGTCCGTGTATAACACCAGATCAGGATTTGGGAGTGGATTCTCACTGACATTTGGTGGAGTAGCTGTTTCTTCTATCAGAAGTTGGGAACAATCATGTTGGAGGTAATCCTCATCACTGCCATCTTCCCTTATAGTTCATTATACCGTCTTTCAAGGCGTTGTAAAGGGGTTGCATTATGCGGGATGTATCCGGTATCCACTGACGACAATAAGTACATAATCCAAGAAAATGCTGGAGTTCAGCTAAATCTTTCAGGAAAGGAAGGGAGCTGGCAGCTATTTTTCTTTCTTCTGCGAGGTGTCTGACACCCTGAAGGAGACAGTGACCCAAGAATATCACTTGACCAAGGCAGAACTGAAGTCTCGAGGCCGAAACCCGACAGTTCAGTGCTGCCAGATGCTTGAGGAGGCAGAAATGGCAAAAGACACTCGCTCATTTTTTTTTTTTTTTTTGCAAACTGGTTGGGACTGTTTTGGGCCCCTTGTGGCATAACTGTGGGAAAGGCATGCAAAATACAGATTTCCTCACTGTCTTCATCTGCATAGGAGTTATGTAACGTAAGAACCATCTGACCATCATCTTGGAATTGTATTCTGGAGTTGGAACTGTGATAATAAATCTGCCCCTAGTAAATTTACTGGACATATGGGAGAGATTACGAACTGAACAGTAACCTCGGGGAAGGGTTTTATGGGGTTTATAAAAGTATATTAATTTGGTCTACCATCTACTCCGATTAAAACAGCGGGAGTATGACAATTTCTCTGAAAGTGTCCAAGTCGGGCACAGCGCCAGCATTGGTTGGCAGGGAGGGGCTGGGGAGAAAGGTTCCTAGTCATAGGATTAGGAGCTGAAGTCTGAGGGGGGGCTAGAGCTTGCTGTATGGGCTGAAGGGCACACTGATAAGGGACAAACTGTGTGCTCGCAGCCGCGCTGAGCACGATGGTGGGGGCTGGAGCAGCTACTAGTTTGCTTTTTATTTTCCTCTCTCTGCTGAACAGATGGGTTAAATTCTTCTGAAAACTTTTTTTTTTCTCTTCTCTGGATCGGGTGATTAAAATAGGAGGGGGTGGATACTCATAACCACTAGCAATATTAGGCATAGCGGAGACTGAGGCTGGCAGCGGATGATATTTCCTGGGGAGGGACCTTATCATCTAGCAGGGAGACCTCTTTCAAATCATTACTTTTAACTATTTGCCTGACACATTAGTCTCCTTAATCTCAGTTCCTTCTTTAATCACTTTCTCACACCACAGTCACTTTCTTGAACCACAATACATCCCATCCTTGCCATAATAATAGACAATTTTTCCTTCTTCAACATAGCAGTAACAGAAACAATCAGAATTCACTTTCTCTGTTCTTCCTAACACCTTCGTCACACAATTCATGTGCCAAGCCACAAAATTCTTCTTTCCACGGATTCTCTCATTTAGAGCTAAATATCCTTACTTCAGTTGTGCACAATACTGGAGCGGCCGTCTCAGTTTGTTCCACCGGGTCAACCCCCTCTGGGAAGCCCAAAATTCACGGTACTCAGTGAAAGGAGGAGGGCGTCTCAGACTATCCCTCCGGACACCTCTGGTTATATATATATCTATATATACCTGAGTTACGTATCCTACCCAGTCTTCGATCACTTCACCACGCCTGACTCTAATAGTGAATTCAGGACTTCAGGATATTTTGACTATAAAGAGAGCCACAATCACTGGTCAATCCGGGGTGTCCATCCCTTATGAGGTATGGTTCGAGCACTGGGCCCCCAACGGGACTGCACCTCTATATGATTCCACCCATGAATCACCCCACCACGAGGACAAACCTCAGATCCTCTTTGCAGCAACAAGCACAGGAAAACCACACCAATGGTCAGTCTGAACAGTATAACTGCCAACTTACCGTGGTTGTCGTGGGGGATGATCAGTCCCAATTTTCCAGCACCTGTGTCCGCTCCGAGGGTCCTTTGTCTTGTTGTCCTCCGGGGGCAGAAGCGTCCCTATTCGGGGGCCCCACTTTAGGCGCCAAGCTGTTGGGGTAGGGCTAAATTAACCCTTCACGGTTGATCCAGTGATTTCCAAATTAGTTCATAGGGCGTTGCTAGCAACTGGGAATGACCACACCGGAGACAGGGGGTCTCTGTACGGGAGGGTCCAGGCAGATCACTAGTCCCCTTTATTTTAGTCACTTCTTTTATAATCTTTTGCTTAATTATGCAAAGTTCTCAACTACCAATAACCTCATTGTAATACATTCACTTTATAAGCCAATAGTATTGCAAGAAGATCGGAATATGTCCCTAGTTACGTGACGTAGAGAATAGAACAATAGCACATTCTTTTAGGGTCTCATATCTCATATCTTGTACAAGCTAGAACAGTCTAGTTTCATAACAGCTGCGAACATTCACCTAATTACAAAATTTATCTTGTAAACAACAAAATGGCGTCGCAAGCATAAAAATTGATCCTGGAGAACAAGATGTCCCGTACACCTGAATACTGTACTTCACAAGAGTATAGCCAGAGGTTGGTACATGGAGCTGCAGTGTAGTTCGGAAGATAAGCAGGAATCGTAGTCATGAGATAGCTAGAGGTCAGTACACAGAACAACAGTATAGTTGGGAGGATAAGCAGGTAGCATAGTCAGGATATAGCCAGAGGTTGGTACACGGAGCAGCAGTATAGTTGGGAGTATAAGCAGGAATCAGTCAGGTTATAACCAGAGGTCGGTTCATGGAGCAGCAGAAGGATCTTGAGGATAAGCAGCAGGTGGGAAGAAGCTAGACTAAAGGCTGTAACACAGTAATCTCGCAATGAAGGAAGTACAATGCCAGGTTTAAGTAGGGTGCTTAATCAGGAGAGAACAGGGTGAGCCAATCAGGAACTTGAGGTGGAGACATCAGGAAGAGCACAGGTACAAATATCGGATTTAGCACAAAGCTGTCTAGCAAGCTGAATAGCTCAGAGGGAAGAGGTGCCGCCTTGTGCACAAGAGCTGTTGGGACCGAATCATGATAAAGCCATGGCCTCCAGACTTCAGGCTGTCATTACTGCAAAGCCTTACATCGGAGGAAACCAGCAATGGCGACGACCGTGGCCTCCAGACTTCAGGCGGTCATTGCTGCTAAGAATTCTCTACAAAGGGTTAAACGTGTACATTCCAATAAATAAAAAGTGAATTTGTTCAATTACTTCTAAGCCTCTGAAATGAGGATTTGTATGAAAATGGTTGCAATAACTAAACGTTTCAAAGCAGAGTTCAACCCCTTTAATTTAAACCTGAACGTCTCCACTTCAGTCACATCTCAGTTGTTTCGTTTTACACCCAAACATCAACATAGCAGCCTGCAGAGCTGAAATTACCAAGATTTGTCACTGGCCATAAGTTGCTAACTATATATCATTGTGCGGTTACTCGTGTGGTGGGCTCTCTGTGTACGGTGAGTAGCGCTGTGGGCTCTGTGTGTGCGGTGAGTATCGTGGTGGGCTTTCACTGTGTGCAGTGAGTAGCGTGGTGGGCTCTCTGTGTGCGGTGAGTAGCGTGGTGGGCTTTCACTGTGTGCAGTGAGTAGCGTGGTGGGCTCTCTGTGTGCGGTGAGTAGCGTGGTGGGCTTTCACTGTGTGCAGTGAGTAGCGTGGTGGGCTCTGTGTACGGTGAGTGGCGTGGTGGGCTCTCTGTGCGGTGAGTAGCGTGGTGGGTTCTCTGTGTGTGTTGAGTAATTGGTGGTGGGCTCTCTGTGTATGGTGAGTATCATGGTGGGCACTCGGTGTGTTGAGTATCGTGGTGGGCTCTCTATGCGGTGAGTATCGTGGTGGGCTCTCTGTACGGTGAGTTGCGTGGTGGGCTCTCTGTGCGGTGAGTAGCGTGGTGGGCTCCCTGTGCGGTGAGTAGCGTGGTGGGCTCTTTGTGTGTGGTGAATATCGTGGTGGGCACTCGGTGTGCGGTGAGTAGCGTGGTGGGCTCTGTGTGCGGTGAGTAGCGTGGTGAGCTCTGTACGGTGAGTATCGTGGTGGGCTCTCTGTGTACGGTGAGTGGCGTGGTGGGCTCTCTGTGCGGTGAGTAGCGTGGTGGGTTCTCTGTGTGTGTTGAGTAATTGGTGGTGGGCTCTCTGTGTATGGTGAGTATCATGGTGGGCACTCGGTGTGTTGAGTATCGTGGTGGGCTCTCTCTTTATGCGGTGAGTATCGTGGTGGGCTCTCTGTACGGTGAGTTGCGTGGTGGGCTCTCTGTGCGGTGAGTAGCGTGGTGGGCTCCCTGTGCGGTGAGTAGCGTGGTGGGCTCTTTGTGTGTGGTGAATATCGTGGTGGGCACTCGGTGTGCGGTGAGTAGCGTGGTGGGCTCTGTGTGCGGTGAGTAGCGTGGTGAGCTCTGTACGGTGAGTATCGTGGTGGGCTCTCTGTGTACGGTGAGTGGCGTGGTGGGCTCTCTGTGTACGGTGAGTGGCGTGGTGGGCTCTCTGTGCGGTGAGTAGCGTGGTGGATTTTCTGTGTGGAGTAATTGGTGGTGGGCACTCTGTGGTGAGTAGCGTGGTGGGCTCTTTGTGTGTGGTGAATATCGTGGTGGGCACTCGGTGTGCGGTGAGAAGCGTGGTGGGCTCTGTGTGCGGTGAGTAGCGTGGTGAGCTCTGTACGGTGAGTATCGTGGTGGCCTCTCTGTGTACGGTGAGTGGCGTGGTGGGCTCTCTGTGCGGTTAGTAGCGTGGTGGATTTTCTGTGTGGAGTAATTGGTGGTGGGCACTCTGTGTTGAGTAGCGTGGTGGGCTCTCTGTGTGTGGTGAGTAGCGTGGTGGGCTCTCTGTGTACGGTGAGTAGCGTGGTGGGCTCTCTGTGTACGGTGAGTAGCGTGGTGGGCTCTCTGCGGTGAGTAGTGTGGTGGGCTCTCTGCGGTGAGTAGCGTGGTGGGCTCTTTGTGTGCGGTGAGTATCGTGGTGGGCACTCGGTGTGTGGTGAGTATCGTGGTGGGCTCTGTGTGTTGAGTAGCGTGGTGGGCTCTCTCTGTGTGCGGTGAGTAGCATGGTGGGCTCTTTGTGTGTGGTGAGTATCGTGGTGGGCACTCGGTGTGCGGTGAGTAGCGTGGTGGGCTCTCTGGGCGGTGAGTAATGTGGTGGGCTCTCTGGGCGGTGAGTAGCGTGGTGGGCTCTCTGTGTATGGTGAGTATCGTGGTGGGCTCTCTGGTGACTAGCGTGGTGGGCTCTCTCTGTGCGTGGTGAGTAGCGTGGTGGGCACTCGGTGTGTGGTGAGTATCGTGGTGGGCTCTGTGTGTTGAGTAGCGTGGTGGGCTCTCTCTGTGTGCGGTGAGTAGCATGGTGGGCTCTTTGTGTGTGGTGAGTATCGTGGTGGGCACTCGGTGTGCGGTGAGTAGCGTGGTGGGCTCTCTGGGCGGTGAGTAATGTGGTGGGCTCTCTGGGTGGTGAGTAGCGTGGTGGGCTCTCTGTGTATGGTGAGTATCGTGGTGAGCTCTCTGGTGACTAGCGTGGTGGGCTCTCTCTGTGCGTGGTGAGTACCGTGGTGGGCTCTCGGTGTGTGGTGAGTATCGTGGTGGGCACTCGGTGTGCGGTGAGTAGTGTGGTGGGCTCTCGGTGTGTGGTGAGTATCGTGGTGGGCTCTCTGTGTGTGGTGAGTATCGTGGTGGGCTCTCTGTGTGTGGTGAGTAGCGTGGTGGGCTCTCTGTGTGTGGTGAGTAGCGTGGTGGGCTCTGTGTGTATAGTAAGTAGCGTGGTAGGCTCTCGGTGTGCGGTGAGTAGCGTGGTGGGCACTCTGTGTACAGTGAGTAACGTGGTGGGCTCTCTGTGTGCGGTGAGTAGCGTGGTGGGCTCTCTGTGTACAGTGAGTAACGTGGTGGGCTCTCTGTGTGCGGTGAGTAGCGTGGTGGGCTCTCTGTGTACAGTGAGTAACGTGGTGGGCTCTCTGTGTGCGGTGAGTAGCGTGGTGGGCACCCGGTCTGCAATGATTCGCGTTGGAGGCACTTTCCTCTCACAAGGAGATTTTGTTTGGTGCGTCAGTGTGACTGCTAATCTGTGGAGTAAATGTCACAAATAAATGGGGGCTCTTACTTTTTCCATGACTCGCCACCTTGTAGGGTGTGGGGCTCTGTATAATGAGACTATTATTTTGCCTGCAGGAGGGGGCTCTGGATCTAGCGGTGGAAGGTGGCATTGAGTCTCCAATTGGGAAAATCGTGGTCTCTGCGATTTATGACGGGGGCGCCGCGGACAACCACGGTACGTCACGGGGAAATTTACTCTGGATTTCTCCTGCCATTATAACATAATATAGTTAACAAGTAGTGACATCTTGGAAACACTTTGAATATACTATCCATACACGAAGGACCATAGAGCAACTCCAAAAGGAACCAAATAATCCTACAAAAACGGATGGAGTAATAGCCAACAAGATAAATGAACAAAGACGGAGGCTAAATATATAAACAAAGTACAGAAACGCTATCGATCCAATAACCTCACATGATTAATATGGGCATAGAAGGCCCCAAACTGCAACATGAAAAAGGTAACCTAACGCGACAGAAAGCTTCATATAGGGAAAAGAACCAAGCACAAAGTGCCACTGAACCCCTAACTGTGAGAAGTACAACAGCTTAATATTGCACTGGGTACAGAATTATTCTATACTAGCTGAAGAGGCCAGCGCTGCCCGGGCATAGTAACTATGGTTATAGCAAATTATATTGATTATATCTATATATAAAGCGGAGTGTAGAGCCCCGCCCACTCCGCATACCCACACCCACTATAATATCCCACATCATCCCGTCAGCCAGAGCCACCGGACAACTACCCCTAATATCCCACATCATCCCGTCAGCCAGAGCCACCGGACTACTACCCCTAATATCCCACATCATCCCGTCAGCCAGAGCCACCGGACTACTACCCCTAATATCCCACATCATCCCGTCAGCCAGAGCCACCGGACTACTACCCCTAATATCCCACATCATCCCGTCAGCCAGAGCCACCGGACTACTACCACTAATATCCCACATCATCCCGTCAGCCAGAGCCACCGGACTACTACCCCTAATATCCCACATCATCCCGTCAGCCAGAGCCACCGGACTACTACCCCTAATATCCCACATCATCCCGTCAGCCAGAGCCACCGGACTACTACCCCTAATATCCCACATCATCCCGTCAGCCAGAGCCACCGGACTACTACCCCTGATATCCCACATCATCCCGTCAGCCAGAGCCACAGGACTACTACCCCTAATATCCCACATCATCCCGTCAGCCAGAGCCACCGGACTACTACCCCTAATATCCCACATCATCCCGTCAGCCAGAGCCACCGGACTACTACCCCTAATATCCCACATCATCCCGTCAGCCAGAGCCACCGGACTACTACCCCTAATATCCCACATCATCCCGTCAGCCAGAGCCACCGGACTACTACCCCTAATATCCCACATCATCCCGTCAGCCAGAGCCACCGGACTACTACCCCTAATATCCCACATCATCCCGTCAGCCAGAGCCACCGGACTACTACCCCTAATATCCCACATCATCCCGTCAGCCAGAGCCACCGGACTACTACCCCTAATATCCCACATCATCCCGTCAGCCAGAGCCACCGGACTACTACCCCTAATATCCCACATCATCCCGTCAGCCAGAGCCACCGGACTACTACCACTAATATCCCACATCATCCCGTCAGCCAGAGCCACCGGACTACTACCCCTAATATCCCACATCATCCCGTCAGCCAGAGCCACCGGACTACTACCCCTAATATCCCACATCATCCCGTCAGCCAGAGCCACCGGACTACTACCCCTAATATCCCACATCATCCCGTCAGCCAGAGCCACCGGACTACTACCCCTAATATCCCACATCATCCCGTCAGCCAGAGCCACCGGACTACTACCCCTAATATCCCACATCATCCCGTCAGCCAGAGCCACCGGACTACTACCCCTAATATCCCACATCATCCCGTCAGCCAGAGCCACCGGACTACTACCCCTAATATCCCACATCATCCCGTCAGCCAGAGCCACCGGACTACTACCACTAATATCCCACATCATCCCGTCAGCCAGAGCCACTGGACTACTACCCCTAATATCCCACATCATCCCGTCAGCCAGAGCCACCGGACTACTACCCCTAATATCCCACATCATCCCGTCAGCCAGAGCCACCGGACTACTACCCCTAATATCCCACATCATCCCGTCAGCCAGAGCCACCGGACTACTACCACTAATATCCCACATCATCCCGTCAGCCAGAGCCACCGGACTACTACCACTAATATCCCACATCATCCCGTCAGCCAGAGCCACCGGACTACTACCCCTAATATCCCACATCATCCCATCAGAGCCACCGGACTACTACCTCTAATATCTCACATCATCCCGTCAGCCAGAGCCACCGGACTACTACCCCTAATATCCCACATCATCCCGTCAGCCAGAGCCACCGGACTACTTCCCCTAATATCCCACATCATCCCGTCAGCCAGAGCCACCGGACTACTACCCCTAATATCCCACATCATCCCGTCAGCCAGAGCCACCGGTCTACTACCACTAATATCCCACATCATCCCGTCAGCCAGAGCCACCGGACTACTACCCCTAATATCCCACATCATCCCGTCAGCCAGAGCCACCGGACTACTACC
Organism: Dendrobates tinctorius; assembly: GCF_039654945.1. Lineage (NCBI taxonomy): Eukaryota > Metazoa > Chordata > Amphibia > Anura > Dendrobatidae > Dendrobates > Dendrobates tinctorius. The sequence continues at coordinate 488,762 of NW_027362107.1, forward strand.
CCTAATATCCCACATCATCCCGTCAGCCAGAGCCACCGGACTACTTCCCCTAATATCCCACATCATCCCGTCAGCCAGAGCCACCGGACTACTACCCCTAATATCCCACATCATCCCGTCAGCCAGAGCCACCGGACTACTACCCCTAATATCCCACATCATCCCGTCAGCCAGAGCCACCGGACTACTACCTCTAATATCTCACATCATCCCGTCAGCCAGAGCCACCGGACTACTACCCCTAATATCCCACATCATCCCGTCAGCCAGAGCCACCGGACTACTACCACTAATATCCCACATCATCCCGTCAGCCAGAGCCACCGGACTACTACCCCTAATATCCCACATCATCCCATCAGAGCCACCGGACTACTACCTCTAATATCTCACATCATCCCGTCAGCCAGAGCCACCGGACTACTACCCCTAATATCCCACATCATCCCGTCAGCCAGAGCCACCGGACTACTACCCCTAATATCCCACATCATCCCGTCAGCCAGAGCCACCGGACTACTACCCCTAATATCCCACATCATCCCGTCAGCCAGAGCCACCGGACTACTACCCCTAATATCCCACATCGCCCCGTCAGCCAGAGCCACCGGACTACTACCCCTAATATCCCACATCGCCCCGTCAGCCAGAGCCACCGGACTACTACCCCTAATATCCCACATCGCCCCGTCAGCCAGAGCCACCGGACTACTTCCCCTAATATCCCACATCATCCCGTCAGCCAGAGCCACCGGACTACTACCACTAATATCCCACATCATCCCGTCAGCCAGAGCCACCGGCCTACTACCCCTAATATCCCACATCATCCCGTCAGCCAGAGCTACCGGACAACTACACCTAATATCCCACATCATCCCGTCAGCCAGAGCCACCGAACTACTACCCCTAATATCCCACATCATCCCGTCAGCCAGAGCCACTGGACTACTACCCCTAATATCCCACATCGCCCCGTCAGCCAGAGCCACCGGACTACTACCCCTAATATCCCACATCGCCCCGTCAGCCAGAGCCACCGGACTACTTCCCCTAATATCCCACATCATCCCGTCAGCCAGAGCCACCGGACTACTACCACTAATATCCCACATCATCCCGTCAGCCAGAGCCACCGGCCTACTACCCCTAATATCCCACATCATCCCGTCAGCCAGAGCTACCGGACAACTACACCTAATATCCCACATCATCCCGTCAGCCAGAGCCACCGAACTACTACCACTAATATCCCACATCATCCCGTCAGCCAGAGCCACCGGACTACTACCACTAATATCCCACATCATCTCGTCAGCCAGAGCCACTGGACTACTACCACTAATATCCCACATCATCTCATCAGCCAGAGCCACCGGACAACTACCACTAATATCCCACATCATCCCGTCAGCCAGAGCCACTGGACTACTACCACTAATATCCCACATCATCTCATCAGCCAGAGCCTCCGGACTACTACCTCTAATATCCCACATCATCCCGTCAGCCAGAGCCACTGGACTACTACCACTAATATCCCACATCATCTCATCAGCCAGAGCCACCGGACAACTACCACTAATATCCCACATCATCCCATCAGCCAGAGCCACCGGACTACTACATCTAATATCCCACATCATCCCGTCAGCCAGAGCCACTGGACTACTACCCCTAATATCCCACATCATCCCGTCAGCCAGAGCCACCGGACTACTACCCCTAATATCCCACATCATCCCGTCAGCCAGAGCCACCGGACTACTACCCCTAATATCCCACATCATCCCGCCAGCCAGAGCCACCGGACTACTACCCCTAATATCCCACATCATCCCGTCAGCCAGAGCCACCGGACTACTACCACTAATATCCCACATCATCCCGTCAGCCAGAGCCACCGGACTACTACCACTAATATCCCACATCATCCCATCAGCCAGAGCCACCGGACTACTACCCCTAATATCCCACATCATCCCGTCAGCCAGAGCCACCGGACTACTACCACTAATATCCCACATCATCCCATCAGCCAGAGCCACCGGACTACTACCCCTAATATCCCACATCATCTCGTCAGCCAGAGCCACCGGACTACTACCCCTAATATCCCACATCATCCCGTCAGCCAGAGCCACCGGACTACTACCACTAATATCCCACATCATCTCGTCAGCCAGAGCCACCGAACTACTACCCCTAATATCCCGCATCATCCCGTCAGCCAGAGCTACCGGACAACTACACCTAATATCCCACATCATCCCGTCAGCCAGAGCCACCGAACTACTACCCCTAATATCCCGCATCATCCCGTCAGCCAGAGCCACCGGACTACTACCCCTAATATCCCACATCATCCCGTCAGCCAGAGCTACCGGACAACTACACCTAATATCCCACATCATCCTGTCAGCCAGAGCCACCGGACTACTACCACTAATATCCCACATCATCCCGTCAGCCAGAGCCACCGGACTACTACCCCTAATATCCCACATCATCCCGTCAGCCAGAGCCACCGGACTACTACCACTAATATCCCGCATCATCTCGTCAGCCAGAGCCACCGGACTACTACCCCTAATATCCCGCATCATCCCGTCAGCCAGAGCTACCGGACAACTACACCTAATATCCCACATCATCCCGTCAGCCAGAGCCACCGAACTACTACCCCTAATATCCCGCATCATCCCGTCAGCCAGAGCCACCGGACTACTACCCCTAATATCCCACATCATCCCGTCAGCCAGAGCTACCGGACAACTACACCTAATATCCCACATCATCCCGTCAGCCAGAGCCACCGGACTACTACCACTAATATCCCACATCATCCCGTCAGCCAGAGCCACCGGACTACTACCCCTAATATCCCACATCATCCCGTCAGCCAGAGCCACCGGACTACTACCCCTAATATCCCACATCATCCCGTCAGCCAGAGCCACCGGACTACTACCACTAATATCCCACATCATCCCGTCAGCCAGAGCCACTGGACTACTACCACTAATATCCCACATCATCTCATCAGCCAGAGCCTCCGGACTACTACCTCTAATATCCCACATCATCCCGTCAGCCAGAGCCACCGGACTACTACCCCTAATATCCCACATCATCCCGTCAACCAGAGCCACTGGACTACTACCACTAATATCCCACATCATCTCATCAGCCAGAGCCACCGGACTACTACCCCTAATATCCCACATCATCCCGTCAGCCAGAGCCACCGGACTACTACCCCTAATATCCCACATCATCCCGTCAGCCAGAGCCACCGAACTACTTCCCCTAATATCCCACATCATCCCATCAGAGCCTCCGGACTACTACCACTAATATCCCACATCATCCCGTCAGCCAGAGCCACTGGACTACTACCCCTAATATCCCACATCATCCCGTCAGCCAGAGCCACTGGACTACTACCACTAATATCCCACATCATCTCATCAGCCAGAGCCTCCGGACTACTACCCCTAATATCCCACATCATCCCGTCAGCCAGAGCCACCGAACTACTTCCCCTAATATCCCACATCATCCCATCAGAGCCTCCGGACTACTACCACTAATATCCCACATCATCCCGTCAGCCAGAGCCACTGGACTACTACCACTAATATCCCACATCATCCCGTCAGCCAGAGCCACCGGACTACTACCTCTAATATCCCACATCATCCCGTCAGCCAGAGCCACCGAACTACTTCCCCTAATATCCCACATCATCCCATCAGAGCCTCCGGACTACTACCACTAATATCCCACATCATCCCGTCAGCCAGAGCCACTGGACTACTACCACTAATATCCCACATCATCCCGTCAGCCAGAGCCACTGGACTACTACCACTAATATCCCACATCATCTCATCAGCCAGAGCCTCCGGACTACTACCTCTAATATCCCACATCATCCCGTCAGCCAGAGCCACTGGACTACTACCACTAATATCCCACATCATCTCATCAGCCAGAGCCACCGGACTACTACATCTAATATCCCACATCATCCCGTCAGCCAGAGCCACTGGACTACTACCCCTAATATCCCACATCATCCCTTCAGCCAGAGCCACCAGACTACTACCCCTAATATCCCACATCATCCCGTCAGCCAGAGCCACCGGACTACTACCCCTAATATCCCACATCATCCCGTCAGCCAGAGCCACCGGACTACTACCCCTAATATCCCACATCATCCCGTCAGCCAGAGCCACCGGACTACTACCCCTAATATCCCACATCATCCCGCCAGCCAGAGCCACCGGACTACTACCCCTAATATCCCACATCATCCCGTCAGCCAGAGCCACCGGACTACTACCACTAATATCCCACATCATCCCGTCAGCCAGAGCCACCAGACTACTACCACTAATATCCCACATCATCCCATCAGCCAGAGCCACCGGACTACTACCCCTAATATCCCACATCATCCCGTCAGCCAGAGCCACCGGACTACTGCCACTAATATCCCACATCATCCCATCAGCCAGAGCCACCGGACTACTACCCCTAATATCCCACATCATCCCGTCACCCAGAGCTACCGGACTACTACCCCTAATATCCCACATCATCCCGTCAGCCTGAGCCACCGGACAACGACCCCTAATATCCCACATCATCCCGTCAGCCAGAGCTACCGGACAACTACCCCTAATATCCCACATCATCCCGTCAGCCAGAGCCACCGGACTACTACCCCTAATATCCCACATCATCCCGTCAGCCTGAGCCACCAGACAACGATCCCTAATATCCCACATCATCCCGTCAGCCAGAGCCACCGGACTACTACCCCTAATATCCCACATCATCCCGTCAGCCAGAGCCACCGGACTACTACCACTAATATCCCACATCATCCCGTCAGCCAGAGCCACTGGACTACTACCCCTAATATCCCACATCATCCCATCAGCCAGAGCCACCGGACTACTACCCCTAATATCCCACATCATCCCGTCAGCCAGAGCCACCGGACTACTACCCCTAATATCCCACATCATCCCGTCAGCCAGAGCCACCGAACTACTTCCCCTAATATCCCATATCATCCCATCAGAGCCTCCGGACTACTACCTCTAATATCCCACATCATCCCGTCAGCCAGAGCCACCGAACTACTTCCCCTAATATCCCACATCATCCCATCAGAGCCTCCGGACTACTACCTCTAATATCCCACATCATCCCGTCAGCCAGAGCCACTGGACTACTACCACTAATATCCCACATCATCCCGTCAGCCAGAGCCACCGGACTACTACCCCTAATATCCCACATCATCCCGTCAGCCAGAGCCACCGAACTACTTCCCCTAATATCCCACATCATCCCATCAGAGCCTCCGGACTACTACCTCTAATATCCCACATCATCCCGTCAGCCAGAGCCACCGAACTACTTCCCCTAATATCCCACATCATCCCATCAGAGCCTCCGGACTACTACCTCTAATATCCCACATCATCCCGTCAGCCAGAGCCACCGGACTACTACCACTAATATCCCACATCATCTCATCAGCCAGAGCCACCGGACTACTACCCCTAATATCCCACATCATCCCGTCAGCCAGAGCCACTGGACTACTACCCCTAATATCCCACATCATCCCGTCAGCCAGAGCCACCAGACTACTACCCCTAATATCCCACATCATCCCGTCAGCCAGAGCCACCGGACTACTACCCCTAATATCCCACATCATCCCGCCAGCCAGAGCCACCGGACTACTACCCCTAATATCCCACATCATCCCGCCAGCCAGAGCCACCGGACTACTACCCCTAATATCCCGCATCATCCCGTCAGCTAGAGCCACCGGACAACTACCCCTAATATCCCACATCATCCCGTCAGCCAGAGCCACCGGACTACTACCCCTAATATCCCACATCATCCCGTCAGCTATAGCCACCGGACTACTACCCCTAATATCCCACATCATCCCGTCAGCTATAGCCACCGGACTACTATCACTAATATCCCACATCATCTCATCAGCCAGAGCCACCGGACTACTACCCCTAATATCCCACATCATCCCGTCAGCCAGAGCCACCGGACTACTACCCCTAATATCCCACATCATCCCGTCAGCCTGAGCCACCAGACAACGACCCCTAATATCCCACATCATCCCGTCAGCCAGAACCACCGGACAACGACCCCTAATATCCCACATCATCCCATCAGCCTGAGCCACCAGACAACGACCCCTAATATCCCACATCATCCCGTCAGCCAGAGCCACCGGACAACGACCCCTAATATCCCACATCATCCCGTCAGCCTGAGCCACCAGACAATGACCCCTAATATCCCACATCATCCCGTCAGCCAGAGCCACCGGACAACGACCCCTAATATCCCACATCATCCCGTCAGCCAGAGCCACCGGACTACTACACCTAATATCCCACATCATCCCATCAGCCAGAGCCACCGGACTACTACCCCTAATATCCCACATCATCTCGTCAGTCAGAGCCACCGGACTACTACACCTAATATCCCACATCATCCCGTCAGCCAGAGCTACCGGACTACTACCCCTAATATCCCACATCATCCTGTCAGCCAGAGCCACCGGACTACTACCCCTAATATCCCACATCATCCCGTCAGCCAGAGCCACCGGACTACTACCCCTAATATCCCACATCATCCCGTCAGCCAGAGCTACCGGACTACTACCCCTAATATCCCACATCATCCTGTCAGCCAGAGCCACCAGACAACGACCCCTAATATCCCACATCATCCCGTCAGCCAGAGCCACCGGACTACTACCCCTAATATCCCACATCATCCCGTCAGCTATAGCCACCGGACTACTATCACTAATATCCCACATCATCTCATCAGCCAGAGCCACCGGACTACTATCCCTAATATCCCACATCATCCCGTCAGCCAGAGCCACCGGACTACTACCCCTAATATCCCACATCATCCCGTCAGCCAGAGCCACCAGACAACGACCCCTAATATCCCACATCATCCCGTCAGCCAGAGCCACCGGACAACGACCCATAATATCCCACATCATCTCGTCAGTCAGAGCCACCGGACTACTACCCCTAATATCCCACATCATCCCGTCAGCCAGAGCTACTGGACTACTACCCCTAATATCCCACATCATCCTGTCAGCTAGAGCCACCGGACAACTACCCCTAATATCCCACATCATCCCGTCAGTCAGAGCCACCGGACTACTACACCTAATATCCCACATCATCCCGTCAGCCAGAGCTACTGGACTACTACCCCTAATATCCCACATCATCCTGTCAGCTAGAGCCACCGGACAACTACCCCTAATATCCCACATCATCCTGTCAGCTAGAGCCACCGGACAACTACCCCTAATATCCCACATCATCCCGTCAGCCAGAGCCACCGGACTACAACCCCTAATATCCCACATCATCCCGTCAGCCAGAGCTACCGGACTACTGCCCCTAATATCCCACATCATCCCATCAGCCAGAGCCACCGGACTACTACCCCTAATATCCCACATCATCCCATCACCCAGAGCCACCGGACAACTACCCCTAATATCCCACATCATCTCGTCAGTCAGAGCCACCGGACTACTACCCCTAATATCCCACATCATCCCATCAGCCAGAGCCACCAGACAACGACCCCTAATATCCCACATCATCCCGTCAGCCAGAGCTACTGGACTACTACCCCTAATATCCCACATCATCCTGTCAGCTAGAGCCACCGGACAACTACCCCTAATATCCCAGATCATCCCGTCAGCTATAGCCACCAGACAACGACCCCTAATATCCCACATCATCCCGTCAGCCAGAGCCACCGGACTACTACCCCTAATATCCCACATCATCCCATCAGCCAGAGCCACCGGACAACTACCCCTAATATCCCACATCATCTCGTCAGTCAGAGCCACCGGACTACTACCCCTAATATCCCACATCATCCCATCAGCCAGAGCCACCAGACAACGACCCCTAATATCCCACATCATCCCGTCAGCCAGAGCCACCGGACTACTACCCCTAATATCCCACATCATCCCATCAGCCAGAGCCACCGGACAACTACCCCTAATATCCCACATCATCCCATCAGCCAGAGCCACCGGACAACGACCCATAATATCCCACATCATCTCGTCAGTCAGAGCCACCGGACTACTACACCTAATATCCCACATCATCCCGTCAGCCATAGCTACTGGACTACTACCCCTAATATCCCACATCATCCTGTCAGCTAGAGCCACCGGACAACTACCCCTAATATCCCACATCATCCCGTCAGCCAGAGCCACCGGACTACTACCCCTAATATCCCACATCATCCCGTCAGCCAGAGCTACCGGACTACTGCCCCTAATATCCCAGATCATCCCGTCAGCTATAGCCACCAGACAACGACCCCTAATATCCCACATCATCCCGTCAGCCAGAGCCACCGGACTACTACCCCTAATATCCCACATCATCCCGTCAGCCAGAGCTACCGGACTACTGCCCCTAATATCCCAGATCATCCCGTCAGCTATAGCCACCGGACTACTACCCCTAATATCCCACATCATCCCATCAGCCAGAGCCACCGGACAACTACCCCTAATATCCCACATCATCCCGTTAGCCAGAGCCACCGGACTACTACCCCTAATATCCCACATCATCCCGTCAGCCAGAGCTACCGTACTACTACCCCTAATATCCCACATCATCCCGTCAGCCAGAGCCACCGGACTACTACCCCTAATATCCCACATCATCCCATCAGCCAGAGCCACCGGACAACTACCCCTAATATCCCACATCATCCCGTTAGCCAGAGCCACCGGACTACTACCCCTAATATCCCACATCATCCCGTCAGCCAGAGCCACCGGACTACTACCACTAATATCCCACATCATCCCGTCAGCCAGAGCTACCGTACTACTACCCCTAATATCCCAGATCATCCCGTCAGCCAGAGCCACCGGACTACTACCCCTAATATCCCACATCATCCCGTCAGCCAGAGCCACCGGACAACGACCCCTAATATCCCACATCATCCCGTCAGCCAGAGCCACCGGACTACTACCACTAATATCCCACATCATCCCGTCAGCCAGAGCCACCGGACTACTACCCCTAATATCCCACATCATCCCGTCAGCCAGAGCCACCGGACTACTACCCCTAATATCCCACATCATCCCGTCAGCCAGAGCCACCGGACTACTACCCCTAATATCCCACATCATCCCGTCAGCCAGAGCCACCGGACTACTACCCCTAATATCCCACATCATCCCGTCAGCCAGAGCCACCGGACTACTACCCCTAATATCCCACATCATCCCGTCAGCCAGAGCCACCGGACTACTACCCCTAATATCCCACATCATCCCGTCAGCCAGAGCCACCGGACTACAACCCCTAATATCCCACATCATCCCGTCAGCCAGAGCCACCGGACTACTACCCCTAATATCCCACATCATCCCGTCAGCCAGAGCCACCGGACTACTACCCCTAATATCCCACATCATCCCGTCAGCCAGAGCCACCGGACTACTACCCCTAATATCCCACATCATCCCGTCAGCCAGAGCCACCGGACTACTACCACTAATATCCCACATCATCCCGTCAGCCAGAGCCACCGGACTACTACCCCTAATATCCCACATCATCCCATCAGCCAGAGCCACCGGACTACTACCCCTAATATCCCACATCATCCCGTCAGCCAGAGCCACCGGACTACTACCCCTAATATCCCACATCATCCCGTCAGCCAGAGCCACCGGACTACTACCCCTAATATCCCACATCATCCCGTCGAGCAGAGCCACCGGACTACTACCCCTAATATCCCACATCATCCCGTCAGCCTGGGGTCAGAGCCAGAGCACTGAGTGGAACGGCCCTAACTTCCATACCGGGGACCCCTTTAAGAGAGGCCTGGCGTCAGAACCAGAGCGCTAAGTGGATTTGCGCTGACTTCCATACCAATTATCCCTTTAATAGAAGCCTGGAGTCAGTACCAAAGCGCTGGATGGATTTGCCCTGACTTCCATACCGGGGATCCCTTTAAGAGACGCTGGGGTCAGAACCACTGCGCTGAGTGGAACGATCCTAACTTCCATACTGTGGATCCCTTTAAGAGAGGCCTGGGGTCAGAAACAGAGTGCTTAGTGGAATTGCCCTATATTCTATACCAATGATCCCTTTAAGAGATGCTGGGGTCAGAACCACAGCGCTGAGTGGAACGATCCTAACTTCCATACTGTGGATCCCTTTAAGAGAGGCCTGGGGTCAAACCAAAGCGCTGGATGGATTTGCCCTAACTCCCATACTGGAGATCCCTTTAAGAGGGAAGATTTGCCTATAGAATGGAGGATGTGTGATGGGTATATGGGCACAGGAGGGGGGATTCATTTCTGTTATGTGCTGTCTGCTCCTTTCTGGGGGACAGGCAATGGCTGGGAGCTTAAGTTTCCGGGGATGCTAGATTTCTCCCCACCGGTCACTGTCTGCTGAGGTGTTGTGGAGTGAGAAAACTGTTGCTCATAGCAACCAATCACAGCTCAGCTTCTTTTAAACAGCTTTGGTGAAATGAAAGATGCTTCGTGATTGGTTGGTGACACACACACACACACACACACACACATTCAATTTTATATATAGAGTTAAGTAATTGCCAAGAAATAGGGCACAGGCCCCCGAGGAAGCAACACCACGTGAAACACGCGTCGGGGCTCTTCTTGGCGTGCCCAACTGCTCACTGTTCCCCCTTCCCCACATGGGTAAGCTATAGCTTATTTGCATTATGGGCGGCACCTTAATCTTTGAAGGGCTAGGAGAATGTATAGTGGCTTATATTGACTTGTCCACAAGGATTGGTATAGGAGTTTAGTCTCTAATAATTCTGTACCCAGTGCAATATTAAGCTGTTGTACTTCTCACAGTTAGGGGTTCAGTGGCATTTTGTGCTGCTTGGTTCTTTTCCCTATATGAAGCTTTCTGTCGCGTTAGGTTACCTTTTTCATGTTGCAGTTTGGGGCCTTCTATGCCCATATTAATCATGTGAGGTTGTTGGATCGATAGCGTTTCTGTACTTTGTTTATATATTTAGCCTCCGTCTTTGTTCATTTATCTTGTTGGCTATTACTCCTTCCGTTTTTGTAGGATTATTTCCTTACAACATAATAGAAGTTGTCATTGATGCGCAGAGAGCTGTAATGGCCACCACAGAGACAGATACCAGTATGTCCGGAGATGGGGAGGGGCCGGTAGCTTCCTATACTGTGAATTGGACGGCTCTCCATTACCCAGGAGCCTCTTGTTTACAGTGGGGGAGGGGCCAGTATCTTGCTATACTCGGGATTGGACGGCTCATCATTACCCAGGAGCCTCTTGTTTACAGTGGGGGAGGGGCCAGTATCTTGCTATACTCGGGATTGGACGGCTCTCCATTACCCACAAGCCTCTTGTTTACAGGGGGGAGGGGCCAGTATCTTGCGCTACTGGGCATTGAATGGCTCTCAAGTAGCCTTTTGTTTACAGTGGAGGAGGTGCCAGTATCTTGGTATACTCGGGATTGGATGGCTCTCCATTACCCAGGATCCTCTTGTTTACAGTGGGGGAGGGGCCAGTATCTTGCTATTCTGGGCATTGGATGGCTCTCCATTACCCAGGAGCCTCTTGTCTGTTGCGGGGGAGGGGCCGGTAGGTTGCTATGCTGGGGATTTGATGGCTCTCCATTACCCAGGGGGTCGCTTACTCACTAAGTCTCTCCTGTAGGTGGGATTGTACGAGGAGATGAGATTCTGGCTGTGAACGGGAAGATCCTGACTGACGTGACTTTATCTGAAGCTCAGAGCACGCTGTCTCGAGCCTGGAGCTCTGGCGGGGTGAGTGCCACTGTGTGGGGAACGTGTCATCTAGCGGGTTGCATATGTGCCGCTCTCCGGAGTGCGTGCTTTTCTCCAGGGTGCGTGCCGCTCTGCGTCCGTCTGCCTCAGAACTACTGATAAATAACTGACTTCTTGCATCATATACATGTCCTCCTCATGGTGGACAGTCCCCCCCATTTTCCTAGCTCTGATTACTGACCTCTCAGGTGATATACATGTCCTCCTCATGGTGTATGGTCCTCCATCAAGCTAGTAAACCCCCCCCCCCATTTTCCTAGCTGTGGCCGGGCCAGTCAGTAATGGTCACAGAGTTGTTCTGAAGCCACTGCTTTATTTTAGCTGTGTACTTAGGGTCATTGTCTTGTTGGAAGGTGAACCTTCGGCCAAGTCTGAGTTCCAGAGCACTCTGGAAGAGGTTTTCATCCAGGAGATCTCTGTACTTTGCCACATTCATGTTTCCTTCATTTCCAACCAGTTGTCCTGTCCCTGCAGCTGAAAAACACCCCCATAGCATGATGCTGCCACCACCATGTTTCACTGTTGGGATTGTATTGGGCAGGTGATGAGCAGTGTCTGGTTTTCTCCACACATACTGCTTAGAATTATCACCAAAAAGTTCTATCGTCGTCTCATCGGACCAGAGAATCTTATCTCTCATAGTCTGGGAGCCCTTCATATGTTTTTTTTTAGCAAACTCTATGCGGTCTTTCATATGTCTGTCACTGAGGAGAGGCTTCGTCTGGCCACTCTGCCATAAAGGCCCGACTGGTGGAGGGCTGCAGTGATAGTTGACTTTGTGGAACTTTCTCCCATCTCCCTACTGCATCTGTGGAGCTCAGCCACAGTGATCTTGGGGTTCTTCTTTACCTCTCTCACCAAGGCTCTTCTCCCACGATTGCTCAGTTTGGCTGGACGGCCAGGTCTAAGAAGACTTCTGGTGGTCCCAAACTTCTTCCATTTAAGGATTATGGAGGCCACTGTGCTCTTAGGAACCTTGAGTACTGCAGAAATTCTTCTGTAACCTTGGCCAGATCTGTGCCTTGTCACAATTCTGTCTGAGCTCCTTGGCCAACTCCTTTGACCTCATGATTCTCATTTGCTCTGACATGCACTGTGAGCTGTGAGGTCTTATATAGACAGGTGTGCGCCTTTACAAATCCAGTCCTATCAGTTTAATTACACACAGCTGGACTCCAATGAAGGAGTAGAACCGTCTCAAGGAGGATCACTAGGAATTGGACAGCATGTGACTTACATAGGAGTGTCTGAGCAAAGGGGCTGAATACTTATGACCATGTGAGATTTCAGTTTTTCTTTTTTAATAAATTTGCAAAAATGTCTACATTTCTGGGGTTTTTTCAGTCAAGATGGGGTGCAGAGTGTACATGAAAGAGTGAAAGATTTAAAGGGGTGGGAATACTTTCCGTACCCACGGTGTGTGTGTGTATGTGTGTGTGTATATATATATATATATATATATATATATATATATATATATGTATATATATATATATATATATATTGTCATCTATTCTATTTCACCCTCATCCTCCACAGGACTTGTTTCCAAATGCATCAGGCTTGTTTAGATTTTCTTTTGCATAGCTCTGCCTCTGAATTTTATGGTGAGGATGCAGGAGAGGTTTTCTTCTGATGACACTTCCATGAAGGCCATATTTGTGCATGTGTCTCTGAATAGGAGAACAATGTACCACATCTCCAGAGTCTGCTAAATCTTTCTGAAGATCTTTTGCAGTCAAGCGGTGGTTTTGATTTGCCTCTCTAGCAATCCTACGAGCAGCTCTCACTGACATTTTGCTTGGTCTTCCTGACCTTACCTTAACCTCCACTGTTCCTGGTAATGGCCATTTAATTACATTTCCAGCTTAGGAAAGGGGAATGTGAAAATGCTTTGCTGTCTACTTATAGCATTCTCCTGCTTTGTGGCCTCCACCATTCTCATTTTCAGAGTGCTCGGCAGCTGCTTAGGCCTCTTTCACACTTCAGTTATTTGCATCAGTTTTAATCCGCCAAAAAGGTAGACAAGCGGATCCATTCTCAACTGATGTGAACGGATGGCACAGGATCCGTTTTTAGACGGATCCTGAAAATGAGGAAATTTAAAGGAACCGCTGGCCGGGAAGGAGAGAGAGAGAATAATAAAGCATAAAAACGATCAATGTAAATTAGAATTAATGTTCCATGGAGGTCTGGATTTGGAATGATACTCAAAATCAAGGTGGAAAATCAAATTACAGGCTGATCCAACTTTAGTGGAACGTCCTCAAGATAAGGAAATGATGCTCAGTAGTGTGTGTGGCCTCCACATGCCTGTGTGACCTTCCTACATCGACTGGGCATTGTCCTGATGAGGAGGTGGGTGGTCTCCTGAGGGATCTCCTCTCAGACATGGATTAAACCATCAGTCAACTCCTGGACAGTCTGGTGCATCATGGCACTAGTGGATGGAACAAGACATGATGTTCCAGATGTACTCTATTGGATTCAGGACTAGGGAACGAGCAGGCCATCAGTGACACCCTTCAGCCACACGAGACCCAACATTGTCATACATTAGAAGGAACCCAGGGCCAACCGCACCAGCATATGGTCTCACAAGGGGTCTGAGATTCTCATCTCGGTACCTAATGGCAGTCAGGCTACCTCGGGCGAGCACATGGAGGGCTGTGCGACCCTTCAAAGAAATACCACCCCACACCATTACTGACCCACTGCCAAACCGGTCATGCTGGAGGAAGTTGCAGAACGTTCTCCCCAGCAACTCTGTCACGTGCTCAGTGTGAACCTGCTGTTATCCGTGAAGAGCACAGGGTGCCAATGTCGAATCTGCCAATCGTCTTGTAAATGCCAATTGCCCTGTAAGCACCATCACCCAATTGTGGACATCGGGCCTTCAGACCTCCCTCATGGTGAGCAGACACATGGATGTTTGTGGCCTGCTGGAGGCCATTTTGCAGGGCTCTGGCACTGCTCCTCCTTGTGGTCCTGCTGCCAGGTTCTTGCCCATCTGTGTTTCTTCATGACTGGACAGGTTGATGTCACAGAAGTGGTGGCCTTAAAGTTCGGTCCTGTTGAGTGTTCCCTTTATTTTTTTTTTTTTTAGCTGTCTGTGTCTTGCCTAAAATACAAATTAAATGTGTTGTCTGTAACTTTAATCCTTAGAGATCATTTCATCTTCAACTTGTTTAGTGTTCACAATAACAGTAATGTAGACCCAGGGGTGCACAAACTTTTACATGCCACTGTACAACAATCTGATGGAATAGAAAGGTGACGCTGAGCGTGGGACGAGAGGTATCTGCGTGGGCCGAGCGTGGTCGTGAGGTGTGTGCATCGCTGCTGAAAAGTTTCAAGTATTAATAGACGTGGAGGGCAGGACAGCAATGGAATATACTGATGAGCGCTCATACGTGGCCGCACCCTGCCACGTGACCGTTCCTACTGTATGTGGCTGACTCCCCCGCCATGTATTTGTTCCTGTGTGGCTGAACCTCGCCATATGAACGCTCCTACATAGCTGACTCTCCGCCAAGTGACCATTCCTACGTAGCTGACTCTCCGCCATGTGACCTTTCCTACGTAGCTGACTCTCCACCATGTGACCTTTCCTACGTAGCTGAC
Organism: Dendrobates tinctorius; assembly: GCF_039654945.1. NCBI lineage: Eukaryota > Metazoa > Chordata > Amphibia > Anura > Dendrobatidae > Dendrobates > Dendrobates tinctorius. The sequence continues at coordinate 504,360 of NW_027362107.1, forward strand.
TCTCCACCATGTGACCTTTCCTACGTAGCTGACTCTCCGCCATATGACCTTTCCTACGTGGCTGACTCTCCGCCATATGACCTTTCCTACGTGGCTGACTCCACCATGTGACCTTTCCTACGTAGCTGACTCTCTGCCATGTGACCTTTCCTACGTAGCTGACTCTCCGCCATGTGACCTTTCCTACGTAGCTGACTCTCCGCCATGTGACCTTTCCTACGTAGCTGACTCTCCGCCATGTGACCTTTCCTACGTAGCTGACTCTCCGCCATGTGACCATTCCTACGTAGCTGACTCTCCGCCATGTGACCTTTCCTACGTAGCTGACTCTCCACCATGTGACCTTTCCTACGTAGCTGACTCTCCGCCATGTGACCTTTCCTATGTAGCTGACTCCGCCTTGTGAGCGCTCATACTTGGCTGACTCCCCCCGCTATGTGACTGTTCCTACATGGCTGACTCGCCCGCAATGTGACTGTTCCTACGTGGCTGACTCGCCCACTATGTGACTGTTCCTACATGGCTGACTCCCCCGCTATGTGACTGTTCTACGTGGCTGACTCCCCCCGCTATGTGACTGTTCCTATATGGCTGACTCGCCCGCTATGTGACTGTTCCTATATGGCTGACTCGCCCGCTATGTGACTGATCCTACGTGGCTGACTCGCCCGCTATGTGACTGTTCCTATGTGGCTGACTCGCCCGCTATGTGACTGTTCCTATGTGGCTGACTCGCCCGCTATGTGACTGTTCCTACGTGTCTGACTCGCCCGCTATGTGACTGTTCCTATGTGGCTGACTCGCCCGCTATGTGACTGTTCCTACGTGGCTGACTCGCCAGCAATGTGACTGTTCCTACGTGGCTGACTCGCCAGCAATGTGACTGTTCCTACGTGGCTGACTCCCCAGCAATGTGACTGTTCCTACGTGGCTGACTCCCCCGCTATGTGACTGTTCCTACATGACTGACTCCCCCGCTATGTGACTGTTCTACGTGGCTGACTCGCCCACTATGTGACTGTTCCTACTTGACTGATTCGCCCGCTATGTTACTGTTCCTACTTGGCTAAACGCCCGTTTCCCTCTCATCAACACCTGGCCATGGCTGACAAGCATCACTGTGGTAATGGCACCCAGACTCTCGTCCAGTGTTGCCCCCCCGTCGTCATACTACAGTCTTCGGTGAACGTACTCAGGACTGGATCACTGCCGGCTATCATATTCTCTCCTACCCTACTGCAACTCTCATTATTCTTCTCTTCACAGGACTGGATCGATCTGGTTATTGCCGTGTCTCCACCGAAGGAGTACGATGATGACGTGTAAGTAATCCCTGCCATCATGGGCCCTGCTCACCAACACCCACCTGCGCTGCAGCCTCGCATCCCCTTATGTACTGGGGTCGCTTCCCCACCGTCCTGCTTTCCTCCAAGTGTCAGCTCTTCTGCACAGGATCGTCAGTGTGGCGGAGCCGAGAGCAGTGCTGAAGGGAACCATCACTTCCACAGCTGCACTCACTATTCTGCTGTTACATTGTGTCTTATCGTCCAGTTACCTCCAGAGCTGCACTCACTATTCTGCTTTTACATTGTGTCTTATCCTCCAGTCACCTCCAGAGCTGCACTCACTATTCTACTATTCTGGGTAACTGGGACAATGTCCTCAGAAATAAGAATACAGAAAATAAATGGGAAATGTGTAAGAACATCCTTAATAGGCGCTGTAAGCGGTTTATACCTTGTGGGAATAAAAGGACAAGAAATAGGGAAAACCCAATGTGGCTAAACACAGAAGTAAGAGGGGCGATTACCAGTAACAAGAAAGCATTTACTACTAAAGCAGGACGGCCCCGCTGAGGATCTAACAACTACAGGGAGAAAAATACTTTATCTAACAAACTAATTACAGCTGCCAAAAAGGAAACAGAGGAGCACAAAGGAGAGTAACACTAATCCCAAGCTGCTCTTCACCTATATCAATAGTAACAGAATCATAAGTGACAGTGTAGGAGCCTTATAAAACTGTGAGGAAAGAATGGTTGTAGATGACGAGGAAAAAGCGAATATATTTACACACCTTCTTCTCCACGGTATTCACGGTGGAAAATGAAATGCCGAGAGACAAAGAAAACCCGATATTAAGGGTCACCAATCTAACCCAAGAAGAGGCGCGAAACCGGCTACATAAGATTACAATAGATAAATCTCCGGGTCCGGATGGCATACACCCACGAGTACTAAGAGAACTAAGTAATGGAATAGACAAACCATTATTTCTTATATTTAGGGACTCTATAGCGACGGGGTCTGTTACACAGGACTGGCGCATAGCAAATGTGGTACCAATATTCACAAAGGCTCTAACAGTGACCTGGAAATTATAGGCCAGTAAGTCTAACCTCTAATGTTGGTGAGATATGTGAAGGGTTTCTGAGGGATGTTATTCTGGATTATCCTCCTTAAATGTAAGGTTATACACATGAGAAGAAGGAATCAATATCACCATTACACACTGAACGGGAAACCACTGGGTAAATCTGACATGGAGAAGGACTTGGGGATCCTAGTTAATGATAAACTTACCTGGAGCAGCCAGTGCCAGGCAGCGGCTGCCAAGGCAAACAGGATCATGGGGTGCATTACAAGAGGTCTGGATACACAAGATGAGAGAATTATACTGCCTCTGTACAAATCCCTGGTTACAGCGCACATGGAGGACTGTGTACAGTAGGGTGACCGGATCTCATATGGGGGGGGGAAATGTCAGAATCTTGTTCGTCTGGACCCCACAAAACGATTCCCCTTTCCAGATATTGAGAGAGCCAAAATTTGAGCTCGATCAAACGACGTTAACCCGTGCCGCTCGTCGCTCAAAGTTTGAAAAAATCCAAATTGAGGTGTTTTAAGATTTAGGTATTTTGCATAGTCTGTTAGACTATAAAGAATGTGACAACAACATTGCAGAAATAGCCCTGACCACATTTTCGAACCATTTGTGGTATTTGAATGCAGAGTTGGTGGGATTATCGTTTTTTGATCCCTCCATTACAGACAATGAAAAGTTGTTAATGGCTAATAAATTGCTCAGTAGCACAGATGAACCATCAGAGCACGCTAACCTACATGAGCTGATAATGTTACATAGTTATCTAATCTATTGTAGAGCTTTTGTTAAAGTAGTTTTTGAAACGTCAGAATATAATGCTCGGCATTTGCTTACAACTTGCAGGACATATTGCTTTTGTTCTTCATCTTTTGTCAGAAGGTCGTTAAAGTCGGTTACTTCCTACCTCTTAATTTTTCTTTCCTAACTTTTGGATTTACAACCCTAGCGTGCTGTGATGGTTCATCTGTGCTACTGAACAATTTATTAGCCATTAACAACTTTTCATTGTCTGTAATGGTGGGATCAAAAAACGATAATCCCACCAACTCTGCATTCAAATACCACAAATGGTTCGAAAATGTGGTCAGGGCTATTTCTGCAATGTTGTTGTCACATTCTTTATAGTCTAACAGACTATGCAAAATACCTAAATCTTAAAATACCTCAATTTGGATTTTTTCAAACTTTGAGCGACGAGCGGCACGGGTTAACGTCATTTGATCGAGCTCAAATTTTGGCTATCTCAATATCTGGAAAGGGGAATCGTTTTTTGGGTTCCAGACGGACAAAATTCCGACATCGATTTTTTGCGGTCACCCTAGTGTACAGTTTTGGGCACCGATGCTGAGGAAGGATATAATGGAACTAGAGCGGGTACAAAGGAGGGTAACAAAATTAATAAAGGGTATGGGGGAACTACAATACCCATATATTGTATATTGTATCTTAGTGATTAGGTTCTTTAGAAGGACGTAGATATGGGGATTATTCTGACAGAATATAGGCTGAACTGGATGGACACAGGGCTTTTTTCAGCCTGCTAACTATGTTACTATGTTACATCATGTCTTCTAGTCAACTCCAGAGCTGCACTCACTATTTTGCTATTATATCGGGTCTTATCCTCCAGTCACCTCTATAGCTACAGTTAGGACAAGGCGACAGAGAAGCCCCCGGAGGTGGATGTGGGGGGCACATACTTTACTCCATATAGGACATTTCTCTCCTGTAGTTTTTTTCACAGGCTAATGATAGACTGGATCCAGCAGTGAGCAGACCTCTCCACATACCTCTTCGTCGGCCTCTGGCTCGCTGCGTAGCGGTCGTCGGCCCCTGGCTCGCTGCGTAGCGGTCGTCAGCCCCTGGCTCGCTGCGTAGCAGTCGTCGGCCTCTGGCTCGCTGCGTAGCGATCGTCGGCCTCTGGCTCGCTGCGTAGCGGTCGTCGGCCCCTGGCTCGCTGCGTTGCGGTCGTCTGCCCCTGGCTCGCTGCGTAGCGGTCGTCGGCCCCTGGCTCGCTGCGTTGCGGTCGTCGGCCCCTGGCTCGCTGCGTAGCGGTCGTCTGCCCCTGGCTCGCTGCGTAGCGGTCGTCTGCCCCTGGCTCGCTGCGTAGCGGTCGTCGGCCCCTGGCTCGCTGCGTAGCGGTCGTCGGCCCCTGGCTCGCTGCGTAGCGGTCGTCGGCCCCTGGCTCGCTGCGTAGCGGTCGTCGGCCCCTGGCTCGCTGCGTAGCGGTCGTCGGCCCCTGGCTCGCTGCGTAGCGGTCGTCGGCCCCTGGCTCGCTGCGTAGCGGTCGTCGGCCCCTGGCTCGCTGCGTATCGGTCGTCGGCCCCTGGCTCGCTGCGTAGCGGTCGTCGGCCCCTGGCTCGCTGCGTAGCGGTCGTCGGCCCCTGGCTCGCTGCGTAGCGGTCGTCGGCCCCTGGCTCGCTGCGTTGCGGTCGTCGGCCCCTGGCTCGCTGCGCAGCGGTCGTCTGCCCCTGGCTCGCTGCGTAGCGGTCGTCGGCCCCTGGCTCGCTGCGTAGCGGTCGTCGGCCCCTGGCTCGCTGCGTAGCGGTCGTCGGCCCCTGGCTCGCTGCGTAGCGGTCGTCGGCCCCTGGCTCGCTGCGTAGCGGTCGTCGGCCCCTGGCTCGCTGCGTATCAGTCGTCGGCCCCTGGCTCGCTGCGTAGCGGTCGTCGGCCCCTGGCTCGCTGCGTAGCGGTCGTCGGCCCCTGGCTCGCTGCGTAGCGGTCGTCGGCCCCTGGCTCGCTGCGTAGCGGTCGTCGGCCCCTGGCTCGCATAGCAGTCGTCGGCCCCTGGCTCGCTGCGTAGCAGTCGTCGGCCCCTGGCTCTGTTATGGGGAAGCGGAATACCTCTGTACAGTTGAGGTGGCTGACAGACCCCTGCTGCGGTTGCGAGGGGTGCTGATAACAGTGCGCTTTATTTACAACTAATGTGTAAACGTCAGGAATATGGAGAACGTAGTTGTGTTTTCTGGAATGATGGAGAGCCGGGACCCCACAAGTCAACTGTGTCCACGGAGCACTCCAGAAGGACCATCTCCTTATCATGGTGTTCATGGGCTCGTACACATGAATAGTCCAGAGCCATCTGCTTCCGATTTACCATGAACGATGCTGATATTGGTGAGCAGGCATCAGACATTAACTGCTGAGCGGGGGTTCATATACTGCTTACAACGAACTTGGCGCATTGTGAGTGCAGCTCTGGCTGGAGGATTGTGAGTGCAGCTGTGGCTGGAGGATTGTGAGTGCAGCTGTGGCTGGAGGATTGTGAGTGCAGCTGTGGCTGGAGGATTGTGAGTGCAGCTGTGGCTGGAGGATTGTGAGTGCAGCTGTGGCTGGAGGATTGTGAGTGCAGCTGTGGCTGGAGGATTGTGAGTGCAGCTGTGGCTGGAGGATTGTGAGTGCAGCTGTGGCTGGAGGATTGTGAGTGCAGCTGTGGCTGGAGGATTGTGAGTGCAGCTGTGGCTGGAGGATTGTGAGTGCAGCTCTGGCAGTAGCTGGAGCATTGTGAAACGTTGAGGCACTACTAGGTATTGGAGAGTGTCATTGCCGTTGTCTCTTCTGTCCTCCATGTTTTCTGACTTATCCTGAGATTGTGGCGGCGTCTGTCCCAGTATACCGGACAGGTGTATGACACACAGGTGGAGTGGTCTCTGTTTCCCACCCTTGCTTGTCATTAATGAACGGTTGGTGTTTTTATTTTCACCCAGTGACCCCGACGCCATTGAGCAGTTTGGGAACAATTACTCTACGTACACACCGGGCTTCCTGAAAACGCGGCCATGACAGTCAGGTCACTCCCGCTGTGTGACGCCGTGAGCGGTTCTCTGGACGGCTGTTTAAATCTTTATTTTCACTCTGCCAATCTCAGTCATTGAAATAATCGGGGTTTATCAGCCATGAAAGGGTTAATGTTGGCAAAAAAATGTTCTGGGGGAAAAAAAAGCGTTATGGGCAAGATTAGTAGATGCATGGTCCTGGCACCAGGATCCCACCCACCTGCCTGTGTGCTAGAGACCAAGCGTACAGTGATGTGTGAATAACCTGCCCCCCCACTGACAGCATCGCCTGCCCCCCCGCTGACCGTATCGCCTGCCCCCCGCTGACCGTATCGCCTGCCCCCCCGCTGACCGTATCGCCTGCCCCCCCGCTGACCGTATCGCCTGCCCCCCCGCAGACCGTATCGCCTGCCCCCCCCGCTGACCGTATCGCCTGCCCCCCCCGCTGACCGTATCGCCTGCCCCCCCCCGCTGACCGTATCGCCTGCCCCCCCCCGCTGACCGTATCGCCTGCCCCCCCGCTGACCGTATCGCCTGCCCCCCCGCAGACCGTATCGCCTGCCCCCCCGCAGACCGTATCGCCTGCCCCCCCCGCTGACCGTATCGCCTGCCCCCCCCCGCTGACAGTATCGCCTGCCCCCCCCCGCTGACCGTATCGCCTGCCCCCCCGCTGACCGTATCGCCTGCCCCCCCGCAGACCATATCGCCTGCCCCCCCCCCGCTTATTCTTCTTCTATTTAGAGATGACGTTTCCACCCGTCTAGTCTTTCTGGCCGACATCTTCCCCGTACACACAGTATTATGGGGCGTACGGGCCATTCTGGGGAGGAATAAAGGACTTTTATATGACACTCCCTGATGACGCTGTCTAAACTGGATTCTGTGGGTGTTACATGGTGTGGGTCCCTCTGGTAGATTTTCACTGTGGTAGTGGGTTCTGTGGGTGTTACATGGTGTGGTTCCCTCTGGTACATTTCACTATGGTAGTGGGTTCTGTGGGTGTTTCATGGTTTGGGTCCCTCTGGTAGATTTTCACTATGGTAGTGGGTTCTGTGGGTGTTACATGGTGTGGGTCCCTCTGGTAGATTTTCACTATGGTAGTGGGTTCTGTGGGTGTTACATGGTGTGGGTCCCTCTGGTAGATTTTCACTATGGTAGTGGGTTCTGTGGGTGTTACATGGTGTGGGTCCCTCTGGTAGATTTTCACTATGGTAGTGGGTTCTGTGGGTGTTACATGGTGTGAGTCCCTCTGGTAGATTTTCACTATGGTAGTGGGTTCTGTGGGTGTTACATGGTGTGAGTCCCTCTGGTAGATTTTCACTATGGTAGTGGGTTCTGTAGGTGTTACATGTTGTGGGTCCCTCTGGTACATTTTCACTATGGTAGTGGGTTCTGCGGGTGTTACATGGTGTGGGTCCCTCTGGTAGATTTTCACTATGGTAGTGGGTTCTGTGGGTGTTACATGGTGTGAGTCCCTCTGGTAGATTTTCACTATGGTAGTGGGTTCTGTGGGTGTTACATGGTGTGAGTCCCTCTGGTAGATTTTCACTATGGTAGTGGATTCTGTGGGTGTTACATGGTGTGGGTCCCTCTGGTACATTTCACTATGGTAGTGGGTTCTGTGGGTGTTACATGGTGTGGGTCTCTCTGGTACATTTCACTATGGTAGTGGGTTCTGTGGGTGTTACATGATGTGGGTCCCTCTGGTACATTTTCACTATGGTAGTGGGTTCTGTGGGTGTTACATGGTGTGGGTCCCTCTGGTACATTTTCACTATGGTAGTGGATTCTGTGGGTGTTACATGGTGTGGGTCCCTCTGGTACATTTCACTATGGTAGTGGGTTCTGTGGGTGTTACATGGTGTGAGTCCCTCTGGTACATTTTCACTATGGTAGTGGGTTCTGCGGGTGTTACATGGTGTGGGTCCCTCTGGTACATTTTCACTATGGTAGTGGGTTCTGTGGGTGTTACATGGTGTGGGTCCCTCTGGTACATTTCACTATGGTAGTGGGTTCTGTGGGTGTTACATGGTGTGGGTCCCTCTGGTAGATTTTCACTATGGTAGTGGGTTCTGCGGGTGTTACATGGTGTGAATCCCTCTGGTACATTTTCACTATGGTAGTGGGTTCTGCGGGTGTTACATGGTGTGGGTCCCTCTGGTAGATTTTCACTATGGTAGTGGGTTCTGTGGGTGTTACATGGTGTGGGTCCCTCTGGTACATTTTCACTATGGTAGTGGGTTCTGTGGGTGTTACATGGTGTGAGTCCCTCTGGTAGGTTTTCACTATGGTAGTGGGTTCTGTGGGTGTTACATGGTGTGGGTCCCTCTGGTACATTTTCACTATGGTAGTGGATTCTGTGGGTGTTACATGGTGTGGGTCCCTCTGGTACATTTCACTATGGTAGTGGGTTCTGTGGGTGTTACATGGTGTGAGTCCCTCTGGTACATTTTCACTATGGTAGTGGGTTCTGTGGGTGTTACATGGTGTGAGTCCCTCTGGTACATTTTCACTATGGTAGTGGGTTCTGTGGGTGTTACATGGTGTGAGTCCCTCTGGTAGATTTTCACTATGGTAGTGGATTCTGTGGGTTACATGATGTGGGTCCCTCTGGTACATTTTCACTATGGTAGTGGGTTCTGTGGGTGTTACATGATGTGGGTCCCTCTGGTACATTTTCACTATGGTAGTGGGTTCTGCGGGTGTTACATGGTGTGAGTCCCTCTGGTAGATTTTCACTATGGTAGTGGGTTCTGTGGGTGTTACATGTTGTGGGTCCCTCTGGTACATTTTCACTATGGTAGTGGGTTCTGAGGGTGTTACATGGTGTGAGTCCCTCTGGTACATTTTCACTATGGTAGTGGGTTCTGCGGGTGTTACATGGTGTGAGTCCCTCTGGTAGATTTTCACTATGGTAGTGGATTCTGTGGGTGTTACATGGTGTGGGTCCCTCTGGTACATTTTCACTATGGTAGTGGGTTCTGCGGGTGTTACATGGTGTGAGTCCCTCTGGTACATTTTCACTATGGTAGTGGGTTCTGTGGGTGTTACATGGTGTGGGTCCCTCTGGTACATTTTCACTATGGTAGTGGGTTCTGTGGGTGTTACATGGTGTGAGTCCCTCTGGTAGATTTTCACTATGGTAGTGGGTTCTGTGGGTGTTACATGGTGTGGGTCCCTCTGGTAGATTTTCACTATGGTAGTTGGTTCTGTGGGTGTTACATGGTGTGGGTCCCTCTGGTAGATTTTCACTATGGTAGTGGGTTCTGTGGGCGTTACATGGTGTGGGTCCCTCTGGTACATTTTCACTATGGTAGTGGGTTCTGTGGGTGTTACATGTTGTGGGTCCCTCTGGTAGATTTTCACTATGGTAGTGGGTTCTGTGGGTGTTACATGTTGTGGGTCCCTCTGGTACATTTTCACTATGGTAGTGGGTTCTGTGGGTGTTACATGTTGTGGGTCCCTCTGGTAGATTTTCACTATGGTAGTGGGTTCTGTGGGTGTTTCATGGTGTGGGTCCCTCTGGTAGATTTTCACTATGGTAGCTGGTTCTGTGGGTGTTACATGGGGTGGGTCCCTCTGGTAGATTTTCACTATGGTAGTGGGTTCTGTGGGTGTTACATGGTGTGGGTCCCTCTGCTACATTTTCACTATGGTAGTGGGTTCTGTGGGTGTTACATGTTGTGGGTCCCTCTGGTAGATTTTCACTATGGTAGTGGGTTCTGTGGGTGTTTCATGGTGTGGGTCCCTCTGGTAGATTTTCACTATGGTAGCTGGTTCTGTGGGTGTTACATGGTGTGGGTCCCTCTGGTAGATTTTCACTATGGTAGTGGGTTCTGTGGGTGTTACATGGTGTGGGTCCCTCTGCTACATTTTCACTATGGTAGTGGGTTCTGTGGGTGTTACATGTTGTGGGTCCCTCTGGTACATTTTCACTATGGTAGTGGGTTCTGTGGGTGTTACATGGTGTGGGTCCCTCTGGTACATTTTCACTATGGTAGTGGGTTCTGTGGGTGTTACATGGTGTGAGTCCCTCTGGTACGTTTTCACTATGGTAGTGGGTTCTGCGGGTGTTACATGGTGTGGGTCCCTCTGGTAGATTTTCACTATGGTAGTGGGTTCTGCGGGTGTTACATGGTGTGGGTCCCTCTGGTACATTTTCACTATGGTAGTGGGTTCTGTGGGTGTTACATGGTGTGGGTCCCTCTGGTACATTTCACTATGGTAGTGGGTTCTGTGGGTGTTACATGGTGTGGGTCCCTCTGGTAGATTTTCACTATGGTAGTGGGTTCTGCGGGTGTTACATGGTGTGAGTCCCTCTGGTACATTTTCACTATGGTAGTGGGTTCTGCGGGTGTTACATGGTGTGGGTCCCTCTGGTAGATTTTCACTATGGTAGTGGGTTCTGTGGGTGTTACATGGTGTGGGTCCCTCTGGTACATTTTCACTATGGTAGTGGGTTCTGTGGGTGTTACATGTTGTGGGTCCCTCTGGTAGATTTTCACTATGGTAGTGGGTTCTGTGGGTGTTTCATGGTGTGGGTCCCTCTGGTAGATTTTCACTATGGTAGCTGGTTCTGTGGGTGTTACATGGTGTGGGTCCCTCTGGTAGATTTTCACTATGGTAGTGGGTTCTGTGGGTGTTACATGGTGTGGGTCCCTCTGGTAGATTTTCACTATGGTAGTGGGTTCTGTGGGTGTTATATGGTGTGGGTCCCTCTGGTACATTTTCACTATGGTAGTGGGTTCTGTGGGTGTTACATGTTGTGGGTCCCTCTGGTACATTTTCACTATGGTAGTGGATTCTGTGGGTGTTACATGGTGTGGGTCCCTCTGGTACATTTCACTATGGTAGTGGGTTCTGTGGGTGTTACATGGTGTGAGTCCCTCTGGTACATTTTCACTATGGTAGTGGGTTCTGTGGGTGTTACATGGTGTGGGTCCCTCTGGTAGATTTTCACTATGGTAGTGGGTTCTGCGGGTGTTACATAGTGTGGGTCCCTCTGGTACATTTTCACTATGGTAGTGGGTTCTGTGGGTGTTACATGGTGTGGGTCCCTCTGGTACATTTCACTATGGTAGTGGGTTCTGTGGGTGTTACATGGTGTGGGTCCCTCTGGTACATTTCACTATGGTAGTGGGTTCTGTGGGTGTTACATGGTGTGGGTCTCTCTGGTACATTTCACTATGGTAGTGGGTTCTGTGGGTGTTACATGATGTGGGTCCCTCTGGTACATTTTCACTATGGTAGTGGGTTCTGTGGGTGTTACATGGTGTGGGTCCCTCTGGTACATTTTCACTATGGTAGTGGATTCTGTGGGTGTTACATGGTGTGGGTCCCTCTGGTACATTTCACTATGGTAGTGGGTTCTGTGGGTGTTACATGGTGTGAGTCCCTCTGGTACATTTTCACTATGGTAGTGGGTTCTGCGGGTGTTACATGGTGTGGGTCCCTCTGGTAGATTTTCACTATGGTAGTGGGTTCTGCGGGTGTTACATGGTGTGGGTCCCTCTGGTACATTTTCACTATGGTAGTGGGTTCTGTGGGTGTTACATGGTGTGGGTCCCTCTGGTACATTTCACTATGGTAGTGGGTTCTGCGGGTGTTACATGGTGTGGGTCCCTCTGGTAGATTTTCACTATGGTAGTGGGTTCTGCGGGTGTTACATGGTGTGAATCCCTCTGGTACATTTTCACTATGGTAGTGGGTTCTGCGGGTGTTACATGGTGTGGGTCCCTCTGGTAGATTTTCACTATGGTAGTGGGTTCTGTGGGTGTTACATGGTGTGGGTCCCTCTGGTACATTTTCACTATGGTAGTGGGTTCTGTGGGTGTTACATGGTGTGAGTCCCTCTGGTAGGTTTTCACTATGGTAGTGGGTTCTGTGGGTGTTACATGGTGTGGGTCCCTCTGGTACATTTTCACTATGGTAGTGGATTCTGTGGGTGTTACATGGTGTGGGTCCCTCTGGTACATTTCACTATGGTAGTGGGTTCTGTGGGTGTTACATGGTGTGAGTCCCTCTGGTACATTTTCACTATGGTAGTGGGTTCTGTGGGTGTTACATGGTGTGAGTCCCTCTGGTACATTTTCACTATGGTAGTGGGTTCTGTGGGTGTTACATGGTGTGAGTCCCTCTGGTAGATTTTCACTATGGTAGTGGATTCTGTGGGTGTTACATGATGTGGGTCCCTCTGGTACATTTTCACTATGGTAGTGGGTTCTGTGGGTGTTACATGATGTGGGTCCCTCTGGTACATTTTCACTATGGTAGTGGGTTCTGCGGGTGTTACATGGTGTGAGTCCCTCTGGTAGATTTTCACTATGGTAGTGGGTTCTGTGGGTGTTACATGTTGTGGGTCCCTCTGGTACATTTTCACTATGGTAGTGGGTTCTGAGGGTGTTACATGGTGTGAGTCCCTCTGGTACATTTTCACTATGGTAGTGGGTTCTGCGGGTGTTACATGGTGTGAGTCCCTCTGGTAGATTTTCACTATGGTAGTGGATTCTGTGGGTGTTACATGGTGTGGGTCCCTCTGGTACATTTTCACTATGGTAGTGGGTTCTGCGGGTGTTACATGGTGTGAGTCCCTCTGGTACATTTTCACTATGGTAGTGGGTTCTGTGGGTGTTACATGGTGTGGGTCCCTCTGGTACATTTTCACTATGGTAGTGGGTTCTGTGGGTGTTACATGGTGTGAGTCCCTCTGGTAGATTTTCACTATGGTAGTGGGTTCTGTGGGTGTTACATGGTGTGAGTCCCTCTGGTACATTTTCACTATGGTAGTGGGTTCTGTGGGTGTTACATGGTGTGAGTCCCTCTGGTAGATTTTTACTATGGTAGTGGGTTCTGCGGGTGTTACATGGTGTGAGTCCCTCTGGTAGATTTTCACTATGGTAGTGGGTTCTGTGGGTGTTACATGGTGTGAGTCCCTCTGGTAGATTTTCACTATGGTAGTGGGTTCTGTGGGTGTTACATGGTGTGAGTCCCTCTGGTAGATTTTCACTATGGTAGTGGGTTCTGTGGGTGTTACATGGTGTGAGTCCCTCTGGTAGATTTTCACTATGGTAGTGGGTTCTGCGGGTGTTACATGGTGTGAGTCCCTCTGGTAGATTTTCACTATGGTAGTGGGTTCTGTGAGTGTTACATGGTGTGGGTCCCTCTGGTACATTTTCACTATGGTAGTGGGTTCTGCGGGTGTTACATGGTGTGGGTCCCTCTGGTACATTTCACTATGGTAGTGGGTTCTGTGGGTGTTACATGGTGTGGGTCCCTCTGGTAGATTTTCACTATGGTAGTGGGTTCTGTGGGTGTTACATGGTGTGGGTCCCTCTGGTACATTTTCACTATGGTAGTGGGTTCTGCGGGTGTTACATGGTGTGGGTCTCTCTGGTTTATTTTCACTATGGTAGTGGGTTCTGCGGGTGTTACATGTTGTGGGTCCCTCTGGTACATTTCACTATGGTAGTGGGTTCTGTGGGTGTTACATGGTGTGAGTCCCTCTGGTAGATTTTCACTATGGTAGTGGGTTCTGTGGGTGTTACATGGTGTGAGTCCCTCTGGTAGATTTTCACTATGGTAGTGGGTTCTGCGGGTGTTACATGGTGTGAGTCCCTCTGGTAGATTTTCACTATGGTAGTGGGTTCTGTGAGTGTTACATGGTGTGGGTCCCTCTGGTACATTTTCACTATGGTAGTGGGTTCTGCGGGTGTTACATGGTGTGGGTCCCTCTGGTAGATTTTCACTATGGTAGTGGGTTCTGTGGGTGTTACATGGTGTGGGTCCCTCTGGTACATTTTCACTATGGTAGTGGGTTCTGCGGGTGTTACATGGTGTGGGTCTCTCTGGTTTATTTTCACTATGGTAGTGGGTTCTGCGGGTGTTACATGTTGTGGGTCCCTCTGCTACATTTTCACTATGGTAGTGGGTTCTGTGGGTGTTACATGGTGTGGGTCCCTCTGGTACATTTTCACTATGGTAGTGGGTTCTGCGGGTGTTTCATGGTGTGGGTCCCTCTGGTTCATTTTCACTATGGTAGTGGGTTCTGTGGGTGTTTCATGATGTGGGTCCCTCTGGTTCATTTTCACTATGGTAGTGGGTTCTGTGGGTGTTACATGTTGTGGGTCCCTCTGGTAGTGGGTTCTGTGAGTGTTACATGGTGTGGGTCCCTCTGGTACATTTTCACTATGGTAGTGGGTTCTGCGGGTGTTACATGGTGTGGGTCCCTCTGGTACATTTCACTATGGTAGTGGGTTCTGTGGGTGTTACATGGTGTGGGTCCCTCTGGTAGATTTTCACTATGGTAGTGGGTTCTGTGGGTGTTACATGGTGTGGGTCCCTCTGGTACATTTTCACTATGGTAGTGGGTTCTGCGGGTGTTACATGGTGTGGGTCTCTCTGGTTTATTTTCACTATGGTAGTGGGTTCTGCGGGTGTTACATGTTGTGGGTCCCTCTGGTACATTTCACTATGGTAGTGGGTTCTGTGGGTGTTACATGGTGTGAGTCCCTCTGGTAGATTTTCACTATGGTAGTGGGTTCTGTGGGTGTTACATGGTGTGAGTCCCTCTGGTAGATTTTCACTATGGTAGTGGGTTCTGCGGGTGTTACATGGTGTGAGTCCCTCTGGTAGATTTTCACTATGGTAGTGGGTTCTGTGAGTGTTACATGGTGTGGGTCCCTCTGGTACATTTTCACTATGGTAGTGGGTTCTGCGGGTGTTACATGGTGTGGGTCCCTCTGGTAGATTTTCACTATGGTAGTGGGTTCTGTGGGTGTTACATGGTGTGGGTCCCTCTGGTACATTTTCACTATGGTAGTGGGTTCTGCGGGTGTTACATGGTGTGGGTCTCTCTGGTTTATTTTCACTATGGTAGTGGGTTCTGCGGGTGTTACATGTTGTGGGTCCCTCTGCTACATTTTCACTATGGTAGTGGGTTCTGTGGGTGTTACATGGTGTGGGTCCCTCTGGTACATTTTCACTATGGTAGTGGGTTCTGCGGGTGTTTCATGGTGTGGGTCCCTCTGGTAGATTTTCACTATGGTAGTGGGTTCTGTGGGTGTTACATGGTGTGGGTCCCTCTGGTACATTTTCACTATGGTAGTGGGTTCTGCGGGTGTTACATGGTGTGGGTCTCTCTGGTTTATTTTCACTATGGTAGTGGGTTCTGCGGGTGTTACATGGTGTGAGTCCCTCTGGTACATTTTCACTATGGTAGTGGGTTCTGTGGGTGTTACATGTTGTGGGTCCCTCTGGTACATTTTCACTATGGTAGTGGGTTCTGCGGGTGTTTCATGGTGTGGGTCCCTCTGGTTCATTTTCACTATGGTAGTGGGTTCTGCGGGTGTTTCATGGTGTGGGTCCCTCTGGTTCATTTTCACTATGGTAGTGGGTTCTGTGGGTGTTACATGGTGTGGGTCCCTCTGGTACATTTTCACTATCGTAGTGGGTTCTGTGGGTGTTTCATGGTTTGGGTCCCTCTGGTAGATTTTCACTATGGTAGTGGGTCCTGTGGGTGTTACATGGTGTGAGTCCCTCTGGTACATTTCACTATGGTAGTGGGTTCTGTGGGTGTTACATGGTGTGAGTCCCTCTGGTACATTTCACTATGGTAGTGGGTTCTGTGGGTGTTACATGTTGTGGGTCCCTCTGGTAGATTTTCACTATGGTAGTGGGTTCTGTGGGTGTTACATGGTGTGGGTCCCTCTGGTAGATTTTTACTATGGTAGTGGGTTCTGCGGGTGTTACATGGTGTGGGTCCCTCTGGTAGATTTTTACTATGGTAGTGGGTTCTGTGGGTGTTACATGGTGTGGGTCCCTCTGGTAGATTTTCACTATGGTAGTGGGTTCTGTGGGTGTTACATGGTGTGGGTCCCTCTGGTAGATTTTTACTATGGTAGTGGGTTCTGTGGGTGTTACATGGTGTGGGTCCCTCTGGTAGATTTTCACTATGGTAGTGGGTCCTGTGGGTGTTACATGGTGTGGGTCCCTCTGGTAGATTTTCACTATGGTAGTGGGTTCTGTGGGTGTTACATGGTGTGGGTCCCTCTGGTATATTTTCACTATGGTAGTGGGTTCTGCGGGTGTTACATGGTGTGGGTCCCTCTGGTAGATTTTCACTATGGTAGTGGGTTCTGTGGGTGTTACATGGTGTGGGTCCCTCTGGTAGATTTTCACTATGGTAGTGGGTTCTGTGGGTGTTACATGGTGTGGGTCCCTCTGGTACATTTTCTCTATGGTAGTGGGTTCTGTGGGTGTTACATGTTGTGGGTCCCTCTGGTAGATTTTCACTATGGTAGTGGGTTCTGTGGGTGTTACATGGTGTGGGTCCCTCTGGTAGATTTTCACTATGGTAGTGGGTTCTGTGGGTGTTACATGGTGTGGGTCCCTCTGGTAGATTTTTACTATGGTAGTGGGTTCTGCGGGTGTTACATGGTGTGTGTCCCTCTGGTAGATTTTCACTATGGTAGTGGGTTCTGTGGGGTGGGTTCTGTGGGTGTTACATAGTGTGGGTCCCTCTGGTACATTTTCACTATGGTAGTGGGTTCTGTGGGAGTTACATGTTGTGGGTCCCTCTAGTACATTTTCACTATGGTAGTGGGTTCTGCGGGTGTTACATGTTGTGGGTCCCTCTGGTACATTTTCACTATGGTAGTGGGTTCTGCGGGTGTTACATGGTGTGGGTCCCTCTGGTTCATTTTCACTATGGTAGTGGGTTCTGCGGGTGTTACATGTTGTGGGTCCCTCTGGTACATTTTCACTATGGTAGTGGGTTCTGTGGGTGTTTCATGGTGTGGGTCCCTCTGGTTCATTTTCACTATGGTAGTGGGTTCTGTGGGTGTTTCATGGTGTGGGTCCCTCTGGTTCATTTTCACTATGGTAGTGGGTTCTGTGGGTGTTACATGGTGTGGGTCCCTCTGGTAGATTTTCACTATCGTAGTGGGTTCTGTGGGTGTTACATGGTGTGGGTCCCTCTGGTACATTTTCACTATCGTAGTGGGCTCTGTGGGTGTTTCATGGTTTGGGTCCCTCTGGTAGATTTTCACTATGGTAGTGGGTTCTGTGGGTGTTACATGGTGTGGGTCCCTCTGGTAGATTTTCACTATGGTAGTGGGTTCTGCGGGTGTTACATGGTGTGGGTCCCTCTGGTACATTTTCACTATGGTAGTGGGTTCTGGGGGTGTTACATAGTGTGGGTCCCTCTGGTACATTTTCACTATGGTAGTGGGTTCTGCGGGTGTTACATGTTGTGGGTCCCTCTGGTACATTTTCACTATGGTAGTGGGTTCTGCGGGTGTTTCATGGTGTGGGTCCCTCTGGTTCATTTTCACTATGGTAGTGGGTTCTGTGGGTGTTTCATGGTGTGGGTCCCTCTGGTTCATTTTCACTATGGTAGTGGGTTCTGTGGGTGTTACATGGTGTGGGTCCCTCTGCTACATTTTCACTATCGTAGTGGGTTCTGTGGGTGTTACATGGTGTGGGTCCCTCTGGTACATTTTCACTATCGTAGTGGGTTCTGTGGGTGTTTCATGGTGTGGGTCCCTCTGGTACATTTTCACTATGGTAGTGGGTTCTGCGGGTGTTACATGGTGTGAGTCCCTCTGGTAGATTTTCACTATGGTAGTGGGTTCTGCGGGTGTTACATGGTGTGGGTCCCTCTGGTAGATTTTCACTATGGTAGTGGGTTCTGTGGGTGTTACATGGTGTGGGTCCCTCTGGTAGATTTTCACTATGGTAGTGGGTTCTGTGGGTGTTACATGGTGTGGTTCCCTCTGGTACATTTCACTATCGTAGTGGGTTCTGTGGGTGTTTCATGGTGTGGGTCCCTCTGGTACATTTTCACTATGGTAGTGGGTTCTGCGGGTGTTACATGGTGTGAGTCCCTCTGGTAGATTTTCACTATGGTAGTGGGTTCTGCGGGTGTTACATGGTGTGGGTCCCTCTGGTAGATTTTCACTATGGTAGTGGGTTCTGTGAGTGTTACATGGTGTGGTTCCCTCTGGTACATTTCACTATGGTAGTGGGTTCTGTGGGTGTTACATGGTGTGGGTCCCTCAGGTAGATTTTCACTATGGTAGTGGGTTCTGTGGGTGTTACATGGTGTGGTTCCCTCTGGTACATTTCACTATGGTAGTGGGTTCTGTGGGTGTTACATGGTGTGGGTCCCTCTGGTACATTTTGCTATGGTAGTGGGTTCTGTGGGTGTTACATGTTGTGGGTCCCTCAGGTAGATTTTCACTGTGGTAGTGGGTTCTGTGGGTGTTACATGGTGTGAGTCCCTCTGGTAGATTTTCACTATGGTAGTGGGTTCTGTGGGTGTTACATGGTGTGGTTCCCTCTGGTACATTTCACTATGGTAGTGGGTTCTGTGGGTGTTACATGGTGTGGGTCCCTCTGGTAGATTTTCACTATGGTAGTGGGTTCTGTGGGTGTTACATGGTGTGGTTCCCTCTGGTACATTTCACTATGGTAGTGGGTTCTGTGGGTGTTACATGTTGTGGGTCCCTCTGGTAGATTTTCACTATGGTAGTGGGTTCTGTGGGTGTTACATGGTGTGGGTCCCTCTGGTACATTTCACTATGGTAGTGGGTTCTGTGGGTGTTACATGGTGTGAGTCCCTCTGGTAGATTTTCACTATGGTAGTGGGTTCTGCAGGTGTTACATGGTGTGGGTCCCTCTGGTAGATTTTCACTATGGTAGTGAGTTCTGTGGGTGTTACATGGTGTGGGTCCCTCTGGTAGATTTTCACTGTGGTAGTGGGTTCTGTGGGTGTTACATGGTGTGGTTCCCTCTGGTACATTTCACTATGGTAGTGGTTTCTGTGGGTGTTACATGTTGTGGGTCCCTCTGGTAGATTTTCACTAAGGTAGTGGGTTCTGTGGGTGTTACATGGTGTGGGTCCCTCTGGTACATTTTCACTATGGTAGTGGGTTCTGTGGGTGTTACATGGTGTGAGTCCCTCTGGTAGATTTTCACTAAGGTAGTGGGTTCTGTGGGTGTTACATGGTGTGGGTCCCTCTGGTACATTTTCACTATGGTAGTGGGTTCTCTGGGTGTTACATGGTGTGGGTCCCTCTGGTACATTTCACTATGGTAGTGGGTTCTGTGAGTGTTACATGTTGTGGGTCCCTCTGGTAGATTTTCACTGTGGTAGTGGGTTCTGTGGGTGTTACATGGTGTGAGTCCCTCTGGTAGATTTTCACTATGGTAGTGGGTTCTGTGGGTGTTACATGGTGTGGGTCCCTCTGGTAGATTTTCACTATGGTAGTGGGTTCTGTGGGTGTTACATGGTGTGGGTCCCTCTGGTAGATTTTCACTATGGTAGTGGGTTCTGTGGGTGTTACATGGTGTGGGTCCCTCTGGTAGATTTTCACTATGGTAGTGGGTTCTGTGGGTGTTACATGGTGTGGGTCCCTCTGGTACATTTTCACTATGGTAGTGGGTTCTGTGGGTGTTACATGTTGTGGGTCCCTCTGGTACATTTTCACTATGGTAGTGGGTTCTGTGGGTGTTACATGTTGTGGGTCCCTCTGGTACATTTTCACTACGGTAGTGGGTTCTGTGGGTGTTACATGGTGTGGGTCCCTCTGGTACATTTTCACTGTGGTAGTGGGTTCTGTGGGTGTTACATGTTGTGGGTCCCTCTGGTACATTTTCACTATGGTAGTGGGTTCTGTGGGTGTTACATGGTGTGGGTCCCTCTGGTACATTTCGTTATGGTGCCGTCTTCAGTGGATCAATATAGATAAACACGGCTGTCGTACAGTATGAAGTATTGGTACTCAAGTAGTGTTTCCAGCCCGTCTTCATCCACAGAGAGAAAACTTGGCACTCAAAATTTTTTTCTTTCAGTAAAAGATTCCATTTATTAACATCCAGGTGACAATTATGTTAAACGTTTTCGGTCCCAGATTGGACCTTCGTCAGAACTGGTTCAGAGATCGGCTCTATATTCCGCTTTGTGTAATGACACCTAAGTGAGACAAGATGCCTGGATCTTGTCCTGGGATCTGTGTGTAGCAGCGCATATGTGGAGTGCGACCTCCATTCTGATTGAAAAGAAAATCTGATGCTTCAGAGGAGAGAGGATGGAGGGATCCTAACGAGACATTCAAGGTCGATATGCAGTGAATACAGAAGCAGTCACTGCTACATGTCACAGAGCTGCAGTACTGTGAATAAGCCAACGGAGGGCACTATATCCTCAGGAACTTAAAAAGAGAGTGGCATAAGACTGATGCATACCGATAGGGAGCCGAGCTTCTCCACGACCCAGGATAGGGAGCCGAGATTCTCCACGACCCAGTATAGGGAGCCGAGATTCTCCACGACCCAGGATAGGGAGCCGAGATTCTCCACGACCCAGTATAGGGAGCCGAGATTCTCCACGACCCAGGATAGGGAGCAGAGCTTCTCCACGACCCAGGATAGGGAGCCGAGCTTCTCCACGACCCAGGATAGGGAGCCGAGCTTCTCCACGACCCAGGATAGGGAGCCGAGCTTCTCCACGACCCAGGATAGGGAGCCGAGCTTCTCCACGACCCAGGATAGGGAGCCGAGCTTCTCCACGACCCAGGATAGGGAGCAGAGCTTCTCCACGACCCAGGATAGGGAGCCGAGCTTCTCCACGACCCAGAATAGGGAGCCGAGCTTCTCCACGACCCAGGATAGGGAGCAGAGCTTCTCTGCGACCCAGGATAGGGAGCCGAGATTCTCCACGACCCAGTATAGGGAGCCGAGATTCTCCGCGACCCAGTATAGGGAGCCGAGATTCTCCACGACCCAGGATAGGGAGCCGAGCTTCTCCACGACCCAGGATAGGGAGCCGAGCTTCTCTGTGACCCAGGACAGGGAGCCGAGATTCTCCACGACCGGGATAGGGAGCCGAGCTTCTCTGCGACCCTGGATAGGGAGCCGAGATTCTCCACGACCCGGGATAGGGAGCTGAGATTCTCCACGACCCAGGATAGAGAGCCGAGATTCTCCACGACCCGGGATAGGGAGCCGAGCTTCTCCACGACCCAGGATAGGGAGCTGAGATTCTCCACGACCCAGGATAGGGAGCTGAGCTTCACTGCGACCCTGGATAGGGAGCCGAGATTCTCCACGACCTGGGATAGGGAGCCGAGCTTCTCTGCGACCCGGGATAGGGAGCCGAGATTCTCCACGACCCGGGATAGGTTGCTGAGATTCTCCACGACCCAGGATAGAGAGCTGAGATTCTCCACGACCCGGGATAGGGAGCCGAGCTTCTCCACGACCCAGGATAGGGAGCCTAGCTTCTCCACGACCCAGGATAGGGAGCCGAGCTTCTCCACGACCCAGGATAGGGAGCCGAGCTTCTCTGCGACCCAGGATAGGGAGCCGAGCTTCTCCGCGACCCGGGATAGGGAGCCGAGATTCTCCACGACCCGGGATAGGGAGCCGAGCTTCTCTGCGACCCTGGATAGGGAGCCGAGATTCTCCACGACCCGGGATAGGGAGCTGAGATTCTCCACGACCCAGGATAGAGAGCCGAGATTCTCTGCGACCCGGGATAGGGAGCCGAGCTTCTCCACGACCCAGGATAGGGAGCTGAGATTCTCCACGACCCAGGATAGGGAGCTGAGCTTCACTGCGACCCTGGATAGGGAGCCGAAATTCTCCACGACCTGGGATAGGGAGCCGAGCTTCTCTGCGACCCGGGATAGGGAGCCGAGATTCTCCACGACCCGGGATAGGTTGCTGAGATTCTCCACGACCCAGGATAGAGAGCCGAGATTCTCCACGACCCGGGATAGGGAGCCGAGATTCTCCACGACCCGGGATAGGGAGCTGAGATTCTCCACGACCCAGGATAGGGAGCCGAGATTCTCCATGACCCAGGATAGGGAGCCGATATTCTCCACGACCCGGGATAGGGAGCTGAGATTCTCCACGACCCGGGATAGGGAGCCGAGCTTCTCCACGACCCAGGATAGGGAGCCGAGATTCTTCACGACCCAGGATAGAGAGCCGAGATTCTCCACGACCCGGGATAGGGAGCCGAGCTTCTCCACGACCCGGGATAGGGAGCTGAGATTCTCCACGACCCGGGATAGGGAGCCGAGATTCTCCACGACCCAGGATAGGGAGCCGAGATTCTCCACGACCCGGGATAGGGAGCCGAGATTCTCCACGACCCGGGATAGGGAGCTGAGATTGTCCACGACCCGGGATAAGGAGCCGAGCTTCTCCACGACCCGGGATAAGGAGCCGAGCTTCTCCACAACCCAGGATAGGGAGCCGAGATTCTTCACGACCCAGGATAGAGAGCCGAGATTCTCCACGACCCGGGATAGGGAGCCGAGATTCTCCACGACCCAGGATAGGGAGCCGAGATTCTCCACGACCCGGGATAGGGAGCTGAGATTCTCCACGACCCAGGATAGGGAGCCGAGCTTCTCTGCGACCCGGGATAGGGAGCCAAGATTCTCCGCGACCTGGGATAGGGAGCCGAGATTCTCTGCGACCCGGGATAGGGAGCCGAGATTCTCCACGACCCGGGATAGGGAGCTGAGATTCTCCACGACCCATGATAGAGAGCCGAGATTCTCCACGACCCGGGATAGGGAGCCGAGCTTCTCCACGACCCGGGATAGGGAGCCGAGATTCTCTGCGACCCGGGATAGGGAGCCGAGATTCTCCACGACCCGGGATAGGGAGCTGAGATTCTCCACGACCCATGATAGAGAGCCGAGATTCTCCACGACCCGGGATAGGGAGCCGAGCTTCTCCACGACCCAGGATAGGGAGCCGAGCTTCTCCACGACCCAGGATAGGGAGCCGAGATTCTCTGCGACCCTGGATAAGGAGCCGAGATTCTCTGCGACCCGGGATAGGGAGCCGAGATTCTCCACGACCCGGGATAGGGAGCAGAGCGTCTCCACGACCCGGGATAGAGAGCTGTGCATGGCACAGTTTTCTACAGTTATATGTTAAAGTTTGGGCACCCCTATTAATGATAACCTTTTTTCTTTATAACCATTTTGGTTTTTGCAACAGCTATTTCAGTTTCATATATCTAATAACTGATGGACTCAGTTACAATTCTGGATTCAAATGAGGTTTATTGCACACGGAAAATGTGCAATCTGCATTTAAACAAAATTTGACCAGTGCAAAAGTATGGGCACCCTTATCATTTTCTTGATTTGAACACTCCTAACTACTTTTTACTGACTTCCTGAAGCACTAAATTGGTTTTGTAACCTCATTGAGCTTTGAACTTCATAGCCAGGTGTATCAAATCATGAGGAAAGGTATTTAAGGGGGCCACTTGCAAGTAGTTCTCCTATTTGATTCTCCTATGAAGAGTGGCATCATGGGCTCCTCAAAACAACTCTCAAATGATCTGAAAACAAAGATTATTCAACATAGCTTTTCAGGGGAGGATACAAAAAGTTGTCTCAGAGATTTAACCTGTCAGTTTCCACTGTGAGGAACATAGTAAGGAAATGGAAGAACACAGGTACAGTTCTTGTTAAGCCCAGAAGTGGCAGGCCAAGAAAAATATCGGAAAGGCAGAGAAGAAGAATGGTGAGAACAGTCAAGGACAATCCACAGATCACCTCCAAAGACCGGCAGCATCATCTTGCTGCAGATGGTGTCACTGTGCATCGGTCAACAATACAGCGCACTTTGCACAAAGAGAAGCTGTATGGGAGAGTGATGCGAAAGAAGCAGTTTCTGCAAGCACGCCACAAACAGAGTCGCCTGAGGTAAGCAAAAGCACATTTGGACAAGCCAGTTACATTGTGGAAGAAGGTCCTGTGGACTGATGAAACAAAGATTGAGTTGTTTGGTCATACAAAAAGGCGTTATGCATGGAGGCTTAAAAACACAGCATTCCAAGAAAAACACTTGCTACCCACAGTAAAATTTGGTGGAGGTTTCATCATGCTTTGGGGCTGTGTGGCCAATGCCGACACCGGGAATCTTGTTAAAGTTGAGGGTCGCATGGATTCAACTCAGTATCAGCAGATTCTTGACAATAATGTGCAAGAATCAGTGATGAAGTTGAAGTTACACAGGGGATGGATATTTCAGCAAGACAATGATCCAAAACACCACTCCAAATCTACTCAGGCATTCATGCAGAGGAACAATTACAATGTTCTGGAATGGCCATCCCAGTCCCCAGACCTGAACATCATTGAACATCTGTGGGATGATTTGAAGCGGGCTGTCCATGCTCGGCGACCATCAAACTTAACTGAACTGGAATTGTTTTGTAAACAGGAATGGTCACAAATACCTTCATCCAGGATCCAGGAACTCATTAATAGCTACAGGAAGTGACTAGAGGCTGTTATTTTTGCAAAAGGAGGATCTACGAAATATTAATGTCACTTTTATGTTGAGGTGCCCATACTTTTGCACCGGTCAAATTTTGTTTAAATGCAGATTGCACATTTTCTGTTAGTACAATAAACCTCATTTGAATCCAGAAATATAACTGAGTCCATCAGTTATTAGATATATGAAACTGAAATACCTGTTACCAAAACCAAAATTGTTATAAAGAAAAAAGGTTAACATTAATAGGGGTGCCCAAACTTTTACATATGACTGTATGTATGCGGGGTGGTGAGTTCCCATTTTCCCGCCCCTTTACTTGTGCTTTATATTGTCGCGCTCAGGCAAGTCCGGCGGATGGCACAACATACACCAACGACTGGATGGAAAAAGGGGAGGAAGGTCCTAACAGTAGGGAGCAATTGATGGGGCACCTCCTGACTCCAACTTGTGCCTGTCCCTTAGCTCCCCTAACGCCCTATGCAGGTCTGTCCCCCCCCCCTCCTCCTGCCGCAGTAACGTGCCTGCCACTGGATTGTCACCTCAATACACCATGGTTAGTGCACTGGCCGGCAAGGACGCTAGCATCACCACTGCAGATGGTAAACAACACAGGAGAAGTGACAAACACGAGACCGACAAAGATGAAGGAAACAATACTCAACGATTGGCTCTGCTGCAAAGCTCCAAACAGCAGAGGATACGGCACCAGGAACCAAACGCCACAGAAGCAGCAGATACATCGCTGACACCAGAGAGCTCCTCACTCCAGGCTGGTCGGCAAAGAACTACTACCGACAGTCAGCTGATGTGTCATGTGATTATTTAAAGAATGGTAGGAGTGGTCACCATCCACATCAGCTGACCAGCTGAAAGAAGCTGCCAGCAAGGAAACTGAGATTAACCCTTGTTGACCCAAAAGGAAAACAGCTACATTTAAATTTATAGCGGAACTAGAGCGACCACCGTACATTTCTCTCTCACCCATGACAGCACCACGGAGAGAGGGGGTCCGCCCATCAAGGACAGGCACCTACAGATAAAAAGGCGGCACCTCTCCTCCGCCCCCAGTTGGGTTCCTGTCCCTGACAGGTGACCCATGGAACCAGCAGCAGCTTACCTGTGAAGAGGAGTCCAGGGCCGACTCGTCCGGTACACCGGCAGCGGGGAGGCCCCTGTTGCGGCGGGGTCGGTGCCTGAAGCTGCCACCGCTGTAGCCGAGGGGCTGTACAGGGTGAGCGGGCGGGGAGGACCGAGCCGCCGCTCCGCAAAGGAGAATGGGGCTGGAGGGACGCAGGTACACGCAGGGGCCGCGCGCGGTACAGAGGTGTACCAATATGGCGCTGCCCCGGAAATGGAGGAGACGACTTCCGGGTCACCGCGGTCGACGCATGCGCACTTTGCGCTCCCCAGGGCACAGAGCGGTGCAGGCTGGGAGAGGAAGTGACGTCACGGCCGGAAAAATTTAAAAAGAGAACGCTGCAATTACTCCTTGCTGGAAGCGTCCTGTAAGATGGAGGACAGCGACCAGCACGAGGAGCAGCCAATGCAGCAGCATAAGCAGCAGCACAAGCAGCAGCACAGGCAACACCACCATCGCCGGCAAAAAGAAAAGGACGGTGGGGACCGGTCCAGTAGCCACTCCACGCAGCGGAGCAAATCGACTGCGAGGAGCAAGTCACCTTCTGTGGATCAGCCCGTGAGGGATCCGAATCCACTTCCCGAACCGGTACCTGCATCCGCGCACAGCGGGGTAAGTGATCTACGTGAATGTCCCCCATTTTAAATAGACTTCTTTCCCTTAGGGAAAGAAGAAAGAAAAATCAAAGAACAGGGAATGCCCCACCTGTAGCAGACCGCTACCACCAGCTTGGGATAAAAAGCTCTGCGATTCCTGCATTCAGGAAGTTTTGTGATGAAACCCCGGATTACGCCTCGGATCTAAGAGCGGTAATCCGTTCGGAGTTTCAAAGTGCCCTTTCATCCCTAAAACACAAAGGAAGGGGAAGGAAAAGGGACACAATAGTAGCCTCCCAGTCAGAGGCCTCGACGTCAGGGGAAGTCACATCACATACCTCAGGCACCGACGCGTCATCCTCAGATGAGGAAACAGAAGGTCGGCATTGCTTTCCTCTGGACGAGGTAGACATGCTAGTAAAGGCGGTAAGGTCTACCATGGGGATAGCAGACCCTCGGCCAGATAGATCAGTCCAGGACATAATGTTCGGGAGACTAGGCCAAAAAAGGCGCAGAGTATTTCCGCTGAACGAAAATGTACAGGGCCTGATAAAAAAGAATGGGACAGACCAGATAGGAAGAACTCCACAGTTCCCTCTCTTAAAAGAAAATACCCATTCGATGAGGAGGCGTCCACATCCCCTAAGTTAGACGTGGCGGTCGCCAAAGCCTCCAAAAAATTTGCACTCCCCTTCGCTGATATGGGTACTTTAAGGGACCCATTAGACAAAAAAGCTGATACTTTCCTCAAGGGCACTTGGGAATCAGCAGGAGGAAATCTTAGGCCAGCAATAGCGGCAACTTGTACCTCCAGAGCCCTCATGGTGTGGGTGGACCGATTAGAGAAACAGCTAAGGGAAGGTACACCCAGAGAGAAGATCCTGGAATCCATTCCAGTGATAAGGGGAGCGGCGGCCTTCTTAGCCGACTCATCGGCTGATTCGGTAAGGTTGTCATCCAAAACGGCAGCCCTATCAAACGCAGCCCGAAGAACAATGTGGCTTAAATGTTGGCCGGGGGATTTACAAACCAAGATGAAACTATGTACCATCCCTTGTGAAGGGAAATTCCTTTTTGGAGAGACTTTGGATGACATCCTCGAAAAGGCGGGGGACAAAAAGAAAGGATTCCCAAATTTAGGCCCTACAGGCCCCACAGGCTTTAAAAGGTCCTTTCGGAACAAAAAATTTTTTCAGAGGAGACTCCAAAGAGAACAGAAATGGGACGACAGAAGGAGAGACAGGGGGTTCTTCTTTTGTAACTCGTCCCGAAACAAGAAACCCTCCAAGTGACTGTTTGCCCAGGGTGGGAGGGAGGCTAAGCTTTTTTCTCCCAGCCTGGAGGAAAATATCGAACAACCCGTGGTTACTAAATCTGATAGGATCAGGGTTAAGAATAGACTTTCTCTCCCACCTCAAAAATATATAGTGACCCCCCACTAAGATCATCAGCGTCGGAACAGGAAGCCCTCGAAAAAGAGGTCATAAGCCTATTGAACAAAAGGGTCCTCCAGGAGGTTCCCCCACGGGAGAAAGGCAGAGGGTTCTACTCGCCTCTTTCTAGTAACTAAACCGGACGGTACCTTCCGGACAATTATAAATCTAAAGAGGCTAAACGATTATGTCAAAAACTAGAAATTCAAAATGGAGTCGATCGAGTCGACCATCAAAATTCTCTTTCCGCATTGCTTCATGGTAGTATTAGATCTCAGCGACGCGTACTATCAGGTCCCCATCCACAAATACTCCCGAGAATACCTCAGACTGGCGGTCTCCATAGGAGGCAAAGTAAGGGAGTTTTAGTACAGGGCCTTGCCTTTTGGGATTTAGCTCCGCGAATCTTCACGAAATTGGTGGCAGAGATGATGGCTCACCTAAGAGAACAAGATGTTCTAATAGTTCCATATCTGGATGACTTTTTAATAGCGAGCAACTCGGCCCAAAGATGCAGGGGACAGAGTGATGACCACTCTACAAAACCTCGGCTGGCTCCTGAACCTGAAAAAATCAAGGCTGGAGCCCAGAAAAGTCCAGGAATTCCTAGGCCTGACTCTGGACTCAAACACCCAGGAGTGTTACCTACCAGATCACAAAAAAGAGAGGATCGCTCAGATGGTAGCAAGAGCGACACAGAACCCTTCCATGACGCTAAGAAAAGCAATGTCACTATTAGGGTCCCTCTCCGCTTGCCTGCCAGCAGTCCAGTGGGCGCAGCTACATACGAGAGATCTCCAATGGGATGTCTTAGCCAACCAGTTAGCATTAGGAGGTCACTTGGAAGGTCACGTCACACTAAACTCAAACTATTCGTTCCCTAGCTTGGTGGGGGAACAGAGACAACCTGTCCAAAGGGATTCCCTGGGTGATAAATATCACAAACATAATCCCCACGGATGCCAGTCCCAAGGGATGGGGAGCACACATGAGCAACAGCGTGGCTCAGGGGGAATGGGGAGGTCAGGAACTAAAATCCTCCTCGAACCAAAAGGAACTGTTGGCAGTAGGCTACGCCTTAACACACTTTCTACCGATATTAAGGGGCCATCATGTCCGCATATTTTCGGACAATCGGGTGACGGTGGCCTACATAAATCATCAGAGGGGAACCAGATCCCGAACACTAATGAACACATCCTCCGAAATATTCACGATAGCCAAGGAAAACCTACTATCCCTATTTGCACTACACATACGGGGAGTAGAGAACCAGACAGCAGACTTTCTAAGTCGCACCCAGCTACATCAAGGGGAGTGGGTTCTAAAACAGTCCATTTTTCGGAAGATCGTAAAAATGTGGGGAACCCCGGACATAGATTTGTTTGCCGACCACAAAAACAAAAAAGTGGAAGCATTTTGCTCCCTAGACCCCAGGGGGAATCCCCGGACCCTGTATGTGTTTATGCTTCCGTGGACAAGGGGACTAATGTATGCCTTCCCGCCGCCCATTCTCATCCCGGCAGTAATAAGGAAAGTCAGAGAAGACAGGGCACGAATGATATGACCAAAAATAACCTTGTTTTCCTGGCTGAGAATACTGTCAATAACCGACCCCTGGGTTCTACCAGATCTCCCCGACCTTCTGTCCCAAGGTCCCGTGTTACACCCTCGGGCAGTGAACCTCCATTTAACAGCATGGAATTTGAAAGGACACTGCTGACGGGGAAGGGGTTCTCAGAAAACCTGGTTTCCACGCTACAAAAGAGTAGAAAACCGATCGCAACCAGGGCCTATGGTAGAACTTGGAGGAAATTTCTATCCAGCTCCGGGGTAAGGGTTCAGGATGGAGTACAAATCGACAAAATTCTCGAATTCTTTCAAAAAGAGTTAGAACAGGGGCTGGCGAATAATACGTTGAAGGTACAGGTAGCGGCTCTAGGCACCTTTATAACCAGGATATGGCGGGCAACCCTTGGGTAGCACGGTTTATGAGGGTCGCAGCCAGATCTAGACCAATAACCTCCCAGAAATTACCATCATGGGATCTAAACTTAGTGTTATCTGCCCTTACAGGGCCCCCATTCGAGCCCATCCAGTCAGCACCCCTGAAAACCTTGTCATTAAAGACTATACTCTTAGTGGCCCTAACATCCGCTTGCAGAGTGAGCGATATTCAAGCCTTGTCAGCGATACCCCCGTTCACTAAAATCTTGGATGATAGTCATATTAAAACCTGACCCAGCATACCTACCTAAGGTGTCAACACACTTTCATAGGTCACAAGAAGTAGTCCTTCCTTCTGCACAAACACTAAAGAATAGGGGAGAGGAAAAATTTCACACCCTAGATGTGAAGAGGTGCCTAGTTCAGTACTTAGAGGCCACTAAGGAAAGTAGGAAGGAAGGGTCTCTCTTTGTGTGTTTCCAGGGACCTCGGAAGGGACTCAAGGCATCCAAGAGTACCCTAGCAAGGTGGATAAGGGATACGATTGCCCTGGCGTATTCATCCAGTGGGAATACCATCCCGGAGGGTCTAAAAGCTCACTCTACAAGGGCAATGGTGACCTCATGGGCAGAAAGATCAGATGTATCAATAGAGCAGATCTGTAAGGCGGCCACCTGGTCAACACCTTCTACCTTTTTCAGGCACTATCGTTTAGATCTAGCCTCTACGTCTGACCTGACCGTCGGGAGAAGTGTCCTTGAGGCGGTGGTCCCTCCCTAAGCTACCAATCTCTGAAATTCTCTCCGTGGTGCTGTCATGGGTGAGAGAGAATAGCTTAGTTACTCACCGATAACGGTGTTTCTCGGAACCCATGACAGCACCCGCTTATTCCCCCCCCTTTCACGTGTGCGGTGAGCACGAGTTAATGTGTGTAAAGTGTTTTTGTTAGACACGGGGCTTCTCCATAATGTGCAATATTATAATGTTATGTATATACTTTTGTTGTTAACTAACCGGGAGACCCTCTGATGCTCTGTAACCAACTGGGGGCGGAGGAGAGGTGCCGCCTTTTTATCTGTAGATTCCTGTCCTTGATGGGCGGACCCCCTCTCTCCGTGGTGCTGTCATGGGTTCCGAGAAACACCGTTATCGGTGAGTAACTAAGCTATTCCCCTTGAGAAAGCGGCAAAAAACCTAAGCGAAATGCACGTCGGGGTGCGTTAGGGACTGGGCGCTGAGACTATGCTTGGTAAGAAGGAATTCCCCCCCCTCTCTTTTCTTATAAGGCCCGAGCAAATTGTATCTTAGCACAGGATGGGGTTCTGCATTATTGGACAAAAAGGGTTATCTTATCCCCGTTACTTAATGAGTGACCCCATTACAGTTCTGGTGCCTTTTGGGATTTGTTATAGGATGTGGTAACTTACATATTTGATGTGGGGGTATGTTATACCAGGAGATATATGTATCAGGATGACATGTTTACAAGCTATTTTATATGGAGGCCCAATGTCCCTTGGTGGTGTCTTACTGAGCACATTTGTTTTTATTCTTGTGTGTGTGAATTGTGGTCTTTTTTGACATTTAATAAAACTTTTGCAATTTTATATTTAACAAAAACTCCTGTGGTTCTCCTGTTTTTCATATGTTAATTGCAGTGGAGTTAACATTTTTGTCAGGGCACAATACATTTGTGCATGGCATACAATGAGTCTGGATTTTTGTGTAATAATCATTTCTGGTGAAGTCCGGTCTTAAGGGTCCAGAGGCCCCTCGTTGAAAGGGGGGTACTGTCACAGAGAGACTCTGCAGGAGCAGCCCAGAGGACAATGACTCCAGCTGGTGGAACATCGATCTACTCCACTACCCATCATTCAACTCACAAAGACGTTCAGAGAACCCACATTGGGGCTGTACTATGTTGTTGCCGGCCTGAGCTGGATAAATGTTCTATGTTCTTGGTATTGGTCGTGTGGAGGAGCACGGGCTGTGACTGTAGACTATACCGGTGGGAACTACAAAAGTTATGGGCCAACCAAAAGTTGAGAGACAATAGGTATCACCTGGAACGGATGCAGTGGAACTACCTGCCCTGGGTTGGGATTCCCTGAACTGGGGACATTGCATTGTGGCCATCTACATTGATTTGCTGTAAGACCATGGATGTAAGGAATAAAAAGTTATTGCTAATCTGCCTAGGTGAGTAGTACAACCCACAACTTCAGATCTTCACAGACTGCTTTAGCCCTGCACTGTCCGATGGTCTACAAGTGAACGGGATATGTGAGCTTCACCCGTGTATTATTCGCTGATTTACAAGTGTCCTGAATATAGGGGCTTCACTCCTGTATTGTCTGCTGGTCTGTAAGTGTTTAGCACGTAGAGGCTATACCCCTGTTGTCCGATGGTCTGTAAGTGTCTAGCACGTAGAAGCTTCACCCCTGAATTGTCCGATGGTCTACAAATGAACGGGACATGAGCTTCACCCATGCATTATTCAATGAGTTATGAGTGTCCTGAATATAGGGGCTTCACTTTTGCACTGTCCGATGGTCTAAAAGTGTCCAGCATGTAGTCTTCACCACTTGTAGACCATCGGACAACAGGAAACGGGACATGTGCGCTTCACCCATGCATTATTCGGTGATTTACGCATGTCCTGAATATAGGGGCTTCACTTTTGCACTGTCCGATGGTCTGTAAGTGTCCAGTATGCAGAGTCTTCACACCTGTATTGTCCGATGGTCTACAAGTGTGCAGGACGTGTGGGCTTCACCCGTGCATTATTCATTGATTTATGAGAGTCCTGAATATAGGGGCTTCACGCCTGCTCTGTCCAGTGGTCTGCATGTGTCTGGTACATAAGACTTTCACCCCTGCATTATTCGGTGGTCTACAACTGTCTGCATGTGATTTACGCTCTCCACCACTGCAGTGATGAGCTTGTTATATGGTCCGGTAGTCATTATCCTGCATTGTCCTAGTGTTGATTTATCGGTGTAAGGCGAAAGAACTAGAGGGTGGAGCCAATTTTGGATGTGACATCGTTCCACCATGATAGTAGGTGCTGAATTGATGAGTGCCTACAACTAATTACTGCTCACGTTCCCAGTGAGAGGGAGATTTAACCTATAAAATCTATTCAGGTGCTCGAAAATATACAGTATAATGTTACCCACAAGTCTGAGGTTTCCCAGAAATATATTTCTGATCTTATCGCCTCAGTTCTTGTGCAGTAACTGGAAGTAACATTATTTGTTTCCAACTGACCAATATTTAATAATGATTCCCTAGAACAGACAAGTCGTCCAAAGAACTGACTCTCAAAGCATGACCTATCCCTCCTTTATGCATGATCTTCTCTGGCTGCGTACATGGATTTGTGAAAAAGTGTATCATTCTATGCAGGACTGCACAGTGTACTGACAAGACATGGAGCATGCTACATGGTTAGTACAAATATTCATTCAGGAAAGAAGGTGGAGAAATGGCGGAGGGCATGGGTGGAGGGATGGACGGCGGAGGGCCAAGGTGCAGGGATGGACGGCGGAGGGCATGGGTGGAGGGAGGGATGGACGGCGGAGGGCATGGGTGGAGGGAGGGATGGACGGCGGAGGGCATGGGTGGAGTGATGGATGGACGGCGGAGGGCATGGGTGGAGGGATGGATGGACGGCGGAGGGCATGGGTGGAGGGATGGATGGACGGCAGAGGGCATGGGTGGAGGGATAGATGGACGGCAGAGGGCAAGGGTGGAGGGATGGATGAACGGCGGAGGTCATGGGTGGAGGGATGGATGGACGGCGGAGGGCATGGGTGG
Source organism: Dendrobates tinctorius (assembly GCF_039654945.1). Taxonomy (NCBI): domain Eukaryota; kingdom Metazoa; phylum Chordata; class Amphibia; order Anura; family Dendrobatidae; genus Dendrobates; species Dendrobates tinctorius. Next base: position 537,772 of record NW_027362107.1, read on the forward strand.
ACAGACAATAGAGGGTGACAGTTTAGGAATGCACAGCAGCGAGCGCCTGTGCAGGGATGGACGGTAGAAGGCATAGGTGAAGGAATGAATAACAAAAGTTGGGAGTAGAGATGGCGTTGCTGGGCAGAAAGCATATGTGGACAGATGATAGAGGGCAATCGTAGAGCGATGGACAGTAGAGGGTGGAGGGATAAGAGAGGATGAAGGTGGGCAGGCGGCAGAAGACTTATGTGGAGGTATAGGTGGAAAGATGAGAGGGCAACAGTGGAAGGATGGACGTCAGAAGGCGTATGTGGAGGGATGGGCGTCAGAAGGCATAGGTGGACAGGTGGCAGAGGGCGATGGTGGAGGGAGGACAGAGTGAAGGACGACAGATAGCAGAAGGCAAAGGTGGAGGGAGGGATGGCAGTGGGCATGGGTGGACAGAGGGATGGCAGAAGGTATAGGTGGATAGATGGACAGTAGGGTGACCGCAAAAAATAGATGTCGGAATTTTGTCCGTCTGGACCCCACAGATGAACCATCACAGCACGCTAGGGTTGTAAATCCAAAAGTTAGGAAAGAAAAATTAAAAGAGGTAGGAAGTAACCGACTTTAACGACCTTCTGACAAAAGATGAAGAACAAAAGCAATATGTCCTGCAAGTTGTAAGCAAATGCCGAGCATTATATTCTGACGCTTCAAAAACTACTTTAACAAAAGCTCTAGAATAGATTAGATAACTATGTAAAATTATCAGCTCATGTAGGTTAGCGTGCTCTGATGGTTCATCTGTGCTACTGAGCAATTTATTAGCCATTAACAACTTTTCATTGTCTGTAATGGTGGGATCAAAAAACGATAATCCCACCAACTCTGCATTCAAATACCACAAATGGTTCGAAAATGTGGTCAGGGCTATTTCTGCAATGTTGTTGTCACATTCTTTATAGTCTAACAGACTATGCAAAATACCTAAATCTTAAAATACCTCAACTTGGATTTTTTCAAACTTTGAGCAACGAGCGGAACGGGTTAACGTCATTTGATCGAGCTCAAATTTTGGCTCTCTCAATATCTGGAAAGGGGAATCGTTTTGTGGGGTCCAGACGAACAAGATTCTGACATTTTTTCCCCCCCATATGAGATCCGGTCACCCTAATAGACAGTCCATCGGTGGAGTAACAGCAGTAGGTGGAGGGATGGGAAAGTCAGTGACTTTTAGATCTTTGTTTCAAGGATCTGATAAAAGGAAGGCAAATAATAGATAAAGGAGAAAAGTAAAATATTTCCTTCTTGATCCTAAGTGCTACAAATGGGGGGTGTTCTTGTCTTTCATACACTCATACCAGGAACTGTAAGTGAATCATCTCCTCCTCTCTCATAGTGATTGTCTCCTGCGGTGACTTCTCCATGACTTCCCTTCTATTACAGTAAAGAAGCTTCTGCACATGGAATGTTTTTCATCTCCACACTGAGCCGTTGCCTATTTTTGTTTAGAAGATATTTCACATAAAGCAAATTTTTATCAAACTTCTTCTGGTTTATTATGTCCCTTCTTAAATATCTTATCTTGTCACTAAAGGTCCTCAGGCTCCTCATCAGTATGGCCACAAGATATCTGATCTATGAACCAGGGCGTGTCTTCTGTGTGCCGATCAGATGCGGCAATGAAATGCGTGGTGCCGTGTGTATTGCCCATATACGAGGATGAGAAGCGTGGTGCCGTGTGTTCTGTGTACTGATCAGATACATGAATGAGATGTGTGGTGCCGTGTGTTCTGTGTTCTGATCATATACGAGGATGAGACGCGTGGTGCCGTGTGTTCTGATCATATACGAGGATGAGACGCGTGGTGCCGTGTGTTCTGATCGTATACGAGGATGAGACGCGTGGTGCCGTGTGTTCTGATCGTATACGAGGATGAGACGCGTGGTGCCGTGTGTTCTGATCATATACGAGGATGAGACGCGTGGTGCCGTGTGTTCTGATCGTATACGAGGATGAGACGCGTGGTGCCGTGTGTTCTGTGTACTGATTAGATACATGGATGAGATGCGTGGTGCCGTGTGTTCTGATCATATACGAGGATGAGACGCGTGGTGCCGTGTGTTCTGATCATATACAAGGATGAGACGCGTGGTGCCGTGTGTATTGCCCATATACGAGGTTGAGACGCGTGGTGCCGTGTGTTCTGTGTACTGATCAGATACATGGATGAGATGCGTGGTGCCGTGTGTTCTGATCACTTACGAGGATGAGACGCGTGGTGCCGTGTGTTCTGTGTACCGATCAGTTAAGGGAATGAGACACGTGGTTCCGTGAGTTCTCTGTACAGATCAGATATGGGGATGAAACGCGTGGTGCCGTGTGTTCTGATCATATACGGGGATGAGACGTGTGGTGCCGTGAGTTCTCTGTACCGATCAATTGCGGGGATGAGACTCGTGGTACCGTAGGTTCTGTGTACCAATCAGATATGGGGATGAGACGCGTGGTGCCGTGAGTTTTGATAATTTACGAGGATGAAATGCGTGGTGCTGTACATTCTGTGTACCTATGATACGGCCATAAGACGCGTGGTGCCATGTGTTCTGGGTACCGATCAGTTACGGGGAGGAGACGTGTGCTGCCGTGTGTTCTGTGTACTGATAAGATGCGTGGTTCTGTGTGTCTGGGTTGACATCCACAGTCTGACTACTTTAACTGTAGAGAACCCTTTCAGCGTCCCCTACAAGTAATAATTGCCTCTCCTGAGGTATAAACCATGTCCCGGGCCCTTGTAATCACCGCGCGTCATAGGCGTCTTGTCTCCGTTGAACAGCTGCACTTTTCCATCCTCTCTAGTACAAGTCGTGACCCCTCTCGTTCCTCCAGCTGAGTATTGTACCTGGATCCAGTAAAGCCGGATCCTCCCTGTTGTGTTCTCAGGCCCCAGCACTGACCCTGCGGTCGTGGCTGCTCCCGGCACACAGCCCCTCTCCATAGTTTCGCCGTCTCGCACAGATCTGACTATTACATTACCTCCATTTTTCAGCACAAAAGATGTTTTAGAAATTAAAGGAAAAGATGACATTTGAGATTTTTTTTTCTTTCCAACCTACAAACCTTTTTCTTTGTTTTAAAAAACATTCTACATTGAATTAAATGACATTAAAAACTAGAAAACATGCAAAAAAACAAGTCCTAATATGAGAATTGGATGATGGTAAGAAATGAAATAAAATTCCTGCCTTCCCTCCCCCTCATCTCGGCAATTTCTGTACGTGGCTGGTGTGTGGTCAGTATGTAGCATCTTTGGCGTCCCACCATGCACTGTGCACATACAGGGGTGTGTGTGTGGGGGGGTATGTATTGTGGCCTGAACAAGTGATGACTTCTGGATCTCATCAGATTCTCTATTTTCTGTTTAGGACCTTATTTTAAACTAGAGACATTACTCATAAAAGCCCCAGGCAGTACCTGAAGAACACAGATCCATGCCCCAGGCGTTACCTGAAGAACACAGATCCATGCCCCAGGCGTTACCTGAAGAACACAGATCCATGCCCCAAGCGTTACCTGAAGAACACAGATCCATGCCCCAGGCGTTACCTGAAGAACACAGATCCATGCCCCAGGCGTTACCTGAAGAACACAGATCCATGCCCCAAGCGTTACCTGAAGAACACAGATCCATGCCCCAGGCGTTAGCTGAAGAACACAGATCCATGCCCCAAGCGTTACCTGAAGAACACAGATCCATGCCCCAGGTGTTACCTGAAGAACACAGATCCATGCCCCAGGCGTTACCTGAAGAACACAGATCCATGCCCCAGGCGTTACCTGAAGAACAAACGGGGTCTTCTGTGCTGTAATACCTCTTACATTACCACCCCGTTTCTCAGGAGGTTCACTCTGCTTTTCCTCAGTTCTGAATGAAGGATGCTGGTTCGAAACGCTTTGTAACATGGGAACATATAAAAGATCACTGCTTCTCCATGTATTTCCAGTGTGATAACATTTTACGCATCGGTCTCAGAATATGTATACATACAGAGGGCAGGACAATCAATCTGTGTTCTGCCAGTAGATAACAGGCTCCAATTAAGACGCCAGATGTACATTACAATAGCCGTGGGACTTACAAAGGTGGGGGAGGTCAGAAGTGGGATATCTCGTTTACCTCTGCCCAGGGGGTCGCAGCCGGTCGGTTGCTGCATTAAGGGCATACATCTCCTGTTCGGGGTGCTGGGGGGTTCTGTAACAACAGATTCATGCCCCAGGCGTTACCTGAAGAACACAGATCCATGCTCCGGGCATTATCAGAAATGAATAGATTTATGTTCCAGACATTACCAATATACAACACACATCTCTGCCTCAGGCCCTAGTAGAAAAGTACAGATCTCTGCCCCAGACACTACTAGAAAAGCACAGATCTCTGCCCCAGACACTACTAGAAAAGCACAGATCTCTGCTCCAGACACTACTAGAAAATCACATATCTCTGCCCTAGACACTACTAGAAAACTCAGATCTCTGCCCCAGACACTATTAGAAAAGCACAGAACTCTGCCCCAGACACTACTAGAAAAGCACAGATCTCTGCCCCAGACACTATTAGAAAATCACAGATCTCTGCCCCAGACACTAGTAGAAAAGCACATATCTCTGCCCCAGACACTACTAGAAAAGCACAGATCTCTGCCCCAGACGCTACTAGAAAAGCACAGATCTCTGCCCAAGACGTTAGTAGAAAAGCTCAGATCTCTGCCCCAGACGCTAGTAGAAAAGCACAGATCTCTGCCCAAGACACAAGTAGAAAAGCTCAGATCTCTGCCCAAGACACTAGTAGAAAAGCTCAGATCTCTGCCCCAGACACTAGTAGAAAAGCACAGATCTCTGCCCAAGACACTAGTAGAAAAGCACAGAACTCTGCCCAAGACACTACTAGAAGAGCTCAGATCTCTGCCCCAGGCACTACTAGAAAATCACAGATCTATGCCCCAGACACTAGTAGAAAAGCACATATCTCTGCCCCAGACACTACTAGAAAAGCACAGATCTCTGCCCCAGACGCTACTAGAAAAGCACAGATCTCTGCCCAAGACGTTAGTAGAAAAGCTCAGATCTCTGCCCCAGGCACTACTAGAAAATCACAGATCTCTGCCCCAGACACTATTAGAAAATCACAGATCTCTGCCCCAGACGCTACTAGAAAATCACAGATCTCTGCCCCAGACGCTAGTAGAAAAGCTCAGATCTCTGCCCCAGACGCTAGTAGAAAAGCTCAGATCTCTGCCCCAGACGCTACTAGAAAAGCACAGATCTCTGCCCCAGACGCTACTAGAAAAGCTCAGATCTCTGCCCTAGACGCTACTAGAAAAGCTCAGATCTCTGCCCTAGACGCTACTAGAAAAGCACAGATCTCTGCCCCAGACACTAGTAGAAAAGCACAGATCTCTGCCCAAGACACAAGTAGAAAAGCTCAGATCTCTGCCCCAGACACAAGTAGAAAAGCTCAGATCTCTGCCCCAGACACTACTAGGAAAGCACAGATCTCTGCCCCAGACACTACTAGAAAAGCACAGATCTCTGCCCCAGACACTACTAGAAAAGCACAGATCTCTGCCCCAGACACTACTAGAAAAGCACAGATCTCTGCCCCAGACACTACTAGAAAAGCACAGATCTCTGCCCCAGACACTACTAGAAAAGCACAGATCTCTGCCCCAGACACTACTAGAAAAGCACAGATCTCTGCTCCGGACACTAGAAGAAAATCACAGATCTCTGCCCCAGACACTACTAGAAAAGCATAGGAAATGCAGCCTAACTTGGTGCAGGAACAGGAGACCCATATCTTCTGCCTTGATGACACAGATCAGAAGAGAGAGGAAAATCCTCTCTGTTCAGGAGCTGCTGGCAGTCCTGGGGCATACAACTGGTTATGGCAATATCCTGAATGTAAAAACGCTAATAAAACTGTGTCAGGTGTTGCTCTGTGTCTGTGCATTGATCAGGCAGTCGTGTGAGGAGGTGGTCGTGTGAGGAGCTGGTCCATTGTGGGCTGATCAAGTGGTCGTGTGAGGAGCTGGTCCATTGTGGGCTGATCAGGCGGTCGTGTGAGGAGCTGGTCCATTGTGGGCTGATCAGGCGGTCGTGTGAGGAGCTGGTCCATTGTGGGCTGATCAGGCGGTCGTGTGAGGAGCTGGTCCATTGTGGGCTGATTAGGTGGTCATGTGAGGAGCTGGTCCATTGTGGGCTGATCAGGCGGTCGTGTGAGGAGCTGTTCCTTTGTGGGCTGATCAAGCGGTTGTGTGAGGAGCCGGTCCATTGTGGGCTCATTAGGCGGTCGTGTGAGGAGCTGGCCCATTGTGGGCTGATCAGGCGGTCGTTGTGGAAGTTCACTTTTTCCTCTTCGCCACAACGGCACCCACTGAGAGAGGGGATCCGCCCCTAGGAACAGGAAACCTACAGAGAGATAAATGGGGCAGTCCCCCTCGCTCCCTCAGTTTGGTTTCCTGTTCCTAGAAGGAACCCGCAGAAGAGGATGCCTGGTCTGGTAGCCGTCCGCATGCATGATATGAGCAGCGGGGGCTCCAGGACTGGATGCAGCATCGGGTGGAGAGAAGACCCCCCCTGGCTGGTAATGCAGGTGAGGCCGTGGTGTGGAGTACCGAGACTCACTTTGTGGGGTAGGGTTCCCCGCCCCCCCCCCGTCCCCACAGAGGGATACGATCGCATTACAGGAGCGCGTCATCGGGGGATGCGCCCCCCCGTTACAGCGAGGCCGGGTAAACCATGAAGACCTTGAGCTCGCAGATTATGAGGCGTGGGGCAGCGCTGAGGAAAATACCTGGGAGGTGTCCGGCGGTCTAAGGGACAGCGATGAGGCGACAGGTCGGGCAGGTAGCCGGCGCTCCCAGGCTGAGGCAACCCGGAAGTGCTGCAACAGCTTCCCGGGTCAGAGGATAAGATAAGAGATAAGATAATCCTTTAATCGTCCCACCATGGGGAAATTCAGAGCATTACAGCAGCAAGGCAGAAACAAGTACAGATACAGATGCATAAAGGCATTACATTGACAGTATGTAGGTACATATACGAAAAAAAAAGGATATAACCGGACTGTCACAACTTTGGATCTATCAGTTCACTGTTTGGGTCGTTCTCCGTTTTGGACAGTGCTGGTTATACAGCCTAACTGCAGAAGGAAGGAAGGACTTTCGATAGCGCTCCCTCTCACATTTAGGATGAAGTAGCCGGTCACTGACAGTGCTGCACATCTTTGTCACGGTCTCATGCATGGGATGGAAATCATTCTGCACCATGTAGCTCACCTTGTCCAGTATCCTCCTGTCGCCTACTTCCTGAACTGGATCAAGGGGGCATCCCAGGACAGAGCTAGCCCTTCTAATCAGTTTGTCCAGCCTATTCCTGTCCCTGGTTGATATGCCATTACCCTAGCACGCCACACCAAAGAAGATGACTGATGCCACAACAGAGTTGAAGAAGGAAGCAAGGAGTGCCCCTCTAACTCCAAAGGCTCTCAGCCTTCTGAGCAGATAAAGCCTACTGTGGCCCTTCCTGTACACTGCATCCAAGTGATGGGCCCAGTCAAGCTTATTATTGAGGATCACACCAAGGTACTTATAGGTGTCGACTATCTCAATGTCATTTCCCTGAATATTCACCACTACTGGTGGATGCAGGTAAGAGCGGTATCGTGGGAGCAGGAGCCGCACATGCACAGTAGGAGGGAAAAAAAAAAAGGGGGAGAGAAAGAGAGGCGGACCGGTAAGCTGCATAAAAGACACCGGTAATGCTACAGCGGTGCGCAGCTATGTCGTCCACAAACGACCCAGTTTCGCTCCAACTGAGCCAGCCAGACGAGTCCCCACAGGGCAGCAGACAGAGCGGTGCTACAAGAAGGAGCAGCAGCACCAGAAGAAGTGGCAGCTCCAGAAGAGAGTCCAGCGGCCATTCCAGGCAAAATGAGCCTGCGGAGAAAAAACAAGGAGAAAAAGCCGTCCCACGCCTCGCCCCAGCCTGAGTCGCGAACCCCGCAGCCGGTAATTTGCTGATGAAATTCACGGGTGAGTGTTTTTAGTCAGGCTTATAGCTGATGACGTTTCCTTGATCCTTACCTTTTAGGCCAAAAGAACGGAGAAGGCAAAAAATAGAGAGTGTGCCTTATGTTCTCAGCCCCTCCCCTGGGGGGTCACTCCTCTGTCAAAGGAATAGTTTCACCGAGAGGAGTAGCTTCACTGGCGTCGGGATCGCCGTCAGAAACTGGGGAATGAGACTCAGATAGATCCCATTCCCAGGAATACTTTTCCTCAGATGAAAAGGAACAGACTTGTTTCCCTATGGACAGTGTTAATAACTTAGTTAAGTCTGTCCGAAATACCATGGGGCTACCCGACACTAAGGACCCCAAAACTCGGCAAGACATGATGTTCGCAGGAATTTCCCGGAGGAAGATCCGTGCTTTCCCAGCTATTAAGGAGCTGGTAAAGAGGGAGTGGGAGAAGCAGGGTCAGAGAACCTTCCATCCCTTGACTTCAAAACGCAAATATCCATTTGACGACGAGGAGTTAACATCTTGGTCGAGAGCCCCCAAAGTAGATGTGGCAGTGGCCTCTACCTCTCGTAGATCCTCCCTGCCGGTGGACGATTCAGGGTCGTTGGCTGACTCATTAGATCGTAAGACAAATACCTTTCTTAAACGATCCTGGGAGGCGTGCACGGCAGCTTTTAAGCCCGCAATAGCAGCCACGTGCACAGCAAGGTCAATGTTGGTATGGCTGGATGACCTGGAGGGGAAAATTAAAAGCGGAGTATCTAGAAATGAGCTCCTTTCCTCTATTCCCCTGATTAAAGGAGCAGCGGCTTTCCTGTCCGACTCCTCAGCGGACTCTCTCTGACTATCTGCTAAAGCAGCAGGGCTAACCAATTCAGGCCAGCGGGCCTTATGGTTGAAAGGATGGAGAGGAGATACGCAGACAAAGACTAAACTTTGTGCTATACCCTGCCAGGGTAAGTACCTATTTGGCACGGAGCTGGATGAGACCCTAACAAAAGCGGGGTAGAGAAAAAATGGTTTTCCTAACCCGTATATTCCCTTTAACAGGAGGGCCTTCAGGAAACCTCTGTTTGGGAAAAAGATAGATTTCAAACCTCAGGACCGCTGGGGAAATAAGGATCCCAAACAGAGGGGCAGCCTATTTGGGAAACGTCCCTTCAGAGGAGACAGGTTCCGCTAGTACCAGTACACCGGTAGGTGGCAGGCTACTGAAATTCAGCCACCAATGGGGAAAAATTACATCCAACCCCTGGGCCATTGATATCATCTCATCGGGCCTAAAACTAGAATTTGTTCGGCATCCACCGAACTCCTTCCTATTGACTTCTATGAAGTCCCAAACACAGCAGAAAGCACTGGAGATGGAGATTGCAGCACTGCTAAGCGTGTTCTGTTAAAGGTCCCGGGGGACGAAAAGGGAAGGGGCTTTTATTCTCCCCTATTTTTAGTCCCATATACCTAGGGCACCAGAAGTTCCTGCAGGTAGCAGTCTAGTTCAAGGGTTGGATTCAACATTTCCAGTTTACGGCAATGCCGTTCGGACTATCTATGGCTCCTCGAGTGTTTACCAAATTGATGCTAGAGGTGATGTCATATATAAGGCTGAATGACACCCTAGTGGTCCCCTGCTTGGACGACCTGCTCATAGTAGGAAAATCTGTTTCCCAATGTGAAAGAATAGCTGATATTGTCTCATCCCTACAGACATTAGGCTGGCTAATCAACTGGGAGAAGTCCAGACTAGAACCGGTAACCTGTCAGAAGTTCCTAGGCCTGCAAGTAGATTCCGTAAGTCAGAAATGCTTTCTACCAGATGCTAAGGCGCAGGCCATAGTTAATAAAATACGGAACATTACTGAAAAACCTGTAATATCATTGAGACAGGGTATGTCCTTGCTAGGGTCCCTAATATCATGCATTCCAGCGGTGCAATGGGCCCAATTCCACTCCAGAAAATTGCAGTGGGCTATTTTACAGGAGACAGACTGCAGGGGTGGTTGGAAGAGAAGATGTCCCTATTGCCCGAAGTTATTAACTCCCTAGGTTGGTGGTTGGATCCTACCAATTTGTCAAAAGGAGTTCAATGGTGGGTTACTTACTCTATGGTACTCACCACGGATGCTAGCCCCTCAGGGTGGGGGGCCCACCTGGAGGAAGAGATGGTACAGGGCCGGTGGCTGGAGCATGAAGCAGAAAGCTCCTCTAATATGAAGGAACTAACAGCAATTTACTATGTTATATCTCAATTTCTCCCGCAGTTAAGAGGAACCATGTGAGGATCCAGTCAGACAATACCACCGCAGTGGCATATATAAGCCGGCAAGGAGGTACGCGATCAGGACCATTGATGTCTATCGCGGAAAAGATCCTAGAGATAGCCGAAGTGCATCTTCACTCCTTGTCTGCACTCCACATAAGAGGAGTGGACAATTCTCGAGCAGACTACCTCAACCGCCAAACCCTATATCAGGGCGAGTGGGTACTCAGCCGGCACATCTTCGAGATGATAGCGGTGAAATGGGGCAGACCAGAAATAGACCTGTTCGCGACCAGAGCCAACAGGCGTGTAAAAAAGTTCGCTTCTCTCTACAGAGCAGACAACCCAGACATACTAGATGCCCTCCAAGCATCCTGGACATTCCGGCAAGCCTATGCCTTCCCTCCAATGGTTCTGTTACCAACAGTGGTCAGGAAAATAAGACAAGAAAAGGCGAGGGTCATCTTGATAGCCCCGTTTTGGCCCAAGAGGCCGTGGTTTTCATGGCTGAGAGCCATGTCAATAACCGACCCATGGATTCTGCCGCTACACCAGGACCTTCTCTCGCAGGGACCCTGCTACCATCCACAGGTCAAAGCCCTGCGCCTAGTGGCCTGGAATTTGAAAGGAAACTATTGAAGCAGAGAGGCTTCTCAAAAAACCTGATTAGTACCCTTCTGCAAAGTAGGAAGGAATCTACAACAAGAATATACACTAAGGTGTGGAGGAAATTCCTGGCCTTTCACCCAGCAAAATTAGCCGGTGAAGTGCCCATTATGGCCATTCTAGAATTCCTTCAGAAGGGCCGAGAATTGAGGCTCTCAGTAAATACTCTAAAGGTCCATGTATCGGCCCTAGGAGCCTTGTTTCACTACAACGTGGCAGGTAATAGGTGGGTGACCCGGTTTATTTCAGCTTGTCAGCGGTCAGAGCCAGTTCATATTCCTCAGCTACCAGCATGAAACCTTAGTCTTGTTTTGGATGCCTTCACTCAGGCCCCGTTTGAACCCATAAGTTCAGCATCAATGAAATGCCTCTCATTAAAAACTGCTACGCTAGTAGCCTTAGTATCAGCTAGAAGAGTAAGTGATCTTCACGCCCTGTCAGTAGACCCCCCGTTCCGGTCAGTAACACGGGACAGACTGGTATTGAAAACGGACCCGTCCTACCTTCCCAAACGGGCAACTAAGTTTCATAGGTCTCAGGAGATCTGCCTACCTTCTTTCTTTGAGAACCCAACAACACAGGACGAGGTTAAATATCACACTTTAGACGTAAGAAGAGCTGTGCTAGCCTACTTAGATAGGACCAGTCCCTGGAGGCAGAGTAGGTCTCTTTTTGCCTCCTTCCAGGGTAACAAGAAAGGGGCTAGAGTTACAACAGGCACATTGTCCAGGTGGATCATAGATGCGATCACAATGGCATATTCGGCAAAAGGAGAGGACCCTCCACAGGGTATTAAGGCGCACTCTACTAGAGCCATGACATCCTCCTGGGCCGAGAGGGCGAACATCCCAAATGAGCAAATATGTAAGGCTGCAACCTGGTCTTCTCCGTCTACCTTTTATAATCACTATAGACTAGATTTGTCCTCTACCGAGGATCTGACTTTTGGTAGATCTGTCCTTAACACGGTGCACCCTCCCAGGTGATTCTCTGAAAATCTCTCAGTGGGTGCTGTCGTGGCGAAGAGGAAAAACTGGATTACTTACCGGTAATACTCTTTTGTAGAGTCCACGACAGCACCCGCTCACTTCCCGCTCATAAAATTTTCACAAATGGTTCTCCTTGGTGGTGGAGATTATAATTAGAATTTAAGGTGTTGATAACTTTAGCAAACATAGAAGTATATATGTGTAAGGATAGATGAATCGTCTAAACAAATTGACTAAAACGTGTATGGCGGTTCCTCCGTTGTTCTCTGTAATACAAACTGAGGGAGCGAGGGGGAGCGCCCCATTTATCTCTCTGTAGGTTTCCTGTTCCTAGGGGCAGATCCCCTTTCTCAGTGGGTGCTGTCGTGGACTCTACAAAAGAGTATTACCGGTAAGTAATCCGTTTTTTTCTGCAGTTTCACCTTACTTGTTTTTTTTCCCAAAACCAAAGGTGTCGTTCAAAAGTTCAACTTGTCCCGCAAGAAACAAGCCCTCACATGGCCATATTGATGGAAAAAAAAAGTTATGGTTCTGGGAAGAAGGGGAGCGAAAAATGAAAAAGGGCTCCTTCTCAAAGAGGTTAAATCAAGTAATGCTACTTGGTCCCATCTCCATTCTTATCCTTTGAGTAAAAACTGAATGAAGGACACTTTAAGTATAAAAATAGGCTACATGCGAGGACTGGGGCGTGTGGCCTGAGCGCAGCAAGGTGGCGGTCGTGTGAGCTCTGAGCTCCTGCGTGACCCGCCAGTGAAGCGACGAAAAATATAAAATCAAGTGGGAACCTGGACTAAAAAAGACCCCGAAAGTGTGCACAACCCTTCTGGAGTCGACTGGAATGATTTCCTGAAAGTGGGACTAATATTTCTCCTGTTACAGCTGAGCGCAAGTAGCGGGGAGCGGAGCTGCGCTGTTGGCGGGAAGCCCACATTGAGAGTCCGGGAGTCCCTCCTTGGTGAGGTACCGCAGGCCTGTCCGAGGGTACCTGAAGCTGCGGTGGAGAATAAAAGCCTATCGCCACTATACCTGTGTGACCGGGACCCTGGGAGACTCAGCGGTGACGTGGTGAGAGAAGCTGCTGGTGATAAATTGCTCCGGAGTCCGGGAGTCCCTCCTCTGTGAAGGTCCGGTGGCAGCCCGGGATGTCGGAGCTGTTTAAAAATCTGTCACTACATCCGGAGCTGAAGTATCCTGCAGAGCCTGGCAGGTCCGCCGTCGCTGTGGAGTAGAGAAGAATCACCGCGGCCATTAGAAGAGCGGGAAGCGAGGCGCCGCTGCAAAGAAAAAAACATTGCTCTGAGGTAATCAGGCTGGGGATTCAGTGGTGACGTGGCGAGTGAAGCTGCTGGTGGCGGGCAAATATCCAGGAGTCCCTCCTCTGTGAATCATAGAATGGTAGAGTTGGAAGGGACCTCCTGGGCCATCTGGTCCAACCCCCTGCTCAAAGCAGGATTCGCTAAATCATCCCAGTCAGATGTCTGTCCAGCCTCTGAAGACTTCCATTGAAGGAGAACTCACCACTTCTCGTGGCAGCCTGTTCCACTCATTGATCACTCTAACTGTCAAAAAGTTTTTTCTAATATCTAATCTGTGTCTCCTCCCATTCAGTTTCATCCCATTGCTTCTAGTCTTTCCTTGTGCAAATGAGAATAAAGTTGATCCTTCTACAATGTGACAGCCCTTTAGATATTTGTAGACAGCTATTAAGTCTCCTCTCAGTCTTCTCTTTTGCAAACTAAACATTCCCAAATCCTGCAACCTTTCCTCATAAGACAGGGTTTGCAGACCGGTCACCATTCTGGTCGCTCTTTTCTGAACTTGCTCCAGTTTGTTGATGTCTTTTTTAAAATGTGGTGCCCAAAACTGGACACAATATTCCAGATGAGGTCTGACCAAAGAGGAGTAGAGGGAAATAATGACTTCACGTGATCTAGACTGTATGCTTCTGTTAATACATCCTAGAATTGCATTTACCTTTTTTGCTGCTGCATCACACTGTTGACTCATATTCAGTCTGTGATCTATTAGTATACCCAAGTCTTTTTCACATGTGCTGTCACTTAGCCCTATTCCTCCCATTCTGTATATGCTTTTTTCATTTTTATTGCCCAGATGTAGTACTTTGCATTTTTCCCTGTTAAAAACCATTCTGTTTGTTGCTGCCCAAGAATCACCGCGGCCATTAGAAGAGCGGGTAAGCGAGGCACCGCTGCAAAGAAAAAAGGAGCGAAAACCACTGCTCTGAGGTAATCAAGAGGCGGAGTGAAGGAGGAGCTGCGATGCCGGAGGAAGGAAATAGCCAACAGGACAGAAGCAAGAAGAAGAAAGAGAGAAGAAGCTGTGAGGACGGTGAGAAGACACAGAGGAAAGCGGGAAGATACCGGAGCTGCAGGATCGGAGGTAGCGGGAATAGCCGCTGGATCTCCACTACATATTGCGGCTGTGTGGCAGAAGCAAGAGCTGCTATCTTAAACCTGACCCATAGCCCTGCTGGGGCTGAGCAAAAGGCTTAAAACCTCTTCAAGCTGCAGGTGACATTTATTTATTTTTTTGTGTGCCCCTTTACACTCTGTTCTATATTGCGGGGGTGTTAAGTTTTGCTACTGGAGCTTAATTGGTGTATTATCACTTATTAGGGGAAATTCCCATATATAACAGCGCCTTATATATTTGCTGATACACCTTTGGAGCACCGCTGCTTTATTTTTGAGACATATATTGTGGTGTAATAACTACTGAGTCCGCTAGGGTGCGCTGTTTGGATGTCCCAGGAGAAAGGATGAATGGCAGAATACGGAATGGCCGTTATGTATCTCAAAGTGGGTGGCTTTGGGATGGAGACTTATGTGTTGATCAGCAGTGATACTGCTGAGGTGTTGTTTCAATGTGTAAGGGAGAAGTCTCCAGGTGACTAGAGAGATGGGCGGACCTGGTTACCTACAAACCCACTCAGGAGGTGTGTTTAAAGCACTGTTGTAAAGAGTGTGTAAATGCCTGAAGGACCTGTGATGAGGTCAGAGTCATGTGACCCGGTGGGCGTGGCTACGCACCATATAATGTGGCCAGGGTAGGTCACATGGGGGTGAATGCTGGGACCTGGTTGGTCCAGTCTGGAAGGTCCCGCTGAGATGGGGCTTCCTGCCTGACAGCACGTGTGGACGCTGTGAGCAATGGCGATGTGTGCCTGAGAGTTCCCTGGAGGGAATGAATGTCTGCAGTATGGAGAAGCAGCCATGAGAACCCTGACGGGGTGAGAGATAACCATGAGGCTGAAAAGCCTGTGTATTGGACATTGCTAACAGAGTGAAGCTCTGCCATGGACGCTCTGCCGTTTATATATTGCTGGTCATGGTTTATGATGTTTAATAAACCGCATGGACCATTCTGAGTTTATGGAAAACCTGTGCCGGATCTGATTTTGTGGCTGCCAAGCGAGTGATCCCCTACTTAAATAACAGCGCTACCTCACAATATATAATGCAGGGATGTGAATTTTTGCAACTGGAGCTTAATTTGTGTTCTTCCTTTAAGTCTTGGAGTCTATACCTTCCTACTTTATTTCTGCAAAGTCAAAGAACCCTGCAGATACGCCTTTTGTAGCACCGCTGCTTTATTTTTGAGACATATATATATATATCCTAGCTGAAGAGTCCAGCGCTGCCCGGGCATAGTAACTAACTGTGGTTACTTATAGCAAATTATAATTATCCTCCATCCCATAGTCCCGTGCCCATATACCCATCACACATCCTCCATCTCATAGTCCCGTGCCCATATACCCGTCATACATATCCTCCATCTCATAGTCCCGTGCCCATATACCCATCACACATCCTCCATCTCATAGTCCCGTGCCCATATACCCGTCACACATCCTCCATCCCATAGTCCAGTGACCATATACCCATCACACATCCTCCATCCCATAGTCCAGTGACCATATACCCATCATACATATTCTCCATCCCATAGTCCGGTGCCCATATACCCATCATACATATCCTCCATCCCATAGTCCCGTGCCCATATACCCATCACACATCCTCCATCTCATAGTCCCGTGCCCATATACCCGTCACACATCCTCCATCCCATAGTCCAGTGACCATATACCCATCACACATCCTCCATCCCATAGTCCAGTGACCATATACCCATCATACATATTCTCCATCCCATAGTCCGGTGCCCATATACCCATCATACATATCCTCCATCCCATAGTCCCGTGCCCATATACCCATCATACATATCCTCCATCCCATAGTCCCGTGCCCATATACCCGTCATACATATCCTCCATCTCATAGTCCCGTGCCCATATACCCATCACACATCCTCCATCTCATAGTCCCGTGCCTATATACCCGTCACACATCCTCCATCCCATAGTCCAGTGACCATATACCCATCACACATCCTCCATCCCATAGTCCAGTGACCATATACCCATCATACATATTCTCCATCCCATAGTCCGGTGCCCATATACCCATCATACATATCCTCCATCCCATAGTCCCGTGCCCATATACCCATCACACATCCTCCATCTCATAGTCCCGTGCCCATATACCCGTCACACATCCTCCATCCCATAGTCCAGTGACCATATACCCATCACACATCCTCCATCCCATAGTCCAGTGACCATATACCCATCATACATATTCTCCATCCCATAGTCCGGTGCCCATATACCCATCACACATCCTCCATCCCATAGTCCAGTGCCCATATACCCATTATACATATCCTCCATCCCATAGTCCAGTGCCCATATACCCATCATACATATCCGCCATCCCATAGTCCCGTGCCTATATACCCATCATACATATCCTCCATCCCATAGTCCCGTGCCCATATACCCATCATACACATCCTCCATCCCATAGTTCCGTGCCCATATACCCATCATACATATCCTCCATCCCATAGTCCCGCGCCCATATACCCATCATACATATTCTCCATCCCATAGTCCCGTGCCCATATACCCATCATACATATTCTCCATCCCATAGTCCCATGCCCATATACCCATCACACATCCTCCATCCCATAGTTCCGTGCCCATATACCCATCATACATATCCTCCATCCCATAGTCCCGTGCCCATATACCCATCATACATATCCTCCATCCCATAGTCCAGTACCCATATACCCATCACACATCCGCCATCCCATAGTCCCGTGCCCATATACCCATTATACATATCCTCTATCCCATAGTCCCGTGCCCATATACCCATCATACACATACTCCATCCCATAGTCCAGTGCCCATATACCCATCATACACATCCTCCATCCCATAGTCCCGTGCCCATATACCCATCATACATATCCTCCATCCCATAGTCCCGTGCCCATATACTCATCATACACATCCTCCATCCCATAGTCCAGTGCCCATATACCCATCATACACATCCTCCATCCCATAGTCCAGTGCCCATATACCCGTCATACATAGCCTCCATCCCATAGTCCAGTGCCCATATACCCATCATACATATCCTCCATCCCATAGTCCCGTGCCTATATACCCATCATACATATCCTCCATCCCATAGTCCCGTGCCCATATACCCATCATACACATCCTCCATCCCATAGTCCAGTGCCCATATACCCATCATACATATCCTCCATCCCATAGTCTAGTGACCATATACCCATCACACATCCTCCATCCCATAGTCCAGTGCCCATATACCCATCATACATATCCTCCATCCCATAGTCCCGTGCCCATATACCCATCATACACATCCTCCATCCCATAGTCCAGTGCCCATATACCCATCATACATATCCTCCATCCCATAGTCCAGTGACCATATACCCATCACACATCCTCCATCCCATAGTCCAGTGCCCATATACCCATCATACATATCCGCCATCCCATAGTCCCGTGCCCATATACCCATCATAAATATCCTCTATCCCATAGTCCAGTGCCCATATACCCATCATACATATCCTCTATCCCATAGTCCAGTGCCCATTTACCCATCACACATCCTCCATCCCATAGTCCAGTGCCCATATACCCATCACACATCCTCCATCCCATAGTCCAGTGCCCATATACCCATCACACATCCTCCATCCCATAGTCCAGTGCCCATATACCCATCATACATATCCTCCATCCCATAGTCCCGTGCCCATATACCCATCACACATCCTCCATCCCATAGTCCGGTGCCCATATACCCATCACATATCCTCCATCCCATAGTCCCGTGCCCATATACCCATCATACATATCCTCCATCCCATAGTCCCATGCCCATATACCCATCACACATCCTCCATCCCATAGTCCAGTGCCCATATACCCATCACACATCCTCCATCCCATAGTCCCGTGCCCATATACCCATCACACATCCTCCATCCCATAGTCCCGTGCCCATATACCCATCACACATCCTCCATCCCATAGTCCCGTGCCCATATACCCATCATACATATCCTCCATCCCATAGTCCCGTGCCCATATACCCATCACACATCCTCCATCCCATAGTCCCGTGCCCATATACCCATCACACATCCTCCATCCCATAGTCCCGTGCCCATATACCCATCACACATCCTCCATCCCATAGTCCCGTGCCCATATACCCATCATACATATCCTCCATCCCATAGTCCCATGCCCATATACCCATCACACATCCTCCATCCCATAGTCCAGTGCCCATATACCCATCACACATCCTCCATCCCATAGTCCCGTGCCCATATACCCATCACACATCCTCCATCCCATAGTCCCGTGCCCATATACCCATCATACTTATCCGCCATCCCATAGTCCCGTGCCCATATACCCATCATACATATCCGCCATCCCATAGTCCCATGCCCATATACCCATCACACATCCTCCATCCCATAGTCCCGTGCCCATATACCCATCATACATATCCTCCATCCCATAGTCCCATGCCCATATACCCATCACACATCCTCCATCCCATAGTCCAGTGCCCATATACCCATCACACATCCTCCATCCCATAGTCCAGTGCCCATATACCCATCACACATCCTCCATCCCATAGTCCCGTGCCCATATACCCATCACACATCCTCCATCCCATAGTCCCGTGCCCATATACCCATCATACATATCCGCCATCCCATAGTCCCGTGCCCATATACCCATCACACATCCTCCATCCCATAGTCAACCATTATGACATCATAATGAGCGGCGGCAGGGCTTGCAACCTCTGATGACATCAGCGTCGCCATGGCAACCATTATGACATAATGAGGGGTGGGCCTTGACGCGCGCACACTTTTTCCCCATTATGTAGATAGGGGCAAAATTGGTGAATTGGAACGCGTGGGGTTAAAATTTCGCCTCACAACATAGCTTAGGACGCTCTCGGGGTCCAGACGTGTGACTGTGCCAAATTTTGTGGCTGTAGCTGCGACGGTGCGGATGCCTATCCCGGACACACACACACACACATACATACACACATACACACTTTGAGCTTTATATATTAGATATATATATATATTATATATTTAGAGTGTTCAGTATCTTTTGGTTATCTGACAATGTGCATTATAATACTTCATAACTTGCATACAGTGGTAAGGTGTTGGAACTCGGGTGCATGTCTGGGGCCTCGCTCTGAATGAGGCGCGGAGGACATAGGATATCACAGCCTAGTTATTTCCGGTCAGATATCGCGGGGTTGCATTGTCTAATGTTATTATCTGCACTATAGTTGTAACACCTAGACTGCTCTATACATACGACCACAGATTTGTGCGTCTCTTGCCCTTTGATGTCAATTTCTAACATGGTGTCAGGAAATTCCAAATTTAAAGGGCAAACTAATAGATCTTAGAGGGCATGGGGTGCCACAAAACCAAAATCTTTGGAAGACTCCCCTAATTCAGTCAAGGTCTCCTATGGACGGAACAGAGGAGAAATCTAGGTCTTCTACTGCCTCCAATGCATGCCATGGGAAATTGGCGCAGGGGAGACAGTCTCAAAGAGATCTACTTCCTGACTTTCATGGCATATCTCAACAAACTAATCTGGCCAATAAAACAGATAAGCTAGAGGAGATGAACTTGTCACAATCCAATAAAAGGAAAACTTTAGAGGGAGGGTACCGAAGTAAAGGGGTAACAACTATTGACTCGGACAGCACCTCGGAAGAACTTTCTAGTAATGGTAATCCACCTCTTCCCAAGAAGGGTTGTCCGGGGGGCCTCATGCATGAGGACCCCTTCACTCGACTTAGTCACGTGTGAGATAGTCCTCTCTTCAGATAAGCAGGTGTCGGACGGTAGATTAGCCAACTTCTGTAAGTCACTCAAAGACTCTATTACTATAGGCTTCGTGACTCCGAGAAATCTCATTCAGGAAGTGTGTGACAAATAATAAACGAGGGCAGGATCACTAAAGAGGAGGATAGAACAGAAACTCTCATTCAGCAGAACTTGAGCTTCAAAGAGGAGGTTTTGTATATGAAACAAAACGTGACGGACATAGAAGATAGGAGCCGTCGCAGCAATCTTAGAGGGATCCCCGAGACCATAATTCAGGATGATCTCGCTGGGTATGCTAAAGCCCTCTTTAAGAAGACAATCCCCTCTCTTTCAGAGATCCAGTCAACTATAGATTGGATTCACAGATTACCGCGCCTAACTGGTATCCCTCTGGATAAGCCTCGGGACGTCATCTTACGTCTACTTTTCTACGAGACTAAGGAAGGGATCTTACAATTCACAAGGGATAGAGGTGTTTTTCCAGCCCCCTATCAACACATTAAGGTTTTCTCGGATTTCTCCAGAAACACCATGGAGGATAGGAAATCGTTCAAAGAAGTGACCACTAAAGTGAGAGACTTGGGAATATCTTACAGGTGGGGTTTCCCTACCAAATTAATAGTGTGGTACAAGGGAAACAATGTCTCGTTACTTAATACTGAAGTGGGACGGGATTTTGTTGCATTTATTCAAAATGAGCATAAAGATAAAGGATGATTTTCAATCAATCAATCAAATTTATTATTGCCAAGTACATATTACATATATACAAGGAATTCTTTGTGGCAAAGAGGCAACATAATATATAACAACAGATACAACAAGTAACATCTAACAAGACAGATACAGTATATAGTCTACACATGACGATTTAATTGTTGAACAGAGAGTGGATAGAAGCTGTTCATATGGCGGTTGGTGCTGCATTTGGGGACTCTGAAGCGACGTCCTGAAGGGAGGAGTTGGAATGAGGAGTGTCCCGGGTGAGAGGGATCGGATGAAATTTTCAATGCGTGGGATCGAATACTCTTATCATAAAGATCCTGGATTTTAGGCAGGGGGGAGCCTATAATTCTCTCTGCTGTTCTGAAAGTCCTTTGTAAGCGGAGTTTGTCATGCGCAGTGGCTCCCCCATACCAGACTATCAGAGAGGAACAAATCGCAGATCTGATGACAGCATTAAAGAATAAGATCAGCAGATTCTTAGACAAACCATATCTTTTCAGCTGACGCAGGAAGAACATCCTCTGTTGTGCTTTTCTTATAACAGCATCCACGTTTTTCCCCCATTTAAGATCATGAGAGATGATAACACCAAGGAATTTGGTCTCTGTGACCCTAAGAACCACTTCGTCATGGATGTAGATTGGAAGTATCTCATGTTGATCTTTCCTAAAATTCACAACCATCTCAGCAGTTTTTTTAGTGTTGAGTACAAGATTATTGGCTTTACACCAGTCACATATTCTTTTCACCTCACTCCGATACAAGTCTTCAGCATTTCCCCTGATGAGACCAATCAGTGTCATATCATCGGCAAATTTCAAGATTTTTACTGAGTCTGCTGAAGAGATGCAATCATTCGTATATAGAGAAAACGGTAACGGGGACAAAACACACCCCTGAGGTGCCCCGATGTTTGTGACCAAGGTGTCCGAAGTGAATGGTCCAACTTTTACACTCTGTATCCTGGCTGTCAGGAAGCTATAAATCCACAAGCATAAGTTGAGAGGGACTCCAAGAGCTACCATTTTCTTATGAAGTAAATTCGGATCAATGGTATTGAACGCTGAGCTGAAGTCCATGAAAAGAATCCGGACATATGAGTGCCGTTCATCTGTATGATCCAAAATGTACTTCAGTGCCAGATTGACAGTGTCGTTTGCCGAACGATTCTCCTTATAGGCAAACTGAAGCGGGTCCCATAGCTTCTGCGTGAATTTTATCAGGTGGGACATCATAATTCTTTCGAAGACTTTCATAGCTACAGATGTGAGTGCTACTGGTCTATAGTCGTTCAACTCAGAGGATCCCACTTTCTTGGGGACAGGGATAATTGTGGAACTTTTCCAACACTGAGGTACAACGCACTCTTTCAGTGACACATTGTATATATTTGTCAGTATAGGGGCAAGCTGGGTAGCACATACTTTCAGACACATTGGAGATACACCATCAGGGCCAGGTGCCTTTTTGACCTTAAGTCCCTTCAGGATGCGAATCACCTCTGCCTCGGAGATCACTTCTTGGGTGTTGCACAATGAATGATCTTTATATGAACAGACTGAGGAGCTTAGAGATGAATAGCCACTGTGTGTAGAGCGTGCCTCAAATCTGCAGTAGAATTCATTTAACTCTGCTGCCAGACTTCTGCTGGGGTTCACTATAGTGGGGTGGCTTTTATAATTGGTGACCTCTCTTAATCCTCTCCATGCAGATCTAGTATCTTTTGATGAGAACCTTTCCTCCAGAATCTTTGCATACTCGTGTTTGGCTAACTTGATCTCTTTAGATAGCGAGTTCCTAAGTTTCTTGAATTCAGTAATATCGCCTGCTTTATAAGCCTCCTCTTTTCTCTTACGGATCAACCTGACTTTATTTGTAAACCACGGCTTGTTGTTTCCCCGAAAGTGGACAGATTTGGATGGAATAAACGTGTCTTCACAAAAACGGATATATGAGGACACTGCATCAACCCATTCATCCAGACCCGAGCATGTTTCCTGGAATACCTCCAGAATACCTAATAGGAATACCTATTTTCGTGTTAGTTTATATCTTAGGTTCCCTATATATAACCTCTATGTTCTAAAGACGGTATAAATTATTCTAGTAGAGTTTTGGCTGGTCGCATAGGACCTTTACCCCAAACTAAGGAGAGAAACCAAGGTCGCTTTCTCCCAGGAGAACTCCATAGTTTCTTAGTTTACTTTACACCTTTTATTGCTTGTCTTGTTTTTGCTCGATGTCTAAATTCTATAAGTATTCTTCTAGACTTTGGTCTTCTTGTTTGAATTTAACGTAGATACAGATGGAAATAAATGTATTGTCCTATAACGTAAGCGGTCTTAAAAGCCCATACAAACGACATGTTACATGGGGGGAAATAAAACTCTACCAAGCTGACATCGTATGCCTACAAGAGGTGAAATTCGCTAGGGATAACCATCCAGTGTTTCTACACAAACATTATACCCATACCTTTGAAGCATTTGGTGAAAAGAGGAAAGCTGGGGTTATGACCATAATCAGTAATAAAATACTGTTCCAGTTATCAGCGAGGTAGTTGACCCAAGGGGGAGATTTCACATATTGTTATGTAAACTTAATGGCAAAACATTCACCATTGCTAACATCAATGCACCTAATACCAAACAGTTCCCTTTTTTCAACAAAGTAATTCGAAAAATTAATGATATCAAACAGGGTGAACTGTTGATATTAGGAGATTTTAATATGGTGCCCGACAAGCGTATGGACTCCTCCTCTTCTGCACGCCTATCGGCCTCATCCTTGGGTAACTGGTTGCTCAAGAATGAGCTGTTTGATACTTTTAGGTGCCTAAACTCATCCTCCCGTGAGTATACCTACTATTGTGATGGCTACATTTGTAATAGGGCCCCCCGGTTAATAACACCTTTTTGTGGAAAACAAACCTAACCATACTCAAAATCCCAACATATCAAAAATCTTTACAAGACTCCATAAGAAACTACTTCAATGAAAACTCTACTGGGACCATAGGTCCATTTACTCTTTGGCAAGCTCATAAGGCAGTTATCAGGGGATGCCTTATGCAGCTCTCCTCCAGACATAAAAAAGAAAATAGGGAAAAGATATCTAGTCTACAAGCGAGTATTAAAGTAAAAGAGGAACAGCAGTCTAAATGGAGTACTCCTTCTCACGCTACTCATATGGAAATTCTGAGACAAGAGCTCAGCGCACAGATTTTGACTGAGTAAGACTCGGCTCTCAGAGCCTCAGAACTCGCTTCTTACTCCTCAAAGAATCGACCAACTAAATATATGATGAACAACTTAAACAAGATCGTATTCGTAAAAGAATATCTCAGATTTGTTCCTCATCGGGAGTCATGAAAACACATCCACAGGACATTGTCTTTTCTGCATTCTTTGAAAAATTGAATAATTTAAATCTTGATCCCACAAGTCCTGCCCCAAGACAATTGTCTATTGATTCATTTCTCTCTGGCTTGAACCATCCGCAAATTGATAAATTGGAGTTAGAGATTCTTAATCGCCCTATTAGTGCGAAAGAAATAACCAACACTATTAGTCATCTTAAGCCACTGGAATCCCCCGGCCCGGACGGCTTTATTAATGAATACTACCAATTATTCTCTAAACTTTTGTCCCCACAATTGTAATCTCTTTTTGGTCATGTATAGACTTGTGGTGCCTTTCCCAAAAATATATTGGAAGCTACGATCATAATGTTACCCAAAGGGAAGGATGAACTTGTCAAGGTCGAAAATTTTAGGCCTATCTCCCTGATTAATGGAGATGTTAAGATTTATGCTAAGATCCTGGCTGATAGGCTTAAGATCCTATTACCGAAATTGATGAAAGGTGATCAAGTAGGGTTTATTGTAGGCAGGCAAGCGTCTGACGGCACAAGGAGGATAATAAATGTTTTGAACATGATTAGGTCTTCTAATGTCCCCTCTTTGTTCTTGTCCCTAGATGCCGAAAAGGCTTTCGACAGAGTAAATTGGGTATACCTCCAAAATGGCTTATCTCGGTTTGGATTTAATGATAAATTTATTTCTAGTGTCTTTTCTTTATATGTAGAGCCCAGTGCTAGAGTATACATGAATAATCACCTTTCTAAACCCTTAGCTATTACAAATGGCACCAGGCAGGGGTGTCCCTTATCCCCCTTGCTTTTCGCAATCGCTATAGAGCCTCTTGATGAAGCCATTAGGGCATCTGTCTCCATATCAGGGATAGAAGCTAAAGTCCGCTCACATAAAATTCATCTATTTGCTGATGATCCCTTGATATCAGTCACGAATCCGGTTGAATCTGTGGAGGCCCTGAAAATAATATTACAACAGTTTTCTAACATTTCTTTTTTTAAAATCCACAACGCTAAGTCCAGAATTCTACCTTTTAACTTAACATGAACGGATATTGAGGACGTTCTAGGCCGGACTAAATTTCAGCTAGAGGAGAGGAGCTTGACATACCTAGGCATCAATATTACCCATGATCTCCAGATTATCCCATCCAATATTGACATTCTGATTAAGACCATCTCTAAAGACTTTATCCATTTCGGGCTTTTAGAACTTACATTGCTTGGCATGGTATTGGCGGTCAAATCCTTTATCTTACCTAAGATCTTGTATATTTTTCGGACAATCCCCTTAAAAGTGCACATGAAACTGACTATCAAGCTACAAAACTTGATCAACTCATTTATTTGGCAGAATAAAAAACCAAGAATAGCAAATAACATTTTATATGGATTCAAAGACAATGGCGGAGTGGCCTTACCGAACATATGGGCTTATTACCGAGCGACCTTAATCAAGCATAGTCACCAATGGCTTAGGGAGGGGGGTTGTCCTTCATGGATTTGGAAGTGGCCCATAATTATAGCTCTCTACAGACCCTGTTTTTCAAGTTTATGCTGGGATGGATGTCCAAAACTCAATCACCCAATTTTTGATGCCTGGAGGAAACTTGTTACATTTAAAAAACTTGATGATAGAATTGCCATTCTGAAATCTCTTCCCCCTCAAATTTGTCTCGCACATATATAACTTTCCACTATCAAGTATATGGTGTTAGGGACGGCAGAACGCACCAAATATAAATAATAGGAGGTGCATTCGCCGCCCGGGGTCCACCGTGCAGTAGGTGTAAAGACCGCTGCTGGATAATGGCAAACTCGCTAGATGGCAAAGTAGAGCACTCGGGTTAACGTCACCTGAGATAGTTAAGGCAGACTCTGTTTAGGACACAGACGCCCTAATATAAAAGAGAAAGGAACGCTGGACCTGTTAACTCCACAGGCCAGCCGGCGTGTGGCGTAGCAGCCGCGAACACCAATAGATGCTGCTACTGCAGCACGGCGTTAACTGTAGCCGATAAGCGACGGTGTCGGAGAGCCGGACACTGACGGACGCTAGTGTAAGGTGCGGTAAGCACAGTGGCGCCTAGCTTGCCACTATCTGGAACTGACTATAACCAACACTCTGTCATCATTCGTAATATCAGAGGGAAGGGGGTTTCAAATAAGTCAGTCACCAGACACATGCATCCATCACCTTTCACACACAGCATAATAGTCTACACTAGCGCATGGCCGAGCCGCCATGTGGGCTTTTTATAGCCATGCGCTTCCGGGACCTTCCAGTACTCTGGGAAGGACCAGTCAGATCTGACACAGGACCTGAGCATGTGACCCCTGCTCTCCACTGAGAGGTCATCTTGCGGGCATGCCCAGCAGAATGGCAATAGGACTTAGCCTCTGTAGCAGTTCCCTGCAGAGCAGGTTGTGCTACCATTGCTGCACCAGAGGTGGCAGCAACATCCAGGCTCACAAAGCGAGTTTGAGCAGGACTCCTGGATCGCTGGGATTGCTGAGCAGGTCCCTGAGTGGTCGGAGGGGAATGGGAGACCGCTGGATGTACGGCTCTGGATTCCTGTTGTGCAGTCCCAGGAATCCGACGCCTAACATTACCCCCCCTCCTAGGGCCCCCCCCTGAGCCTCGCTGCGCTCAAAGGCCGCAATCAGAAGTGGAGCATGGATATTCTCCACCGGCTCCCAGGTCCGAGCCTCTGGTCCATGACCCTTCCAATCCACCAAATAAAATTTTTTGCCACAGACAATCCTGCGTCCCACAATGGCGTTAACCTCGAACTCATCAGATGACAAGTCTCATGACCCAGCAGATGACTCGGAGAACCGGGCCATATGAACTGGTTTGAGGAGGGACACATGGAAAACCTCCGAAATGGGTAAGTGTGGCGGAAGAGCCAGGCGGTAGACCACCGAGCTGATACGCTCGAGAACCTTAAAAGGTCCAATGCATCGCGGCGCGAACTTGGGGAACTCCACTCGCAGCTTGATATTTCGAGTAGAGAGCCACACCATGTCGCCGGGGGGAGAAGCTTTGAGCGGGTCGCCGATGTGTGTCGGCGGACACCCTCATCCTTTCTTTAGAGGCCCGGATAGCATCCTGAGTGCGATCCCAAATGTCGCGAGCCTCCACTGCCCAGTCTGCCACCCTGGAGTCAGCGGAGGACACTGGCATCGGGACAGGGACGCGTGGATGTTGGCCGTAGTTTAAAAGAAAGGGCGTCTGACCAGTGGAATCGGCCACTGCATTATTCAGGGCAAACTCAGCCCATGGTAGCAAGGATGCCCAGTCATCCTGCTCGGCAGAGACAAAATGCCGCAGGTACGTGACCAAGGTTTGGTTGGCTCTCTCAACCAAGCCGTTCGTCTCGGGATGGTAAGCGGAGGACAGGTTTAGCTCGATGCTGAGTAGACTGCAGAGCTCCCTCCAAAACCGAGAAGCGAACTGGGGACCTCGATCACTAACGATTTTGTCCGGCATGCCATGTAAACGGAATACATGCTTTATGAACAGAGTGGCAAGACCACGAGCAGAAGGCAACCGTGCGAGTGGCACAAGATGCACCATTTTGGAAAAATGGTCGGTGACCACCCAGATGACCGTACTGCCACCAGACTTGGGCAGGCCAACCACGAAGTCCATGCTAACCATCTCGCAAGGTCTATCCGCCACTGGCAGAGGATCCAAAAGCCCCGCCGGCCTCTGTCTAGAGGGTCTGTTCCGTGCACACGAGACGCGTGCTTGTACTTATTCCTTAACATCTCGAGCCATATGCGGCCACCAATATGACCTTGCCAGCAGTTCAGTGGTCTGCTTATTGCCAAAGTGACCACCTACCCTGGGGGCATGTGCCCAAGCGAGAACCACCGGCCGTAGCTGGGGAGGCACCAAGGTCTTGCCCGGTGGCACTGACTCGAGAGCAACTGGAGCCACGGTCGTAAAACTCTCCGGCGGGAGAATTAGTCGAGGCTCAGCCTCTTCTTCTTCCGCAGAAACCACTGAGCGTGAGAGAGCATCCGCACGGATGTTCTTTTCCCCTGAGAGATAATGCAGGGTGAAGCGGAAGCGGGAAAAGAACAGCGACCACCTAGCCTCACGAGAGTTCAAGCGCTGGGCCGTCTGTAAATAGACCAGATTTTTATGGTCCGTATATACATGGAAGGGAAACCGAGCTCCCTCCAGGAGATGTCTCCACTCGGAAAAGGCCAACTTCATGGCTAGCAACTCCCTGTCACCGATGGAGTAATTCTCCGCCGATGAGAAGGTCTTTGTGAAGAAGAAGCAGGGATGCTTCCGACCTTGAGCATCCTCCTGGAAAAGGACTGCTCCTGCACCGACAGAAGAGGCATCAACCTCCAGAATAAATGGCTTAACTACATCGGGACGATGTAAGATGAGAGCACCAGCAAAATGAGATTTTATAGACATGAAGGCCTTGGAGACCCGTTCAGACCAAGCATTGGTATTAGCTCCTTTTTTAGTGAGAGCAACCAAAGTAGCCACCAATGTGGAAAAGTGCGGTATAAACTGGCGGTAATAATTCACGAACCCTAAAAAGCGCTGCACCGCTTTGAGTGAATGGGGTTCCTGCCAATCCCATCACCGCCTGCAGTTTGGCAGGATCCATAGTCAACCCCTGGGCCGAGATGATATAGCCCAGGAACGGCAAGGACTCCTGCTCAAACTGGCACTTCTCCAGCTTGGCAAAGAGAGAGTTCGCCCGCAGACGGTCGAAGACCCTGCAGACGTCTCTCCGGTGGGTGGTCAAATCTGGCGAGAAGATGAGTATGTCATCCAGATAGACCACCACCGAGGTAGAGAGCATGTCACGGAAGACGTCGTTAACGAAATCCTGGAAGACAGCAGGCGCATTACAAAGGCCGAAGGGCATGACTAGATATTCGTAATGGCCATCCCTAGTATTAAAAGCTGTCTTCCACTCGTCTCCTTCGCGAATGTGGATCAGGTTGTACGCCCCCCGTAGATCTAATTTTGTAAAGATCCGGGCCCCTCGCAACCTGTCAAATAACTCAGAGATCAACGGGAGAGGATATTTGTTTTTGACCGTGATAGCGTTGAGACCTCTGTAGTCAATGCAGGGACATAACGCTCCGTTCTTCTTCTGTACGAAGAAGAACCCTGCACCAGCCAGCGACACCGATTTTCTGATAAAACCTCTAGCCAGGTTCTCCCGGATATATTGAGATATAGCCTGTGTCTCAGGGAGTGATAGCGGATACACAATACACACAGCCTCTAGAAGGTTCTGTGCCTGGCAGGAGATGTACCGTGCAATCGTAAGGACGGTGCGGCGGGAGCGTCTCCGCAGACTTCTTAGAGAAGACGTTCGCATACTGGTGGTAGGGCTTCGGAAGCGCGGAAAGATCCGCAGGCACTTCAGTGGAAGCTACCTGAACACTGCCCCCCAGGCACCTTCCCTCACAGTCCTTGCTCCAATCCAGTATACTCCCTGAAGCCCAATCAATATGAGGGGAGTGGCAACGGAGCCAGGGAACCCCGAGAAGCACCTGGTCGATGCCATCAGGCAAAATGAGCAGGGACAGGACCTCACGATGAGAGGGTGAGATAGAGAGCCCGAGTGGAGCTGTCTGGTGGGTCACCTGAGATGGTAAAGGTGCACCGTTAACCACCCTAATGGTCAGAGGTTGGGGCAGTAACACCAGTGGAATAGCATGTTTCTGGGCGAAGGTCGAGGACATAAAGTTCCCTTCGGCCCCGGAATCCACGGTAACCTCTGCCTCCCAGGTGGACGCCCCACTATCTAAAGTGCCCCGGAATACCAGTTTAGGGGAAAAGGGTTGCATATTGGACTGACCACCACCTACGGCCACTGGACGTGGTGGTTTTTTCGAACGCTGTGGACACGTGCTAGCCGAGTGACCAAACTGTCGGCATTGATAGCAACGTACGGAGCTTCGCATCGGACGTGGCTTGGGGCCGGTGCGAGACACCTCCATAGGTTCGGAGGATGAGAGCTCCTGTGCGGGATCTCTTAGCGGCTCAGTGAAGGTGGGAGTCAAATTAACCCTACGTCTGGATTGTGCACGTTCCAGCCCGCACTCCGTAAACCGGAGGTCAATGCGAGTGGAGACGGCAATCAGTTCCTCCAGACTTGTGGGAACCTCTCTGGTAGCTAGAGCATCTTTGACGTGCTCAGCTAACCCACTCCAAAACACCGGGACTAATGCTTTGTCCGGCCACTCTAATTCGGAAGCCAATGTCCGGAACCGGACGGCATAATGGCTAACCGAGAGCTCAAGGACAAATACCATCCTCCTTCGGCAGAATTTATGCCTTATTTGATGTTAAAAGATCCTATCCAAAAACTACTTCGCAATAGAGTTTCCAATTTAAAAATTGTCTCTGCACTAGTGGGTAACCCTAACCTCAAAACCAAATGGACTCTTAAAAGCATTTACCTCTATTTTAATGGGGATACTGAGTTTTTAACAAACAATTACATGGCTAGATGGGAGGTAGGTTTGAAGTCATCCATACAGTTGGGCCAGTGGGAATACGCGATGAAACTCTCATATAAATCCACTGTGTCGATGAGTTTACATGAGACTTTTTTGAAGGTTATGCTTAGGTGGTATTACACGCCTACACGTCTGTCACATATTAGTACAGATATTTCGCCTTTATGCTGGAGAGGCTGTTCTCAACCTGGAAACTTATATCATACTTTCTGGTGCTGCCCGAAGCTGCGAAGTCTATGGTCACAAGTCAACCTTCATGTAAACTCTCTATCCCAGACTCATATTGAGGTCACCCCACAAATGGCATTTTGGGAATAAACTATAAAACTTATTAGCTCTGTCTCCCTGCTCTAAAAACAAATTTACGTGCCTTTAAGATAATTACGCTACTGAATTGAGTTGGCTCCGAACCCCTCTATTAAGTTTATAAATTAATAAGAGAAAATCTGGAGCTGGTGGAGGCGAAGTGTGGTCTGGGTCCCAGGTACTGCTGACTGTGATGGAAAGGGATTTTATAAGCTAATTGCTGCGGCCAGAGCATTGTATAATTCCCTCACTGCAGCGTGCCGGGTGGCCAGACCTCATTGAAGCAGCCAGCCGACGACCAATTATCCCAGGTGTAGTTCCCTGAATGACCTGAGGGTAAGGGGGGCTCGCAGCTGCGAGTTCCAAAGTGGAATTGCAAAGTTTTGTGAAGTGTTGTGGGCAGTGGTGGGAGACCCCAAAATAACCCCCCTGCCATAAATTGTTAGGGCAAGACTAGCTTGCAGTCTTTTTTTATCACATTGTAGAGTAGTGGCCTAATTAAGATAAGTCCCCCTGTGCAAGTGATAGCCGTGTGTCCGCAGTGCGTCGCGTCCCTCCATCCGTGACATTGGTAGCAGCAGTGGGATAATCAGAGCATTAGGGATCTGGTTTGAGCAATCATTCCTCTCACTAAAAACCTGCACGGTTCCTGCGGGAATCCTGCATCATAGGTTTTGGAGAACAGACTCCGTGTTTACTGGTCCTGGTGTCTGCGTGCGAGTATCCCCTCCCTTCTCTTTGTTTTTCTATTCTATCTTTTATTTGGCAACCATGGCTACACGGGGAGAATCCCATTATATGCAGCTTAATAAGGACACCCTGAGGGCCCTGTGCACGGAAAACCAGATTGATGACACCGACAAGACCAAAGCCCAGTTGGTCACGGCTCTAGTGCAGTGGGATGAAAGCCAGGGCACGGAAAGCAGCACCAGTGCCGATGGTGCAGCCGCTCACAGCCAGCTCTCACTCCTAAGGTAAAGCTACAACTGACAATGTGTTGCTCACAGCAAGCACTCACACCTAATAAGGTAAAGCTACAATTGACAATCTGCTGCTCACAGCAAGCACTCACACCTAATAAGGTAAAGCTACAACTGACAAGCTGCTGCTCACAGCAAGCACTCACACCTAACTAAGGCAAAGCTACAACTGACAATCTGCTGCTCACAGCAAGCACTCACACCTAACTAAGGTAAAGCTACAACTGACAAGCTGCTGCTCACAGCAAGCACTCACACCTAAGGTAAAGCTACAACTGACAATGTGCTGCTCACAGCAAGTACTCACACCTAACTAAGGTAAAGCTACAACTGACAATGTGCTGCTCACAGCAAGTACTCACACCTAACTAAGGTAAAGCTACAACTGACAATGTGCTGCTCACAGCAAGCACTCACACCTAAGGTAAAGCTACAACTGACAATGTGCTGCTCACAGCAAGCACTCACACCTAACTAAGGTAAAGCTACAACTGACAATGTGCTGCTCACAGCAAGCACTCACACCTAAGGTAAAGCTACAACTGACAATGTGCTGCTCACAGCAAGCACGCACACCTAACTAAGGTAAAGCTACAACTGACAATGTGCTGCTCACAGCAAGCACTCACACCTAAGGCAAAGCTACAACTGACAATCGGCTGCTCACAGCAAGCACTCACACCTAACTAAGGCAAAGCTACAACTGACAATGTGCTGCTCACAGCAAGTGTTCACACCTAACTAGAGCAAAGCTACAACTGACAATGTGCTGCTCACAGCAAGTGCTCACACCTAACTAAGGCAAAGCTACAACTGACAATCGGCTGCTCACAGCAAGCACTCACACCTAAGGCAAAGCTACAAATGACAATCGGCTGCTCACAGCAAGTGCTCACACCTAACTAGAGCAAAGCTACAACTGACAATGTGCTGCTCACAGCAAGCACTCACACCTAACTAAGGTAAAGCTACAACTGACAATCGGCTGCTCACAGCAAGCACTCACACCTAACTAAGGCAAAGCTACAACTGACATGCTGCTCACAGCAAGTGCTCACACCTAAGGCCACGCTACAACTGACAATGTGCTGCTCACAGCAAGCACACCTAATTAAGGACAGGAGGCACCTGGGAAACACCTGCAGACTAGACCAGATGGAGCAGCAGGGCTGGCAGTCAAAATGCTGACAGTTCAACAACCCTAGGATCAGATTGGATGACTGGAGTGTCACTCACAAAACCTACAGTCGAGAACACTCCAGATCCACGGGGCGGCTGAGCTGCCGCTCATGGCATCTCAAGGCCACAGTCAGTGATGAAACCATGACAATACGGTAGCTCAGTGGGTAGCACTATATGATGTGGCTCAGTGGGTAGCATTATATATTGTGGGTAGCACCATATACAGTTACTTAGTGTGTAACACTATATACCATAGCTCAGTGGGTAACTCTATACAGTGGCTCAGTGGTTAGCACTGTTTTGCAGTGCTAAGGTACGAGTTCCAATCCCACCAAGGACGAATTCTACAAGGAGTTTATGTTCTCCACGTATTTCATGGGTTTCCTCTGGGTTCTCCGGTTTCTTCCCACTCTCCAGGGACTGATGTGGAATGTAGACTGCGAGCCCCAGTGGGGAGAGGGACGATGTTTGTACAGCGCTGGGGATTAATGGCGCTATATAAACAAGTGACTGGTTTACAGTTACTGAGCACTAAATAGAGGCTTGTGCTGCCGGAGGCCTGAGGAGCAGCCGCCTGGGACCCTCGCACATTCTCAATGAGACTCCTACTTCGTTCTCAGGACACTTCACAATCTGAGATGCCTTCAGGGAATTATGGGGATCGTCAGGATTTGACTCATTTCCTCTATCAGTCAGACAGGTCACATCACAGTAGAGACAGAGCTGACGAAACGGAGGAATCATCAGCCAGGAAGAATAAATACGACAAATGGACACAGTAATGTACACTGGTGTGGCCTAGTGACGGAGGACAGTGGGGACCAGAAGAGGGGGGCTTGGTGGGGCCCCAGAGGATGATGGTGGGGTCTGGAAAAGGAGGAGGTGAGGTCCAGAGGAGAAATAGCAAGATGGTGTGTCTCAGAGGAGAAGGACAGGGGTCCTATTGGAGGAGGAAGAAGGTGTGCCAAGGGGAAGAGGACGGTGGAGTACACAGAAGGAGGACAATGGGTCTAGAGGAGTAGGATGGTGGGACCAAGAGGACGAAAAGGAGGATAATGTGGTCTGTAGGAGGGTGGTGAGGTCCAGAGGAGGAAAGTGGGCTCTAACGGAGTATGCGGGGATCTGGAGGAGTAACATAGTTAGTAAGGCCGAAAAAAGACAATAGTCCTTCCAGTTCAGCCTATAAAATTCCGTCAGAATAAATCCCCAGATATATGTCCTTCTAAAGCAGGGGTCCCCAACCGCCGGTCCGCGGCCCAGCATCGGGCCGCTGCATTGCCCTTGCCGGTCCGCGGACACAAGGGGAGCCAGGGGCAGTCAGTGGCGTAGCGGGGGCAGGGGACGGCGCGCAGCAATTCTTAAACTGCCCTCGTGTAGCGACGGGCAGGGAGCGATCAAGCAGGGAATAGCAGGAGCGGAGCTGCAAGGACCCGTCCAGCTTCCTGCCCGCCGCCCGCGCTTCCTGTCTCTGACTGACACAGAGAGGAGCGTGCCGCTGCTGTGTCAGAGCGAGGAAGCGCGGGCGATGCTGCGACAGGTGAGAGGAGAGAGGTGGTGTCTGTGTGTATGTATAGTGTGTGTGTGTGTGTGTGTAGGTGGAGCCTGGCCCTGGAGGAGATGGGGAGAGAAAGCCATGATGCCTGGGGTGATGCAGAGAAGGCATTGATGGAAATGATGGAGAGACGTCAGTGATGGGGTGAAGGCAATGATGGAGAGACGGCAGTGATGGGGTGAAGGCAATGATGGAGAGACGGCAGTGATGGGGTGAAGGCAATGATGGAGAGACGGCAGTGATGGGGTGAAGGCAATGATGGAGAGACGGCAGTGATGGGGTGAAGGCAATGATGGAGAGACGGCAGTGATGGGGTGAAGGCAATGATGGAGAGATGGCAGTGATGGGGAGAAGGGAGTGATGGAGAGACAGCGGTGATGGGGTGAAGGCAATGATGGAGAGACGGCAGTGATGGGGAGAAGGGAGTGATGGGGTGATGGAGCAGGCAAGAATGGGGTGATGGAGCAGGCAAGGATGGGGGTGATGGAGCACTCATTCAAAACCTATGGTGAGTTGAGTCACATTATAAATGTTATTTAATTATAAGTATGCACTGCTACACTACAACCGCGTCCATAGCCCCGCCCCCTTATGACCAAAGCCCCGCCCCTGTCACACCTCCATCCCCGCCCTGCCGGGCCATGGAAGAATGGTCTTGCTTGAAACCGGTCCCTGGTGCAAAAAAGGTTGGGGACCACTGTTCTAAAGAACCTAACAATAACGGTAAGATACAATATTGTTACGCTCCAGGAAGACATCCAGGCCTCTCTTGAACCCGTCGACTGAGTTCGCCATCACCACCTCCTCAGGCAGGGAATTCCAGATTCTCACTGCCCTAACAGTAAAGAATCCTCTTCTATGTTGGTGGAGAAACCTTCTCTCCTCCAGACGCAGAGAATGCCCCCTTGTGACCGTCACCTTCCTTGGTATAAACCGATCCTCGGAGAGATATTTGTATTGTCCCCTTATATACTTATACATGGTTATTAGATCGCCCCTCAGTCGTCTTTATTCTATACTAAATAATCCTAATTTTGCTAATCTCTCTACGTATTGTAGTTCCCCCATCCCCTTTATTAATTTTGTTGCCCTCCTTTGTACTCGCTCCAGTTCCTTTATATGCTTCCTGAGCACCGGTGCCCAAAACTGTACACAGTACTCCATGTGCGGTGTAACCAGGGATTTGTACAGAGGCAGTATAATGCTCTCATCATGTGTATCCAGACCTCTTGTAATTCACCCCATGATCCTGTTTGCCTTGGCAGCTGCTGCCTGACACTGGCTGCTCCAGGTAAGTTTATCATTAACTAGGATCCCCAAGTCCTTCTCCATGTCAGATTTACCCAGTGGTTTCCCGTTCAGTGTGTAATGGTGATATTGATTCCTTCTTCCCATGTGTATAACCTTACATTTATCATGGTTATACCCCATCTGCCACCTTTCGGCCCAAGTTCCCAACTTATCCAGATCCATCTGTAGCAGAATACTATCTTCTCTTGTATTGACGGTGTAATGTAAAATGTCTATAAAGTATGATGTTTTCTGCAATCTTCTAGAGTCCTCCATTCTATGAGAAAGTAGCCTGTCAGCTTTTGCAGCCCCCTCCTTTTGCCCCCCCCCCTTAGCAGCTGTGTGTGTACAGCTCTCTGCCTGCATCTGAAACCTGATACAGGGCACTTCCTCTGTAAGCATTTGTCCTCCACAGCGATCTGCCTGCGGGCAGCTCTGTGAAACCTGAAACTTAAGTGAGAAAGCCTTCTCCTCCCCCCCTCCCTGCACAGCTAAGGGAAAGCATTTCTTTTGTTCTCAGACAGGCTGAATGAAAAGTATGAGAGATATTAAACTAAGCTAGCATGAGCTCCGATCGCGGCAGAAAAATGAAACGGACATTTCTGTGATCTGAGTGGACCTGTGAGGTTCTCGGACCTTCAGAAATAGAGATATGGATTGCTCCCAAGTGGAATGCCTTAATTATGGTATGCTTGGTGTTATTGGATTCTATTCGGTAAATCACAAACAATGATGCCCTATGTGTGTTGGTATGGGCTTTTCTCGTTTAGATAAAGTTATTCTAAGTTTTGTAGCCAAATCATAACTTAGAGAAAGGGGGTTGGACCTCACCAGACCGCCCATTTCGTGAGGTCACAGACCCTAGGCTATAAGGTATTCCCTACCAAATTCCAGTCAGTTGGAGCTACAGAGTCCGTGCTGACAAGAACACCAGATGAGTGGAGACGTGTGGCTCCGCCTTCTTTCCCCCCACATGGTGTGCCTAATACCACCTAAGCACATGTAAGTGTTACTCTGCCTTTTAATCCTTGTTGTTTTTATATACTTGTACTGTACATACTTAATGTCTCAACTTTATAGCAACTTTTATCTATGTAATTACTGCCCACATTTTGGGAATAAATGATAAAATCTATTAGCTCTGTCTCCATGCTCTAAGAAACGAACTATGCGCCTTTTTTAGAGAATCGCTACTAATTTGGGGGTTTGCCACGGACCCTCTTAATTAACTCTTTGATTAAGTAAAGCGTGGCTGGTGGCAGCTTGGTGTGCGCGGTTGGTTAGGCTAGTTGGCAGTCCGGAAGGGTCTTGTATTGCTGTATGAGGGGCAGCGGCCGGAGCATTGATAATTCTCTTACTGCAGTAGTCTAATTACCCGTGCACAACAAGCAGCCCGTCCGGCGACTAATTATCCTAGGTGTAATTCCCTGACTGACCTGAGGGTAAGTGGGGCACCGGAGAGCTGCGAGTTCCAAAGAGGAACTGAGAAAGTGGGATATCCATAAATCCCCGCAGTTCTTGGAAGGTTGTTAGCAGTGGTGGGGCATCCAAAATACCCCCCTGCGGTAAATTGTTAGAGCAAGGTTAGCTTGCTGTATTTTGGTCACATGGTGCCAGTGGCGGGATAACTAAGATAAGCCCCACTGTGCCTGTGATAGCCATGTGCCGGCAGTGCGTCACGTCCCTCCGCTGACAAACCCGTGTCGGTGGTGGGATCATGACACATTGGTGGCACCGGCCGCGCTGTTCGTCACATATGGCTTTACATAGTTTTGTATCATTTGCAAATATCGATATTTCACTGTGTAAACCTTCTACCAGATCGGTAATAAATATGTTGAAGAGAAGAGGTCCCAGCACCGACCCCTGCGGTCCCCACTGGTCACAGCGACCCAGTTAGAGAATATACCATTTATAACCCCCCTCTGCTTTCTATCACTCAGCCAGTTACTTACCCATTACACACATTTCCCCCAGACTCAGCATTCTCATTCTGTGTACCAACCTCTTGTGTGGCACGGGATCAAACGCTTTGGAAAAATCAAGATCTACAACGTCCAGTGACTCACCTTGGTCCAGTCTATAGCTTACCTCTCCATAAAAGCGGATTAGATTGGTGTGACAGGAGCGATTCCTCATAAACCCATGCTGATATGGAGTTACACAGTTATTCTCAGTGAGATCATCCAGAATAACATCCCTCAGAAACCCTTCACATATCTCACCAACATTAGAGGTTAGACTTACTGGCCTATAATTTCCAGTGAAGCCACACACAAAAAAATAATTGATGCACTGGAGCAAAGCACAAGCCGGTCATCCATGCACAGGAGCCAGGCACAACCATCTACTTCTACCAGTGTACCTGTTCTTGTTGTTGGTCCACGGTCAGGGATTCCACTGCGGTGCGACCCAGCTCCTTCACACTTGATTCCAGTGCATGTAGATGAAATTACGGACACAGATACCGGTTCTGATGCAAAATCTATGCTTTTACTTTCTTTTTCATTTGTCCCGGACACATCAGTTACATCACAGTCCACACAGCATTCCTCCTGCTCTTTCCCTTTCTTACTTCTCCCTCACATACATTACAGGGTAGTAGCGCCCTTGGCGGTACTGCAGGTTCACTACTGTAGGACCTCAGTACATAGGGGATCCCGCTCATCCGTTTCGCCCCGGACTTGCCAGCTTCAGCCCTATTGAGGATCTGCCACATCATGAACGTTCTGCGGCCTGCATGACTTTTGGACCATGTTTCCTTCTCCATTCCTACTGCTGACGTGAACTGTAACTTCCCCGGGTGCTCCGGTCTTATCCAGCACCTGTCTGACTGTGCCCGTGCTCCTTCAGTGTCCTGGGCTTAGAGCCCTTGCGGACCTGTCGGGTGTGCTCGCCCTTCTGACTAATTCCTACAAACTACACTGGCTTAGCCCATAGCAGCTTCTACAGTTAACCCCTATGTGAACTTCCTAACCAGCTATACCTATCAGGGACCCACTAGTATGCCCCATCTAGTGGCCCATTCCAGTATTACACTTACCCAAATCTATGAACTCTATACTGTAAGTGCCCTCCTCTAATGTTCCCAAAGGAAGCACTATCTTACCCTAATCTGTACAGAAATACAATACAAAAGACATAATAAGGCATTATATCTTACAGTATGTAAAGTATGGTAACACATCCTGTGACAATACCAGCAAGACAGTCGGTAATACACAGCCGTGTAGCAGTACCGAAGCATAACAGTGTGTTTACATTAAAGCTCTTAAAGGGGCGGAGGCAATAAAGGGATGTTCTATACCAATCCCCTACAGTGGTCTCCAGCATCAGATGTTGTCCATTTATTATTTATTGGAATGGATTACAATCCTCTTCCTCAGGCGGCAGACGTCATCCCTTCCATTGTTGATGACCCTTAGTGCCTTTGTGATTGTTCCGTGACTCGGCGTAAGGAACTTCTATGAAGGTGGAGATCCATCCCTGTGTCTCTCCGGTAAGATCGGACCAAAGGAGTCTGAGGCTGCGTGCACACGATCAGATGTTACCTGTCCACGCAGACTCCCGCAGCTGTCTCTCCAGACCACAGCATGTCTATTTATCTGACGGAGACGCCACAGAGGAGTCACCTGCGTTCAGTAGCCGGCAGTGGACATGTGCTGCCGATTGCTGACCCTGTGCACCTGCCCATAGAGGACATTGCCCATTGGCTGCTGATCAATCATTCCTCTAGGCTATGTGCACACGTTGCGTTTTCGCTGCGTTTTTCCATTGTGAAAATGCTGCTAAAACGCTAAGAAAACGCCTCCCATGCCGTCCTATGGGATTCCACGCTGCTGTGCTAATGCTGCGGAATCGCGGTAAAATACGCTGCATGCTCATTCTTTGTGTGGAATCGCGGCAATTCCGCACCCATAGGATTGCATTGAAACGCTCACTTCCCGCATGTGGCTGTGCCCACCATGCGCAGAGTAAGCGGATCACGTGCGTATGGTACCCGGGGTCTGGAGGAGAGGAGACTGTCCAGGCCCTGGGTACCACAATCCTGTAAAAAATAGAAAAAAATAACAAATCGGGGTATACTCACCCTCCGGCGGCCCCCGAAGTCCTTCCCGCCTCTCACCACGCTCCCGGCATCTTCCGGTCCCAGCGATGCTTTGTGTGAATCACCTGAGATGGTGTCGCGGTCTCACGAGCGTGACGTCACAAAGATCCTTCGCTGAGGACGCCGGGGGCCGCTGAGGACATCGGGGGCCGCTGAGGACATCGGGAGCGCCGCTGAGGACATCGGGAGAGCCGCTGAGGACATCGGGAGCGCCGCTGAGGACATCGGGAGCGCCGCTGAGGACATCGGGAGAGCCGCTGAGGACATCGGGAGAGCCGCTGAGGACATCGGGAGCGCCGCTGAGGACATCGGGAGCGCCGCTGAGGACATCGGGAGCGCCGCTGAGGACATCGGGAGCGCCGCTGAGGACATCGGGAGAGCCGCTGAGGACATCGGGAGCGCCGCTGAGGACATCGGGAGAGCCGCTGAGGACATCGGGAGCGCCGCTGAGGACATCGGGAGCGCCGCTGAGGACATCGGGAGAGCCGCTGAGGACATCGGGAGCGCCGCTGAGGACGCCTGGAGCGCCGCTGAGGACGCCGGGAGCGCCGCTGAGGACGCCGGGGGCCGCTGAGGACATCGGGGGCCGCTGAGGACATCGGGAGCGCCGCTGAGGACATCGGGAGCGCCGCTGAGGACATCGGGGGCCGCTGAGGACATCGGGAGCGCCGCTGAGGACGCCGGGAGCGCCGCTGAGGACATCGGGGGCCGCTGAGGACATCGGGAGCGCCGCTGAGGACATCGGGGGCCGCTGAGGACATCGGGGGCCGCTGAGGACATCGGGGGCCGCGGAAGGTGAGGAACCATTTTTTAAAAATTATTTTTAACATCCTATCTTGTAAAAAGTTGGTCTCACTTGTCAAGCGCTATGCTTGTGCGCGACCAACCTGTCAGTCACCTTTCCAAGCGATGCTACAGATCGTTGGAAAACGCTGGCATTCTGCAGGCTGATTACGCTTGTAAAGCGCTAGCGCTCAGCAGGAACGCGCATGCCTATTCCACACGCGGATTTCCCGCGGCAGGGAGTTGCCTTCCGGATGCTCTTGACTGCGGGCGGCGTTACTTATCTGCTTCTGACTTTTTCAGCTGTTATTATGCATCTTCCTTATGTTTTCCTTTGTAGTTTGTAACTCTCCAATTCATTAACCCCTTAATGTCCATCGTCAGACATCTCCCCGGCTTTGAGGTGGGATCCGGCGCTGAGCCCGCATCAAAGCCGGGACATGTCCGCTGTTATGAACAGCTGACATGTGCCCGCAATGGGCGCGAGCGGAATCGCCGTCCACCCGCTCCTATTAACTAGCTAAATCCCTGTGTCAAAGCTGACAGCGGGCATTTAAATAGCATTTCCGGCCGCTGGGCAGGAAATGACGTCATCGCCGACCCCCGTCACGTGATCAGGGTCGGCGTCATGTTGCCTGGACAACCAGAGGTCTCTATGAGACCTCTATGGTTGTTCCAGGCATATGGCTTTCAGCGCCACCCGGTGGTCGGCACTGAAAGCACAGCAGTAAATCTGCTACATATGGGCGATCTGCTCATCGCCCATATGTAGCAGAGCCGATCGGGTTGCGCATGCTTCTAGCCTCCTATGGAGGTTATTGAAGCATGCCAAAAGTAAAAAAAATGTTTAAAAATTAAAAAAAATTAAAAAAAACTAAAAGTTCAAATCACCCCCCTTTCGCCCCAATCAAAATAAAACAGTAAAAAAAAATCCCACATACACATATTAGGCATCGCCGCGTTCAGAATCGCCCGATCTATCAATAAAACCCTATCGCTAAACGGCGTAGCGAGAAGAAAATTCAAAACGCCAGAATTACGTTTTTTTGGTCGCCAAGACATTGCATTAAAATGCAATAACGGGCGATCAAAAGATCGTATCTGCACAAACGAGGTATCATTAAAAATGTCAGCTCGGCCCGCAAAAAATAAGCCCTCACCCGACCCGAGATCATGAAAAATAGAGATGCTACGGGTCTCGGAAAATTGCGTAAATTTTTTTTTTTTTTAGCAAACTTTGGAATTTTTTTTCACCACTTTGATAAAAAAGAACCTACACATGTTTGGTGTCTGTGAACTCGTCATGACCTGGAGAATCATAAAGGCAGGGCAGATTTAGCATCTACTGAACCTAGGAAAAAAGCCAAGCAAAAAACAAGTGTGGGATTGCACTTTTTTGGCAATTTCACCGCACTTGGAATTTGTTTCCCGTTTTCGAGTACACGACATGGTAAAACCAATGATGTCATTTAAAAGTACAACTCGTCCTGCAAAAAATAAGCCCTCACATGGCCATATAGACGGAAAAATAAAAAAGCTATGGCTCTGGAAAGAAGGGGAGGGAAAAATGCAAAACCAAAAATACCCCTGGTCGTTAAGGGGTTAAACACCGGAGTCAGTAATGTCTTGTCTGGCTCGGACTCTTCAGGCCTCTCTGCAATGTCCTAGCATTGTGCTCACCTTCCACTGTCTTCACTCACACTTTGCACATCTCTTGCCTTCACGTCTCCTCCGGGCTCTGCTCTTCAGTATTTGGGTCACATCCAGTCTGTGCTCCAATGGGGTTGAGCCTCTACTTCCATACTACAGGGTGGGCCATTTATATGGATACACCTAGATAAAATTGGAATGGCTGGTGGTATCAGCTTCCTGTTTGTGGCACATTCCTATAGGGGAGGGGGTGACCATGGCGGCCATTTTAAAGTTGGCCATTTTTGATCCAACTTTTTTCCAATGGGAAGAGGGTCATGTGACACATCAAACTTATTGAGAATTTCACAAGAAAAACAATGGTGTGCTTGGTTTTAATGTAACTTTATTCTTTCATGAGTTATTTACAAGTTTCTCTGTACAGCCATTGACGTGTCGCAGATGATTGGAGCAGGGCCCTCAGTTTACACAGAACATTAGGTTCCGTGATGAGGCAGACTTTTTTGGGTGGGCCATTTACATGGATACACCTAAATAAAATGGGGATGGTGACAGTTTTCTTGCAGTGAAATCTGCTGCAATGACCCGGGTACTGCGCTCACCAGACACGTGTTATTAACCTCTGCGCCATGTCCATGGCTGCAAACAAAGAGAAACTTGCAAACCACTCGGGACAGAGGAAAGTTACAGAGCTGTGCCAATGAATTGGGATTTTAGTAAAGTCGTAAGTTGGCCACCAGTCAGCGATCAGGACTCACACCTGCTCACAGCAGTTACAACTGGTTGGAATCACTGACTGGTAACCAACTAACG
Source organism: Dendrobates tinctorius (assembly GCF_039654945.1). Taxonomy (NCBI): domain Eukaryota; kingdom Metazoa; phylum Chordata; class Amphibia; order Anura; family Dendrobatidae; genus Dendrobates; species Dendrobates tinctorius. Next base: position 581,332 of record NW_027362107.1, read on the forward strand.
ACTTTACTCAAAAAAATGCTTTGTCCCAATTCATTGGCACCGCTCTGTAAAAGCAAGCACCCCATTGTTGTTCTTGTCCATGTTTGACAGACGCACGTCCTGCACCCTTTTCACACTCCTCTTCTTACCTGACCCATTTCAGAAGAGAGGGAAAAACCCAAAAAATGGTGACAATGTTACAAAGCGACTATATTCGATTCCAGACGTTTCGACCCGTCCTATTATCCGTATTATTATGTAAGAAATACATGATTGACACATTCAGACTTACCATATTTTTTTAACTAGAAGACGCACTTTTTCCCAAAAAAATTTGGGAGGAAAATGGGGGGATGCGTCTTATAATCCGAATGCAAGCTTACCGGGGGGGGGTTGATGTAGCAGCGGAACTGGTGGCGGCAGAGGTGTGGAGATGCTGAGGCTCGGTGTCGGCAGTGGGAAGTTCACCTGAGCAGGGTCTCTTCCTTAGGATGCCGGCGGCAGAAATGTGACGACACCGCGGCCATCTTCCTGAAGCTGTGGGCCGCCGGAGGCGGCATGTGCATAGATTGAGATCACTGTGGCCATTTTCCTGAAGCCGGGATTTCAGTCTGCACATGCGCAGCCTCAGGAAGATGGCCGCCGTGAAACTGGTGATGCACTATGCTCTGCTCCTCACATTTCTGCTGCATCATGAGGCATCATGAGGAAGAGACCCTGCTCCATGCTCTGCCTCACTGCCGGCTTCCTGAGGAAGAGACCCTGCTCCATGCTCTGCCTCACTGCCGGCTTCCTGAGGAAGAGACCCTGCTCCATGCTCTGCCTCACCGCCGGCTTCCTGAGGAATAGACCTTGCTCCATGCTCTGCCTCACCGCCGGCTTCCTGAGAAAGAGACCCTGCTCCATCCTCTGCCTCACTGCCGGCTTCCTGAGGAAGAGACCCTGCTCCATGCTCTGCCTCACCGCCGGCTTCCTGAGGAAGAGACCCTGCTCCATGCTCTGCCTCACTGCCGGCTTCCTGAGGAAGAGACCCTGCTCCATGCTCTGCCTCACTGCCGGCTTCCTGAGGAAGGGACTCTGCTCCATGCTCTGCCTCACTGCCGGCTTCCTGAGGAAGAGACCCTGCTCCATGCTCTGCCTCACTGCCGGCTTCCTGAGGAAGAGACCCTGCTCCATCCTCTGCCTCACTGCCGGCTTCCTGAGGAAGAGACCCTGCTCCATGCTCTGCCTCACCGCCGGCTTCCTGAGGAAGAGACCCTGCTCCATGCTCTGCCTCACTGCCGGCTTCCTGAGGAAGAGACCCTGCTCCATGCTCTGCCTCACTGCCGGCTTCCTGAGGAAGAGACCCTGCTCCATGCTCTGCCTCACTGCCGGCTTCCTGAGGAAGAGACCCTGCTCCATGCTCTGCCTCACCGCCGGCTTCCTGAGGAAGAGACCCTGCTCCATGCTCTGCCTCACTGCCGGCTTCCTGAGGAAGAGACCCTGCTCCATGCTCTGCCTCACTGCCGGCTTCCTGAGGAAGAGACCCTGCTCCATCCTCTGCCTCACTGCCGGCTTCCTGAGGAAGAGACCCTGCTCCATGCTCTGCCTCACCGCCGGCTTCCTGAGGAAGAGACCCTGCTCCATGCTCTGCCTCACCGCCGGCTTCCTGAGGAAGAGACCCTGCTCCATGCTCTGCCTCACTGCCGGCTTCCTGAGGAAGAGACCCTGCTCCATGCTCTGCCTCACTGCCGGCTTCCTGAGGAAGAGACCCTGCTCCATGCTCTGCCTCACTGCCGGCTTCCTGAGGAAGAGACCCTGCTCCATGCTCTGCCTCACTGCCGGCTTCCTGAGGAAGAGACCCTGCTCCATGCTCTGCCTCACTGCCGGCTTCCTGAGGAAGAGACCCTGCTCCATGCTCTGCCTCACTGCCGGCTTCCTGAGGAAGAGACCCTGCTCCATGCTCTGCCTCACTGCCGGCTTCCTGAGGAAGAGACCCTGCTCCATGCTCTGCCTCACCGCCGGCTTCCTGAGGAAGAGACCCTGCTCCATGCTCTGCCTCACCGCCGGCTTCCTGAGGAAGAGACCCTGCTCCATGCTCTGCCTAACCGCCGGCTTCCAGAGGAAGAGACCCTGCTCCATGCTCTGCCTCACTGCCGGCTTCCTGAGGAAGGGACTCTGCTCCATGCTCTGCCTCACCACTGACACCGGAACCGCACCATCGCACCCCGGGACTGCAGCACTGCCCCACTTCTGCTGGCACCGGCTTCCTGAGGAAGGGACTGTGCCTCCTGTGACCCCGCTCTACCACCGCCCTCAGGTAATATACCTTAGAATTCAGACAATAAGACGGACCCCAATCTTATAAAAATCTTTTTTTTCTGCTGCTATTCACAGTGCGTCTTATAGTCTGAAAAATATGATAACAAAGAGAAAAAATGACTAGAAAAAGATAAAACAAAAATATAAGTATAGCCAAATCCCAGGTTTTGTTGTGCTGTCGGCATAATGATGTTAACACTTGTAACCTGAAAAAACATTGAAACTCAGTATGCAAAAAATCGGGAGGGGGGGGGAGATGGGGAAAGGGAGAGGTCTTTAATAAAAACGTGTTCATGTCCATAGTTGTGGGGGAGGTGAGTGGGTGGCGGGTCTGGCCGGCCAGGAACATACCGCACATACACGTCTCACACCGCTCGTCTCACCAAGGCACTATAGGGCTGTCTCAGGAGACGTTAAAAGGTCTGAGTGACGTGTATGAGTGGTGTGAGACGTGTATGCGTGGCATGTTCCTGTTATGCCCTGACCCGTGCTGACACTTGTGCTCCACAGTTACTTGGGACTAGGTGATTTCTTGGTGGACTTACAACTCGTATACAATCAAATAAATAAGTTGCCAGAGCGTGCAAATATGAAAGTTAAACTGCACTACAAATATGAAAACTTGAGAAAGCTTAGCACATAAAACGGCCAATTTATGTGTTCATGGAAGCCACGGTAAGGCGATTCTCCTTTTCCAGGACCCTAACCTAATGCCAATCCTCTCATAGACTGAAGTCTATATCTCTGTGGAGGGGTGGTGGCCCTGCTGTGATTAACAACGCCTGCAGCTAAAGGTACTGTCACACTTAGCGATGTACCAGCGATCCCGACCAGTGATATGATGCTGTCAGGATCGCTGGTACATCGCTAAGTGGTCGCTAGTGAGCTGCCACACAGGCAGATCTCACCAGCGACATCGCAGGGGTCGGGGGTCGCTACTTACCTGTCAGACGAGGCGATCCTGACGTCCTCCCGCCCGGCTCCACGCGTCGCTTGTCGTCACAGCAGGAAGCTGACGACGAGAAACAGTCCTGGACGTTCTCGCGCGATCGGCGATAACCAGCGGGTCGTAGGTATCACACATAGCGATATCGCTAGCAATATCGCTATAACGTCACAAAAACCAGTGATGTTATAGCGATGTCGCTTAGTGTGACAGGCCCTTAAGAGGTGGAGTGCTCAGTCAGACGGTAAATGAATACAAATCTCAAAAACTGACCGTCACATCCAAGCATAAACTAGGTGTGAACAGGTGCTTAACCCAGAGTCACCAACTCATATATAATCAAATTCATATCATTACAATTCATAGGGATTAAAGGGGCATTGCCCCGTGTGGGTCTGAGAGATCCTCGCTCATCAATTACTGAAGAGTGTCACATTATCGGCACGCTGGGCGATCACTGCTGGGCGTTCTTACATTGCCCGTGTTCTATGGAATTAATTCTCTCAATACATGTTGTATTTTTATAAAAAACTTGAACTCTCCTTTCTCCTCCTGATATTTAAGTCATTCTTTGTTTCTTTCTGTGTGGCAAAGTTTATGGGTTTTCTTTAATCACCATTTAAAATGAGACTGGATTTGTACAATTTATTGTGGCTCAGTGGGTAGCACTATACACGGTGGCTCATTGAGTAGCACTATACACGGTGGCTCAGTGGGTAGCACTATACACGGTGGCTCAGTGGGTAGCACTATACACGGTGGCTCATTGAGTAGCACTATACATGGTGGCTCAGTGGGTAGCACTATACACGGTGGCTCAGTGGGTAGCACTATATACGGTGACTCAATGAGTAGCACTATACATGGTGGCTCATTGAGTAGCTCTATACACGGTGGCTCAGTGAGTAGCACTATACACGGTGGCTCAGTGGGTAGCACTAAATACGGTGACTCAGTGAGTAGCACTATACACGGTCGCTCATTGAGTAGCACTATATACGGTGACTCAGTGAGTAGCACTATACACGGTGGCTCATTGAGTAGCACTATACACGGTGGCTCAGTGGGTAGCACTATATACGGTGGCTCATTGAGTAGCACTATACACGGTGGCTCAGTGGGTAGCACTATACACGGTGGCTCATTGAGTAGCACTATACACGGTGGCTCATTGAGTAGCACTATACACGGTGGCTCATTGAGTAGCACTATGCCCAGTGGGTAGCACTATATACGGTGACTCTGTAGGTAGCACTATATAAGGTGGTTCAGTGGCTAACAGTGGCTAGAGTTGGAAGGGACCTCCTGGGTCATCGTGTCCATCCCTCTGCTCAAAGCAGGATTCACTAAATCAGAGTTCCCCAACTCCAGTCCTCAAGGCCCACCAACAGATCATGTTTTCAGGATTTCCTTAGTATTGCTCAGGTGATAATTGCTTCACCTGTGCATTCAAAGGAAATCCTGACAACATGATCTGTTGGTGGGCCTTGAGGACTGGAGTTGAGGAAACCCTGCACTAAATCATCCCAGTCAGATGTCTGTCCAGCCTCTGTTTGAAGACTTCCATTGAAGGAGAACTCACCACTTCTCGTGGCAGCCTGTTCCACTCATTGATCACTCTGTCAAAAAAATTTTCTAATATCTAATCTGTGTCTCCTCCCATTCAGTTTCATCCCATTGCTTCTAGTCTTTCCTTGTGCAAATGAGAATAAAGTTGATCCTTCTACAATGTGACAGCCCTTTAGATATTTGTAGACAGCTATTAAGTCTCCTCTCAGTCTTCTCTTTTGCAAACTAAACATTCCCAAATCCTGCAACCTTTCCTCATAAGACAGGGTTTGCAGACCGGTCACCATTCTGGTCGCTCTTTTCTGAACTTGCTCCAGTTTGTTGATGTGTTTTTTAAAATGTGGCGCCCAAAACTGGACACAATATTCCAGATGAGGTCTGACCAAAGAGGAGTAGAGGGAAATAATGACTTCACGTGATCTAGACTGGATGCTTCTGTTAATACATCCTAGAATTGCATTTGCCTTTTTTGCTGCTGCATCACACTGTTGACTCATATTCAGTCTGTGATCTATTAGTATACCCAAGTCTTTTTCACATGTGCTGTCACTTAGCCCTATTCCTCCCATTCTGTATATGCTTTTTTCATTTTTATTGCCCAGATGTAGTACTTTGCATTTCTCCCTGTTAAAAACCATTCTGTTAGTTGCTGCCCACTTCTCCAGTTTATTTAAATCTTTTTGAATCCTCTCTCTCTTCTCTAGTATTAGCTATCCCTCCTAGCTTTGTGTCGTCAGCAAATTTAATCAGTTTACCCTCAATTCCTTCATCTAAATCGTTGATAAAGATGTTGAACAATACAGGGCCCAGGACAGAGCCCTGTGGTACCCCACTTCAGACATTCTTCCAACTGGATGTGCAGCCATTTACGACCACTCTTTGGGTCCGATCACTAAGACAGTTATGAATCCAGTTGCTGACTATTGAAAACATATAAGAAGTATATTTGTCACACTGAGCGAAATTGCTACATGTGATACTTACCTCCGACCGCTCCCCCGCTGGTTATCGCTGATCGCGCGAGAACGTCCTGGACCGCTTCTCGTCGTCAGCTTCCTGCGGCGCTTCCTGTGGAGAGACGAGCGACGAGCGTGGATGCGGGCGGGACGACGTCAGGATCGCCTAGTGTGACAGGTAAGTAGCGACCCCCGTCCCCAGCGATGTCGCTGGTGAGATCTGCCTGTGTGGCAGCTCACTAGCGACCACTTAGCGATGTACCAGCGATCCTGACCGCGTCATATCGCTGGTCGGGATCGCTGGTACATCGCTAAGTGTGACACTACCTTAACTGAAGTGATGGTAACACATTGCAGCTTTCCAGACTACTTGGGTCTCTTCATCAGGCACTGACTAATACAACATCTGAAGAGTCACATATTTATAACCAACACAGCACAGAAATAACCCAATAGGTGAGACAAGCGACGTGAAGCAGAATTGTCATTATGGGAGAGGGAGAAACCTAAATATTGGACCAGTTCATAGATAAGAAGTGTGAAGGTTTTATTGTCCCCTGATTGGGGTCTGGTTCTGTGTTGTGTGATGACCCCAGAAGGTCTTAGGAGCAAATTCCTTAATTGATGTAAAAAGACATAAATCCATGCGACACATTCATTCCTGCACTGAGAGTGTCAAAGGTCATCATGAGCTTGTACTCCCAGACTCTTCTCTCTCTCTGAGATGTGAAGTTACCTTTCAATGCCAGTAATTTCATGTCCATGCTGCTGTGATCAGGGATATAGAAATGTTTGGCCACAGGTAGATCCATTCTTTTCTCTCTTATTGTGTGATGATGAGAATTCATCCTTGTGGGAGACAGGGCAGAAGCTTAGAACATAGACATTTAAAAACAATTTAAAATAAGATGCAAGCATGAAAACATGCAGAATGTCACATAAACGTGTGGAAAATACCCTATTACACTGTAATCTAGTTCATTAGAATATGTAAATATTTATCCACAAAACTATTTTGCTACAAAATTCTTTCCTCTCACTGGAGCCACAAGCTTATTTGCGGCCCATTATTGCGGTGGCCTGTAAAAATTGCGGCAATTCGGCCCGCAAAAATGGGCCGCAAAAAATGCGGTAAATGTAAAGGAACATTATACATTATAAGAACAAATTCTAGCAGTTAACAGAAACACATTAACCCTTCAATGTCAATTTCCCCTTCTCTAAATGCTCGACCCTTTTGCCACGGGGTCCGCTGATGTCCACAAAGGAGCCGCTGTCTCCTGGGTCTACTACCCACACGGGGGCTTCCTACCTGCTTCACTCATCCACCCTCAGTGTGGACACCCGTGTCCCCCGTCAGACACATGACCTAGAAACAGTGAGGTGCTGGAATTGTGGAGAAAATGGACATGTCGCTAAACACTGCAAGAACCCTACAAAGGAGACAATTCAGTCCTGTGTGGAGTGTGCCTGACTGATGAGCCCTCCGCCCGGCTCTTCCCGTGTACTATCTGGAGTGTGTCTGACAAGCCCTCCGCCCGCCTCTTCCTGTGTCCTATCTGGAGTGTGTCTGACTGACGAGCCCTCGGCCCGGCTCTTCCCGTGTTCTATCTGGAGTGTGCCTGACTGATGAGCCCTCCGCCCGGCTCTTCCCGTGTCCTAGCTGGAGTGTGTCTGACTGACGAGCCCTCCGCCCGGCTCTTCCCGTGTTCTATCTGGAGTGTGCCTGACTGATGAGCCCTCCGCCCGGCTCTTCCCGTGTTCTATCTGGAGTGTGCCTGACTGATGAGCCCTCCGCCCGGCTCTTCCTGTGTCCTATCTGGAGTGTGTCTGACTGACGAGCCCTCCGCCCGGCTCTTCCTGTGTCCTATCTGGAGTGTGTCTGACTGACGAGCCCTCGGCCTGGCTCTTCCCGGGTCCTATCTGGAGTGTGTCTGACTGACGAGCCCTCGGCCTGGCTCTTCCCGGGTCCTATCTGGAGTGTGTCTGACTGACGAGCCCTCCGCCCGGCTCTTCCTGTGTCCTATCTGGAGTGTGTCTGACTGACGAGCCCTCCGCCCGGCTCTTCCGGGGTCTTATCTGGAGTGTGTCTGACTGACGAGCCCTCGGCCCGGCTCTTCCCGTGTCCTATCTGGAGTGTGTCTGACTGACGAGCCCTCGGCCTGGCTCTTCCCGGGTCCTATCTGGAGTGTGTCTGACTGACGAGTCCTCGGCCCGGCTCTTCCCGTGTCCTATCTGGAGTGTGTCTGACTGACGAGTCCTCGGCCCGGCTCTTCCCGTGTTCTATCTGGAGTGTGTCTGACTGACGAGTCCTCCGCCCGGCTCTTCCCGGGTCCTATCTGGAGTGTGTCTGACTGACGAGCCCTCGGCCTGGCTCTTCCCGGGTCCTATCTGGAGTGTGTCTGACTGACGAGCCCTCCGCCCGGCTCTTCCTGTGTCCTATCTGGAGTGTGTCTGACTGACGAGCCCTCCGCCTGGCTCTTCCGGGGTCTTATCTGGAGTGTGTCTGCCTGACGAGCCCTCGGCCCGGCTCTTCCCGTGTCCTATCTGGAGTGTGTCTGACTGACGAGCCCTCGGCCTGGCTCTTCCCGGGTCCTATCTGGAGTGTGTCTGACTGACGAGTCCTCGGCCCGGCTCTTCCCGTGTTCTATCTGGAGTGTGTCTGACTGACGAGCCCTCCGCCCGGCTCTTCCCGTGTCCTATCTGGAGTGTATCTGACTGAGGAGCCCTCGGCCCGGCTCTTCCCGTGTCCTATCTGGAGTGTGTCTGACTGACGAGCCCTCCGCCCGGCTCTTCTCGTGTCCTATCTGGAGTGTGTCTGACTGACGAGCCCTCGGCCCGGCTCTTCCCGTGTCCTATCTGGAGTGTGTCTGACTGACGAGCCCTCGGCCCGGTTCTTCCAGTGTCCTATCTGGAGTGTGTCTGACTGACGAGCCCTCGGCCCGGCTCTTCCAGTGTCCTATCTGGAGTGTGTCTTACTGACGAGCCCTCGGTCCGGCTCTTCCTGTGTCCTATCTGGAGTGTGTCTGACTGACGAGCCCTCGGCCCGGTTCTTCCAGTGTCCTATCTGGAGTGTGTCTGACTGACGAGCCCTCGGCCCGGCTCTTCCAGTGTCCTATCTGGAGTGTGTCTTACTGACGAGCCCTCGGCCCGGCTCTTCCAGTGTCCTATCTGGAGTGTGTCTGACTGACGAGCCCTCCGCCCGGCTCTTCTCGTGTCCTATCTGGAGTGCGTCTGACTGACGAGCCCTCGGCCCGGCTCTTCCCGTGTCCTATCTGGAGTGTGTCTGACTGACGAGCCCTCGGCCCGGTTCTTCCAGTGTCCTATCTGAAGTGTGTCTGACTGACGAGCCCTCCGCCCGGTTCTTCCTGTGTCCTATATGGAGTGTGTCTAACGAGCCCTCCGCCCGGCTCTTCCTGTGTCCTATCTGGAGTGTGTCTGACGAGCCCTCGGCCCGGCTCTTCCTGTGTCCTATCTGGAGTGTGTCTTACTGACGAGCCCTCGGCCCGGCTCTTCCAGTGTCCTATCTGGAGTGTGTCTGACTGACGAGCCCTCCGCCCGGCTCTTCCTGTGTCCTATCTGGAGTGTGTCTGACTGACGAGCCCTCCGCCCGGCTCTTCCTGTGTCCTATCTGGAGTGTGTCTGACTGACGAGCCCTCCGCCCGGCTCTTCCTGTGTCCTATCTGGAGTGTGTCTTACTGACGAGCCCTCCGCCCGGCTCTTCCTGTGTCCTATCTGGAGTGTGTCTGACTGACGAGCCCTCCGCCCGGCTCTTCCTGTGTCCTATCTGGAGTGTGTCTGACTGACGAGCCCTCCGTCCGGCTCTTCCTGTGTCCTATCTGGAGTGTGTCTGACTGACAAGCCCTCCGCCCGGCTCTTCCAGTGTCCTATCTGGAGTGTGTCTTACTGACGAGCCCTCGGCCCGGCTCTTCCAGTGTCCTATCTGGAGTGTGTCTGACTGACGAGCCCTCCGCCCGGCTCTTCCTGTGTACTATCTGGAGTGTGTCTGACGAGCCCTCGGCCTGGCTCTTCCTGTGTCCTATCTGGAGTGTGTCTTACTGACGAGCCCTCGGCCCGGTTCTTCCAGTGTCCTATCTGGAGTGTGTCTGACTGACGAGCCCTCCGCCCGGCTCTTCCTGTGTACTATCTGGAGTGTGTCTGACGAGCCCTCGGCCTGGCTCTTCCTGTGTCCTATCTGGAATGTGTCTGACTGACGAGCCCTCCGCCCAGTTCTTCCTGTGTCCTATCTGGAGTGTGTCTGACTGACGAGCCCTCCGCCCAGTTCTTCCAGTGTCCTATCTGGAGTGTGTCTGACTGACGAGCCCTCCGCCCAGTTCTTCCTGTGTCCTATCTGGAGTGTGTCTGACTGACAAGCCCTCCGCCCAGTTCTTCCAGTGTCCTATCTGGAGTGTGTCTGACTGACGAGCCCTCCGCCCGGTTCTTCCAGTGTCCTATCTGGAGTGTGTCTGACTGACGAGCCCTCCGCCCAGTTCTTCCAGTGTCCTATCTGGAGTGTGTCTGACTGACGAGCCCTCCGCACGGCTCTTCCAGTGTCCTATCTGGAGTGTGTCTTACTGACGAGCCCTCCGCCCAGCTCTTCCAGTGTCCTACCTGGAGTGTGTCTGACTGACGACCCCTCGGCCCGGCTCTTCCTGTGTCCTATCTGGAATGTGTCTGACTGACGAGCCCTCCGCCCAGTTCTTCCTGTGTCCTATCTGGAGTGTGTCTGACTGACAAGCCCTCCGCCCAGTTCTTCCAGTGTCCTATCTGGAGTGTGTCTGACTGACGAGCCCTCCGCCCAGTTCTTCCTGTGTCCTATCTGGAGTGTGTCTGACTGACAAGCCCTCCGCCCAGTTCTTCCAGTGTCCTATCTGGAGTGTGTCTGACTGACGAGCCCTCCGCCCAGTTCTTCCAGTGTCCTATCTGGAGTGTGTCTGACTGACGAACCCTCCGCCCAGTTCTTCCAGTGTCCTATCTGGAGTGTGTCTGACTAACGAGCCCTCCGCACGGCTCTTCCAGTGTCCTATCTGGAGTGTGTCTTACTGACGAGCCCTCCGCCCAGCTCTTCCAGTGTCCTACCTGGAGTGTGTCTGACTGACGACCCCTCGGCCCGGCTCTTCCTGTGTCCTATCTGGAATGTGTCTGACTGACGAGCCCTCCGCCCAGTTCTTCCTGTGTCCTATCTGGAGTGTGTCTGACTGACAAGCCCTCCGCCCAGTTCTTCCAGTGTCCTATCTGGAGTGTGTCTGACTGACGAGCCCTCCGCCCAGTTCTTCCAGTGTCCTATCTGGAGTGTGTCTGACTGACGAGCCCTCCGCCCAGTTCTTCCAGTGTCCTATCTGGAGTGTGTCTGACTGACGAGCCCTCCGCACGGCTCTTCCAGTGTCCTATCTGAAGTGTGTCTTACTGACGAGCCCTCCGCCCAGCTCTTCCAGTGTCCTACCTGGAGTGTGTCTGACTGACGACCCCTCGGCCCGGCTCTTCCTGTGTCCTATCTGGAATGTGTCTGACTGACGAGCCCTCCGCCCAGTTCTTCCTGTGTCCTATCTGGAGTGTGTCTGACTGACGAGCCCTCCGCCCAGTTCTTCCTGTGTCCTATCTGGAGTGTGTCTGACTGACAAGCCCTCCGCCCAGTTCTTCCAGTGTCCTATCTGGAGTGTGTCTGACTGACGAGCCCTCCGCACGGCTCTTCCAGTGTCCTACCTGGAGTGTGTCTTACTGACGAGCCCTTGGCCCGGCTCTTCCAGTGTCCTATCTGGAGTGTGTCTTACTGACGAGCCCTCGGCCCGGCTCTTCCAGTGTCCTATCTGGAGTGTGTCTGACTGACGAGCCCTCGGCCCGGCTCTTCCAGTGTCCTATCTGGAGTGTGTCTTACTGACGAGCCCTCCACCCAGCTCTTCCAGTGTCCTATCTGGAGTGTGTCTGACTGACGAGCCCTCCGCCCAGCTCTTCCAGTGTCCTATCTGGAGTGTGTCTGACTGACGAGCCCTCCGTCCGGCTCTTCCAGTGTCCTATCTGGAGTGTGTCTTACTGACGAGCCCTCGGCCCGGCTCTTCCAGTGTCCTATCTGGAGTATGTCTGACTGACGAGCCCTCCACCCAGCTCTTCCAGTGTCCTATCTGGAGTGTGTCTTACTGACGAGCCCTCGGCCTGGCTCTTCCTGTGTCCTATCTGGAGTGTGTCTGACAAGCCCTCGGCCTGGCTCTTCCAGTGTCCTATCTGGAGTGTGTCTGACTGACGAGCCCTCCACCCAGCTCTTCCAGTGTCCTATCTGGAGTGTGTCTTACTGACGAGCCCTCCGCCTGGCTCTTCCTGTGTCCTATCTGGAGTGTGTCTGACAAGCCCTCGGCCTGGCTCTTCCAGTGTCCTATCTGGAGTGTGTCTGACTGACGAGCCCTCCGCCCGGCTCTTCCTGTGTCCTATCTGGAGTGTGTCTGACAAGCCCTCGGCCTGGCTCTTCCAGTGTCCTATCTGGAGTATGTCTGACTGACGAGCCCTCCGCCCGGCTCTTCCTGTGTCCTATCTGGAGTGTGTCTGACTGACGAGCCCTCCACCCAGCTCTTCCAGTGTCCTATCTGGAGTGTGTCTTACTGACGAGCCCTCGGCCTGGCTCTTCCTGTGTCCTATCTGGAGTGTGTCTGACTGACGAGCCCTCTGCCCGGCTCTTCCTGTGTCCTATCTGGAGTGTGTCTGACTGACGAGCCCTCCACCCAGCTCTTCCAGTGTCCTATCTGGAGTGTGTCTTACTGACGAGCCCTCGGCCTGGCTCTTCCTGTGTCCTATCTGGAGTGTGTCTGACTGACGAGCCCTCCGCCCGGCTCTTCCTGTGTCCTATCTGGAGTGTGTCTGACTGACGAGCCCTCCGCCCGGCTCTTCCTGTGTCCTATCTGGAGTGTGTCTGACAAGCCCTCGGCCTGGCTCTTCCTGTGTTCTATCTGGAGTGTGTCTGACTGACGAGCCCTCCGCCCGGCTCTTCCTGTCTCCTATCTGGAGTGTGTCTGACTGACGAGCCCTCCGCCCGGCTCTTCCTGTGTCCTATCTGGAGTGTGTCTTACTGACGAGCCCTCGGCCCGGCTCTTCCAGTGTCCTATCTGGAGTGTGTCTGACTGACGAGCCCTCCGCCTGGCTCTTCCTGTGTCCTATCTGGAGTGTGTCTGACGAGCCCTCGGCCTGGCTCTTCCAGTGTCCTATCTGGAGTGTGTCTGACTGACGAGCCCTCGGCCCGGCTCTTCCTGTGTCCTATCTGGAATGTGTCTGACTGACGAGCCCTCCGCCCAGTTCTTCCTGTGTCCTATCTGGAGTGTGTCTGACTGACAAGCCCTCCGCCCAGTTCTTCCTGTGTCCTATCTGGAGTGTGTCTTACTGACGAGCCCTCGGCCCGGCTCTTCCAGTGTCCTATCTGGAGTGTGTCTTACTGACGAGCCCTCGGCCCGGCTCTTCCAGTGTCCTATCTGGAGTGTGTCTGACTGACGAGCCCTATGCCCGGCTCTTCCTGTGTCCTATCTGGAGTGTGTCTGACGAGCCCTCCGCCCAGCTCTTCCAGTGTCCTATCTGGAGTGTGTCTGACTGACGAGCCCTCGGCCCGGCTCTTCCTGTGTCCTATCTGGAGTGTGTCTGACGAGCCCTCGGCCTGGCTCTTCCAGTGTCCTATCTGGAGTGTGTCTTACTGACGAGCCCTCGGCCCGGCTCTTCCAGTGTCCTATCTGGAGTGTGTCTGACTGACAAGCCCTCCGCCCGGCTCTTCCTGTGTCCTATCTGGAGTGTGTCTGACGAGCCCTCCGCCCGGCTCTTCCCGTGTCCTATCTGGAGTGTGTCTGACTGACGAGCCCTCCGCCCGGCTCTTCCTGTGTCCTATCTGGAGTGTGTCTGACTGACGAGCCCTCGGCCCGGCTCTTCCAGTGTCCTATCTGGAGTGTGTCTGACTGACGAGCCCTCCGCCCGGCTCTTCCTGTGTCCTATCTGGAGTGTGACTGACGAGCCCTCCGCCCGGCTCTTCCCGTGTCCTATCTGGAGTGTGTCTGACTGACGAGCCCTCTGCCCGGTTCTTCCTGTGTCCTATCTGGAATGTGTCTGACGAGCCCTCGGCCCGGCTCTTCCCGGGTCGGCCATGGCCTTTTGTGTTTGTAGCTTGTGTCCCGTTTAGTCTTCCCACTTCTCTGTGGTCTGGATGGTGTGTGATATGTCTGCTGTCTCATTATCTCTCCCGTGATGTGAGTCCCCTTATCGCTTTCTATGGTTCCTGAGACCCCGTGTCTGCAGATCGGTTCTTTCTTCAGTCATCTGCAGTTGTTTTAGCATTTGCGCATTTTACTGGATACGAATCCAGCCGACCAGAGAAGATCTCCACGTCCTAGGACATGTTCCTACACTCCTACCTTGGGTGGCTGTCGCCAGTCAGGCTGCAGGCTCTGACTCGGGTACAGAGGCCGGGGGGGTACAGAGGCTGGGGGTGTACAGAGGCCGGGGGTGTACAGAGGCCGGGGGTGTACAGAGGCCGGGGGTGTACAGAGGCCGGGGGTGTACAGAGGCCGGGGGTGTACAGAGGCCGGGGGTGTACAGAGGCCGGGGGTGTACAGAGGCCGGGGTGTACAGAGGCCGGGGGTGTACAGAGGCCGGGGGTGTACAGAGGCCGGGGGTGTACAGAGGCCGGGGGTGTACAGAGGCCGGGGTGTACAGAGGCCGGGGGTGTACAGAGGCCGGGGGTGTACAGAGGCCGGGGGTGTACAGAGGCCGGGGGTGTACAGAGGCCGGGGGTGTACAGAGGCCGGGGGTGTACAGAGGCCGGGGGTGTACAGAGGCCGGGGGTGTACAGAGGCCGGGGGTGTACAGAGGCTGGGGTGTCGCTTTCTTAGGGACTTTTCCGGTTGTGCTGTGCACAGATGAGGCAGGACCGCCCGAGGATCGTGGCTCCGTAACTGACACCAGGAGCGATCCAGAAGGCATTTACCGCGGCACACAGGTGACTCTGAGGGGTGAGCGGGCCATGTGCCGCTTGCACCATCACTGGGAACAGGGAGCTCGGTAGGCACAATTCATCCCCATTCTCCCCCAGTGTTCCTTCTATGTGTGGGCAGCCTGTTGCTGGAGGGATTTCAGTGGGTAGCACTATATATGGTGGCTCAGTGGGTAGCACTATATACGGTGGCTCAGTGGGTAGCACTATATATGATGGCTCAGTGGGTAGCACTATATACGGTGGCTCAGTGGGTATCACTATATATGATGGCTCAGTGGGTAGCACTATATACGGTGGCTCAGTGGGTAGCACTATATACGGTGGCTCAGTGGGTAGCACTATATATGATGGCTCAGTGGGTAGCACTATATACGGTGGCTCAGTGGGTAGCACTATATATGATGGCTCAGTGGGTAGCACTATATACGGTGGCTCAGCGGTTAGCACTATATATGGTGGCTCAGTGGGTAGCACTATATATGGTGGCTCAGTGGGTAGCACTATATATGGTGGCTCAGTGGGTAGCACTATATATGGTGGCTCAGTGGGTAGCACAGTACATCCCATCAAGGACAGAATCTGTAGGGAGTTGATCTGCTCTCCCTGTGTTTCCTCCCACTCTCCAAAGACTGATAGGGAATGTAGACTGTGAGCCCCAATGGGGACAGTGACTATTATGTCTGTACAGTGCTGTGGAATATGGTGGGGCTATAGAAGCATAATAATGTATACTCTGTGCCCTCGGTATACAGGGGTTGGTGTTGTTTACTGGATCCTGTCTAGTATTTGACTGGGATGTCATTATTTGCTCATATGTCCCCCCCCCCCCCCATGAAGCCCCTCCACCTATAGGAATGTGCAGGGAAGGAGGCTAGCAGCTTTTTATCAGGGATGGTGAGGGCTGTGCAAGTGCAGCAGAGAAGGGGTTAATGCAGACAGATGTCACCACATGCTCCCCCCTCCATGATCATTGGAGGAGGCGGTGCTGTCACTTTAAGAGGAGCTTCCCACACAAAGCAGCAGCAGCAGCTGACACAGGGTGAGAGAAGACCCTCAGACTCACAGGAAGGGCACCAGACTCCATCCCGAGGGAAGACCACCGCAGGAGGGGACCCCTAGACATACCAGGAGGAGACCCCAAGACCTTCCCAGGAGGAGACCCCATTATACCAGGAGGAGACCCCAAGACCTTCCCAGGAGGAGACCCCATTATACCAGGAGGAGACCCCATTATACCAGGAGGAGACCCCATTATACCAGGAGGAGACCCCATTATACCAGGAGGAGCCCCCATTATACCAGGAGGAGACCCCATTATACCAGGAGGAGACCCCATTATACCAGGAGGAGACCCCATTATACCAGGAGGAGCCCCCATTATACCAGGAGGAGACCCCATTATACCAGGAGGAGACCCCATTATACCAGGAGGAGCCCCCATTATACCAGGAGGAGACCCCATTATACCAGGAGGAGACCCCATTATACCAGGAGGAGCCCCCATTATACCAGGAGGAGCCCCCATTATACCAGGAGGAGACCCCATTATACCAGGAGGAGACCCCATTATACCAGGAGGAGCCCCCATTATACCAGGAGGAGACCCCATTATACCAGGAGGAGACCCCATTATACCAGGAGGAGACCCCATTATACCAGGAGGAGACCCCAAGACCTTCCCAGGAGGAGACCCCATTATACCAGGAGGAGACCCCATTATACCAGGAGGAGACCCCATTATACCAGGAGGAGACCCCATTATACCAGGAGGAGACCCCATTATACCAGGAGGAGACCCCATTATACCAGGAGGAGCCCCCATTATACCAGGAGGAGACCCCATTATACCAGGAGGAGCCCCCATTATACCAGGAGGAGACCCCATTATACCAGGAGGAGACCCCATTATACCAGGAGGAGACCCCATTATACCAGGAGGAGACCCCAAGACCTTCCCAGGAGGAGACCCCATTATACCAGGAGGAGACCCCATTATACCAGGAGGAGACCCCATTATACCAGGAGGAGACCCCATTATACCAGGAGGAGACCCCAAGACCTTCCCAGGAGGAGACCCCATTATACCAGGAGGAGACCCCATTATACCAGGAGGAGACCCCATTATACCAGGAGGAGACCCCATTATACCAGGAGGAGACCCCATTATACCAGGAGGAGCCCCCTCCTGAGCCGGTCGCCGCTCCCCGTCCTCCCGGTGTGTGGTGGAGGTGACCCCGCTCCGGCTCTCGGGATGGATGCTGGGCCCCCCGCCCGGTAGAGCCGCTCCCGGTCA
Organism: Dendrobates tinctorius; assembly: GCF_039654945.1. Classification (NCBI taxonomy): domain Eukaryota; kingdom Metazoa; phylum Chordata; class Amphibia; order Anura; family Dendrobatidae; genus Dendrobates; species Dendrobates tinctorius. The sequence goes on from NW_027362107.1 coordinate 598,332, forward strand.
CCATGCCTCTGGCCTTCTGCGGCAGCGACAACCGCTCCAACCCCTACAACGTGGACGGCGGCGTCCTGAACAACGGCTGCTTCGTGGACGCCCTGAACGTGGTGCCGCACGTGTTCCTGCTCTTCATCACCTTCCCCATCCTCTTCATCGGTGAGTGCGACTATATGTGTATAGTGTGTGTATACAGTGTATATAGTGTGTATAGTGTGTATAGTGTGTATATAGTGTGTATATAGTGTATATAGTGTGTGTATAGTGTATATAGTGTATATAGTGTATATAGTGTGTGTATAGTGTGTGTATAGTGTATATAGTGTATATAGTGTATATAGTGTGTATATAGTGTGTATAGTGTATATAGTGTATATAGTGTGTATAGTGTATATAGTGTATATAGTGTATATAGTGTGTGTATAGTGTATATAGTGTATATAGTGTATATAGTGTATATAGTGTGTATATAGTGTGTATAGTGTGTATAGTGTATATAGTGTATATAGTGTATATAGTGTATATAGTGTATATAGTGTGTGTATAGTGTATATAGTGTATATAGTGTATATAGTGTATATAGTGTGTATAGTGTATATAGTGTGTATAGTGTATATAGTGTATATAGTGTATATAGTGTATATAGTGTGTATATAGTGTATATAGTGTATATAGTGTATATAGTGTGTGTATAGTGTATATAGTGTATATAGTGTATATAGTGTGTATATAGTGTGTATAGTGTATATAGTGTATATAGTGTGTATAGTGTATATAGTGTATATAGTGTATATAGTGTGTGTATAGTGTATATAGTGTATATAGTGTATATAGTGTATATAGTGTGTATATAGTGTGTATAGTGTGTATAGTGTATATAGTGTATATAGTGTATATAGTGTATATAGTGTATATAGTGTGTGTATAGTGTATATAGTGTATATAGTGTATATAGTGTATATAGTGTGTATAGTGTATATAGTGTGTATAGTGTATATAGTGTATATAGTGTATATAGTGTATATAGTGTGTATATAGTGTATATAGTGTGTATAGTGTGTGTATAGTGTATATAGTGTATATAGTGTGTATATAGTGTGTATAGTGTATATAGTGTATATAGTGTATATAGTGTATATAGTGTATATAGTGTGTGTATAGTGTATATAGTGTGTATATAGTGTATATAGTGTATATAGTGTATATAGTGTATATAGTGTGTGTATAGTGTGTATATAGTGTGTATAGTGTGTATAGTGTATATAGTGTATATAGTGTGTATAGTGTGTGTATATAGTGTATATAGTGTGTGTATAGTGTATATAGTGTGTATATAGTGTATATAGTGTGTGTATAGTGTGTATAGTGTGTGTATAGTGTGTGTATAGTGTGTGTATAGTGTATATAGTGTGTATATAGTGTATATAGTGTGTATAGTGTGTATATAGTGTATATAGTGTATATAGTGTGTATAGTGTGTATATAGTGTATATAGTGTATATAGTGTGTGTATAGTGTGTGTATAGTGTATATAGTGTATATAGTGTGTATATAGTGTATATAGTGTGTATAGTGTGTATATAGTGTGTATAGTGTGTATATAGTGTATATAGTGTGTGTATAGTGTGTATATAGTGTATATAGTGTATATAGTGTGTATAGTGTATATAGTGTATATAGTGTGTGTATATAGTGTATATAGTGTGTATAGTGTATATAGTGTGTGTATAGTGTATATAGTGTGTATAGTGTGTGTATATAGTGTATATAGTGTGTATATAGTGTATATAGTGTGTATATAGTGTATATAGTGTGTGTATAGTGTGTATAGTGTGTGTATAGTGTGTGTATAGTGTATATAGTGTGTATATAGTGTATATAGTGTGTATAGTGTATATAGTGTGTGTATAGTGTGTATATAGTGTATATAGTGTGTATAGTGTGTGTATATAGTGTATATAGTGTGTATATAGTGTATATAGTGTGTATATAGTGTATATAGTGTGTGTATAGTGTGTATAGTGTGTGTATAGTGTATATAGTGTGTATATAGTGTGTATAGTGTGTATAGTGTGTATATAGTGTATATAGTGTGTATAGTGTGTATATAGTGTATATAGTGTATATAGTGTGTGTATAGTGTGTGTATAGTGTATATAGTGTATATAGTGTGTATATAGTGTATATAGTGTGTATAGTGTGTATATAGTGTGTATAGTGTGTATATAGTGTATATAGTGTGTGTATAGTGTATATAGTGTATATAGTGTGTATAGTGTATATAGTGTATATAGTGTGTGTATATAGTGTATATAGTGTGTATAGTGTATATAGTGTGTGTATAGTGTGTGTATAGTGTATATAGTGTGTGTATAGTGTGTGTATAGTGTGTGTATAGTGTGTGTATAGTGTATATAGTGTGTGTATAGTGTGTGTATAGTGTGTGTATAGTGTGTGTATAGTGTGTGTATAGTGTATATAGTGTGTGTATAGTGTGTATAGTGTATATAGTGTGTGTATAGTGTGTATAGTGTATATAGTGTGTGTATAGTGTATATAGTGTGTATATAGTGTATATAGTGTATATAGTGTATATATAGTGTGTGTATAGTGTGTGTATAGTGTGTGTATAGTGTGTGTATAGTGTATATAGTGTATATAGTGTATATAGTGTGTGTATAGTGTGTATATAGTGTGTATAGTGTGTATAGTGTATATAGTGTGTATAGTGTATATAGTGTGTATAGTGTGTATATAGTGTGTATAGTGTATACAGTGTGTATAGTGTATATAGTGTGTGTATATAGTGTATATAGTGTATACAGTGTATATAGTGTATATAGTGTATATAGTGTATATAGTGTATAGTGTGTATATAGTGTGTATAGTGTGTATAGTGTATATAGTGTATATAGTGTATATAGTGTGTATAGTGTATATAGTGTATATAGTGTATATAGTGTATATAGTGTGTATAGTGTATATAGTGTGTATATAGTGTATATAGTGTGTATAGTGTATATAGTGTGTATATAGTGTGTATAGTGTATATAGTGTGTATATAGTGTATATAGTGTATATAGTGTGTATAGTGTATATAGTGTGTGTATATAGTGTATATAGTGTGTATATAGTGTGTATAGTGTATATAGTGTGTATAGTGTGTGTATATAGTGTATATAGTGTATATAGTGTGTGTATATAGTGTGTATAGTGTATATAGTGTATATAGTGTATATAGTGTGTGTATATAGTGTGTATAGTGTATATAGTGTATATAGTGTGTGTATATAGTGTATATAGTGTATATAGTGTATATAGTGTGTGTATATAGTGTATATAGTGTATATAGTGTGTATAGTGTATATAGTGTGTATATAGTGTATATAGTGTGTATAGTGTATATAGTGTGTATATAGTGTGTATAGTGTATATAGTGTATATAGTGTGTGTATATAGTGTATATAGTGTGTATAGTGTGTGTATATAGTGTATAGTGTATATAGTGTGTGTATAGTGTATATAGTGTGTGTATAGTGTGTATAGTGTATATAGTGTGTGTATAGTGTGTGTATAGTGTGTATAGTGTATATAGTGTGTGTATATAGTGTGTGTGTATAGTGTGTGTATAGTGTGTGTATAGTGTGTGTATAGTGTATATAGTGTGTGTATAGTGTGTATAGTGTGTATAGTGTATATAGTGTGTATAGTGTATATAGTGTGTATAGTGTGTATATAGTGTGTATAGTGTATACAGTGTGTATAGTGTATATAGTGTGTGTATATAGTGTATACAGTGTATATAGTGTGTGTATAGTGTGTATAGTGTGTATAGTGTATATAGTGTGTATAGTGTATATAGTGTATACAGTGTATAGTGTGTGTATAGTGTATATAGTGTGTATATAGTGTGTATAGTGTGTATAGTGTATATAGTGTATATAGTGTGTATAGTGTATATAGTGTGTGTATATAGTGTGTATATAGTGTATATAGTGTATATAGTGTGTATAGTGTGTGTATAGTGTGTATAGTGTATAGTGTATATAGTGTGTGTATATAGTGTGTGTATAGTGTATATAGTGTGTGTATAGTGTATATAGTGTGTATACAGTGTGTATAGTGTATATAGTGTGTATAGTGTGTGTATAGTGTATATAGTGTGTATAGTGTATATAGTGTGTATATAGTGTGTGTATAGTGTGTATAGTGTGTGTATAGTGTGTATAGTGTATATAGTGTGTATATAGTGTGTATATAGTGTGTATAGTGTATATAGTGTATATAGTGTGTATATAGTGTGTGTATAGTGTATATAGTGTGTGTATAGTGTGTATAGTGTATATAGTGTGTGTATAGTGTGTATAGTGTATATAGTGTGTATAGTGTGTATAGTGTGTATATAGTGTATATAGTGTGTATATAGTGTGTATAGTGTATACAGTGTGTATAGTGTATATAGTGTGTGTATATAGTGTGTATATAGTGTATATAGTGTATATAGTGTGTGTATAGTGTGTATATAGTGTATATAGTGTGTGTATAGTGTGTATAGTGTATATAGTGTGTGTATAGTGTGTATAGTGTATATAGTGTGTATAGTGTGTATATAGTGTGTATAGTGTATACAGTGTGTATAGTGTATATAGTGTGTGTATATAGTGTGTATATAGTGTATATAGTGTATATAGTGTGTGTATAGTGTGTATATAGTGTATATAGTGTGTGTATAGTGTGTATAGTGTATATAGTGTGTGTATAGTGTGTATATAGTGTATATAGTGTGTGTATAGTGTGTATAGTGTATATAGTGTGTGTATAGTGTGTATAGTGTATATAGTGTGTATAGTGTGTATAGTGTATATAGTGTGTATAGTGTATATAGTGTGTATATAGTGTATATAGTGTGTATATAGTGTGTATAGTGTATACAGTGTGTATAGTGTATATAGTGTGTGTATATAGTGTGTATATAGTGTATATAGTGTATATAGTGTGTGTATAGTGTGTATAGTGTGTATATAGTGTGTATACAGTGTATATAGTGTGTATACAGTGTATATAGTGTGTGTATATAGTGTGTATAGTGTGTGTATAGTGTATATAGTGTGTGTATAGTGTATATAGTGTGTATACAGTGTATATAGTGTGTATAGTGTGTGTATAGTGTATATAGTGTGTATATAGTGTATATAGTGTGTATATAGTGTATATAGTGTGTATAGTGTGTGTATAGTGTGTATAGTGTGTATAGTGTATATAGTGTATATAGTGTGTATATAGTGTGTATAGTGTATATAGTGTATATAGTGTATATAGTGTGTGTATATAGTGTGTATAGTGTATATAGTGTGTGTATAGTGTATATAGTGTGTATATAGTGTATATAGTGTATATAGTGTGTATATAGTGTGTGTATAGTGTATATAGTGTGTATAGTGTGTGTATAGTGTATATAGTGTATATAGTGTGTATATAGTGTGTATAGTGTATATAGTGTGTATATAGTGTGTGTATAGTGTATATAGTGTGTATAGTGTGTATATAGTGTGTGTATAGTGTGTATAGTGTATATAGTGTGTGTATAGTGTGTATAGTGTGTATAGTGTATATAGTGTATATAGTGTATATAGTGTGTGTATAGTGTGTATAGTGTGTGTATATAGTGTGTGTATAGTGTGTATAGTGTATATAGTGTGTATAGTGTATATAGTGTGTATATAGTGTGTATATAGTGTGTGTATAGTGTATATAGTGTGTATATAGTGTGTATAGTGTATATAGTGTATATAGTGTGTATATAGTGTGTGTATAGTGTATATAGTGTGTGTATAGTGTGTATAGTGTATATAGTGTATATAGTGTATATAGTGTGTGTATAGTGTATATAGTGTGTATAGTGTGTGTATAGTGTATATAGTGTATATAGTGTGTGTATAGTGTGTATAGTGTATATAGTGTGTATAGTGTATATAGTGTGTATATAGTGTGTATAGTGTATATAGTGTGTGTATAGTGTGTGTATAGTGTATATAGTGTATATAGTGTGTATAGTGTGTGTATAGTGTATATAGTGTATATAGTGTATATAGTGTGTGTATAGTGTATATAGTGTGTATAGTGTGTGTATAGTGTATATAGTGTATATAGTGTGTATATAGTGTGTGTATAGTGTGTATAGTGTATATAGTGTGTATAGTGTATATAGTGTGTATATAGTGTATATAGTGTATATAGTGTATATAGTGTGTATATAGTGTGTGTATAGTGTATATAGTGTATATAGTGTATATAGTGTGTGTATAGTGTATATAGTGTGTATAGTGTGTGTATAGTGTATATAGTGTATATAGTGTGTATATAGTGTGTGTATAGTGTGTATAGTGTATATAGTGTGTATAGTGTATATAGTGTGTATATAGTGTATATAGTGTATATAGTGTATATAGTGTGTATATAGTGTGTGTATAGTGTATATAGTGTGTATAGTGTGTGTATAGTGTATATAGTGTATATAGTGTGTATATAGTGTGTGTATAGTGTGTATAGTGTGTATAGTGTGTATAGTGTATATAGTGTGTATATAGTGTGTATAGTGTATATAGTGTGTGTATAGTGTGTGTATATAGTGTATATAGTGTGTATATAGTGTGTATATAGTGTATATAGTGTGTATATAGTGTATATAGTGTGTGTATAGTGTGTATACAGTGTGTATAGTGTATATAGTGTATATAGTGTGTATATAGTGTGTATATAGTGTGTATATAGTGTGTATAGTGTGTATAGTGTATATAGTGTGTATATAGTGTGTATAGTGTATATTGTGTATATAGTGTGTGTGTATAGTGTATATAGTGTGTATATAGTGTGTATAGTGTGTATAGTGTATATAGTGTGTATATAGTGTATATAGTGTGTATAGTGTGTATATAGTGTGTGTATAGTGTATATAGTGTATATAGTGTATATAGTGTATATAGTGTATATAGTGTGTATAGTGTGTGTATAGTGTATATAGTGTGTGTATAGTGTGTATATAGTGTATATAGTGTGTATATAGTGTGTGTATAGTGTGTGTATAGTGTATATAGTGTGTATAGTGTGTATAGTGTATATAGTGTATATAGTGTGTATAGTGTGTATATAGTGTGTGTATAGTGTATATAGTGTATATAGTGTATATAGTGTATATAGTGTATATAGTGTGTATAGTGTGTGTATAGTGTATATAGTGTGTGTATAGTGTGTATATAGTGTGTATAGTGTATATAGTGTGTATATAGTGTGTGTATAGTGTGTGTATAGTGTATATAGTGTGTATAGTGTATATAGTGTATATAGTGTGTATATAGTGTGTATATAGTGTATATAGTGTATATAGTGTGTATATAGTGTGTACAGTGCCTACAAGTAGTATTCAACCCCCTGCAGATTTAGCAGGTTTACACATTCGGAATTAACTTGGCACTGTGACATTTGGACTGTAGATCAGCCTTGAAGTGTGAAATGCACTGCAGCAAAAAAGAATGTTATTTCTTTGTTTAATTTTTTTTTAAATTGTGAAAAGTTTATTCAGAGAGTCATTTATTATTCAACCCCTCAAACCACCAGAATTCTGTTTGGTTCCCCTAAAGTATTAAGAAGTATTTCAGGCACAAAGAACAATGAGCTTCACATGTTTGGATTAATTATCTCTTTTTCCAGCCTTTTCTGACTATTTAAGACCCTCCCCAAACTTGTGAACAGCACTCATACATGGTCAACATGGGAAAGACAAAGGAGCATTCCAAGGCCATCAGAGACAAGATCGTGGAGGGTCACAAGGCTGGCAAGGGGTACAAAACCCTTTCCAAGGAGTTGGGCCTACCTGTCTCCATTGTTGGGAGCATCATCCGGAAGTGAAAGGCTTATGGAACTACTGTTAGCCTTCCACGGCCTGGACAGCCTTTGAAAGTTTCCTCCCGTGCCGAGGCCAGGCTTGTCCGAAGAGTCAAGGCTAACCCAAGGACAACAAGGAAGGAGCTCCAGGAAGATCTCATGGCAGTGGGGACATTGGTTTCAGTCAATACCATAAGTAACGTACTCCACCACAATGGTCTCCGTTCCAGACGAGCCCGTAATGTACCTTTACTTTCAAAGCGTCATGTCAAGGCTCATCTACAGTTTGCTCATGATCACTTGGAGGACTCTGAGACAGACTGGTTCAAGGTTCTCTGGTCTGATGAGACCAAGATCGAGATCTTTTGTGCCAACCACACACGTGACGTTTGGAGACTGGATGGCACTGCATACGACCCCAAGAATACCTTCCCTACAGTCAAGCATGGTGGTGGCAGCATCATGCTGTGGGGCTGTTTCTCAGCCAAGGGGCCTGGCCATCTGGTCCGCATCCATGGGAAGATGGATAGCACGGCCTACCTGGAGATTTTGGCCAAGAACCTCCGCTCCTCCATCAAGGATCTTAAGATGGGTCGTCATTTCATCTTCCAACAAGACAACGACCCAAAGCACACAGCCAAGAAAACCAAGGCCTGGTTCATGAGGGAAAAAATCAAGGTGTTGCAGTGGCCTAGTCAGTCTCCTGACCTTAACCCAATTGAAAACTTGTGGAAGGAGCTCAAGATTAAAGTCCACATGAGACACCCAAAGAACCTAGATAACTTGGAGAAGATCTGCATGGAGGAGTGGGCCAAGATAACTCCAGAGACCTGTGCCGGCCTGATCAGGTCTTATAAAAGACGATTATTAGCTGTAATTGCAAACAAGGGTTATTCCACAAAATATTAAACCTGGGGGTTGAATAATAATTGACCCACACTTTTATGTTTAAAATTTATTAAAATTTAACTGAGCAACATAACTTTTTGGTTTGTAAGATTTATGCATCTGTTAATAAATCCTGCTCTTGTGTGAAGTTTGAAGGCTCTAACTTATTTGCATCTTATCAAACCTGCTAAATCTGCAGGGGGTTGAATACTACTTGTAGGCACTGTATATAGTGTATATAGTGTATATAGTGTGTGTATAGTGTGTATAGTGTATATAGTGTGTATATAGTGTATATAGTGTATATAGTGTGTATATAGTGTGTATAGTGTATATAGTGTGTGTATAGTGTATATAGTGTGTATAGTGTGTATATAGTGTATAGTGTGTATATAGTGTATATAGTGTGTGTATATAGTGTATATAGTGTGTATATAGTGTGTATAGTGTGTATAGTGTATATAGTGTGTGTATAGTGTGTATAGTGTATATAGTGTATATAGTGTGTGTATAGTGTATATAGTGTGTATAGTGTGTATAGTGTATATAGTGTATATAGTGTGTATAGTGTATATAGTGTGTATAGTGTATATAGTGTGTATAGTGTATATAGTGTATATAGTGTGTATATAGTGTATATAGTGTGTATATAGTGTGTATATAGTGTGTATATAGTGTGTATATAGTGTGTATAGTGTATATAGTGTATATAGTGTATATAGTGTGTATATAGTGTGTATATAGTGTGTATAGTGTATATAGTGTGTATAGTGTGTGTATAGTGTATATAGTGTGTATATAGTGTGTGTATAGTGTATATAGTGTGTATATAGTGTGTGTATAGTGTATATAGTGTGTGTATAGTGTGTATAGTGTATATAGTGTATATAGTGTGTATAGTGTGTGTATAGTGTATATAGTGTATATAGTGTGTGTATAGTGTGTATAGTGTATATAGTGTGTGTATAGTGTGTATAGTGTATATAGTGTGTGTATAGTGTATATAGTGTATATAGTGTGTATATAGTGTATATAGTGTGTGTATAGTGTGTGTATAGTGTATAGTGTGTGTATAGTGTGTATAGTGTATATAGTGTATATAGTGTGTATATAGTGTATATAGTGTGTGTATAGTGTATATAGTGTGTATATAGTGTATATAGTGTGTATAGTGTGTGTATAGTGTGTATAGTGTGTATAGTGTATATAGTGTATATAGTGTGTATAGTGTATATAGTGTATATAGTGTGTATATAGTGTGTGTGTATATAGTGTGTATAGTGTATATAGTGTGTATAGTGTGTATATAGTGTATATAGTGTGTATAGTGTGTATATAGTGTGTATATAGTGTGTATATAGTGTGTGTATAGTGTATATAGTGTATATAGTGTGTATATAGTGTGTGTATAGTGTATATAGTGTGTATAGTGTGTGTATAGTGTATATAGTGTGTATATAGTGTGTGTGTATAGTGTATATAGTGTATATAGTGTGTATAGTGTGTGTATAGTGTATATAGTGTGTATAGTGTGTGTATAGTGTGTATAGTGTATATAGTGTGTATAGTGTGTATAGTGTATATAGTGTGTATATAGTGTGTATAGTGTATATAGTGTGTATAGTGTATATAGTGTATATAGTGTGTATATAGTGTGTATAGTGTGTGTATAGTGTGTGTATAGTGTATATAGTGTATATAGTGTATATAGTGTGTATATAGTGTGTGTATAGTGTATATAGTGTATATAGTGTGTATAGTGTGTGTATAGTGTATATAGTGTGTATAGTGTGTGTATAGTGTATATAGTGTATATAGTGTGTATATAGTGTGTATAGTGTGTGTATAGTGTATATAGTGTGTATATAGTGTGTGTATAGTGTATATAGTGTATATAGTGTGTATAGTGTGTGTATAGTGTGTGTATAGTGTATATAGTGTGTATAGTGTGTGTATAGTGTATATAGTGTATATAGTGTGTATATAGTGTATATAGTGTGTATAGTGTGTATAGTGTATATAGTGTGTATATAGTGTGTATAGTGTATATAGTGTGTGTATAGTGTGTATAGTGTATATAGTGTATATAGTGTGTATATAGTGTGTATAGTGTGTATAGTGTGTATATAGTGTATATAGTGTGTATATAGTGTATATAGTGTGTGTATATAGTGTATATAGTGTGTGTATAGTGTATATAGTGTGTGTATAGTGTATATAGTGTGTATAGTGTGTATAGTGTATATAGTGTGTGTATAGTGTGTATAGTGTGTATATAGTGTATATAGTGTGTATATAGTGTGTATAGTGTATATAGTGTGTATAGTGTGTATATAGTGTATATAGTGTGTATATAGTGTGTATAGTGTATATAGTGTGTATATAGTGTGTATAGTGTGTATATAGTGTATATAGTGTGTATAGTGTATATAGTGTGTATATAGTGTATATAGTGTGTATAGTGTATATAGTGTGTGTATAGTGTGTATAGTGTGTGTAGTGTGTGTAGTGTATATAGTGTGTATATAGTGTGTATAGTGTGTGTATAGTGTATATAGTGTATATAGTGTGTATAGTGTGTATATAGTGTGTATAGTGTGTATAGTGTATATAGTGTGTATATAGTGTATATAGTGTGTATAGTGTGTATATAGTGTGTATAGTGTGTATAGTGTATATAGTGTGTATATAGTGTATATAGTGTGTATATAGTGTGTATAGTGTATATAGTGTGTGTATAGTGTGTATAGTGTGTGTAGTGTATATAGTGTGTATATAGTGTGTATAGTGTGTGTATAGTGTATATAGTGTGTATATAGTGTATATAGTGTGTATAGTGTGTATAGTGTATATAGTGTATATAGTGTGTATAGTGTGTATAGTGTATATAGTGTGTATAGTGTGTATAGTGTGTATAGTGTGTGTATAGTGTATATAGTGTGTATATAGTGTGTGTATAGTGTATATAGTGTATATAGTGTGTATATAGTGTGTGTATAGTGTATATAGTGTGTGTATAGTGTATATAGTGTATATAGTGTGTATATAGTGTGTGTATAGTGTATATAGTGTGTATAGTGTGTGTATAGTGTATATAGTGTGTATATAGTGTGTGTATAGTGTGTATAGTGTATATAGTGTATATAGTGTGTATATAGTGTGTATAGTATATAGTGTATATAGTGTGTATAGTGTGTGTATAGTGTATATAGTGTGTATATAGTGTATATAGTGTATATAGTGTGTGTATAGTGTATAGTGTGTGTATAGTGTGTATAGTGTGTATATAGTGTATATAGTGTGTGTATAGTGTATATAGTGTGTATACAGTGTGTATAGTGTATATAGTGTATATAGTGTGTATATAGTGTGTATAGTGTGTGTATAGTGTGTATATAGTGTGTGTGTATATAGTGTATATAGTGTGTGTATATAGTGTATATAGTGTGTATAGTGTGTGTATAGTGTGTGTATAGTGTGTATATAGTGTGTATATAGTGTGTGTATAGTGTGTGTATAGTGTGTGTATAGTGTATATAGTGTGTATAGTGTATATAGTGTATATAGTGTGTATAGTGTGTATAGTGTGTATAGTGTATATAGTGTGTGTATAGTGTATATAGTGTGTATAGTGTGTATAGTGTGTATAGTGTATATAGTGTGTATAGTGTATATAGTGTGTATATAGTGTGTATAGTGTGTATAGTGTATATAGTGTGTATACAGTGTATATAGTGTGTATACAGTGTATATAGTGTGTGTATATAGTGTGTATAGTGTATATAGTGTGTGTATATAGTGTGTATAGTGTATATAGTGTATATAGTGTGTATAGTGTGTGTATAGTGTGTATAGTGTATATAGTGTGTGTATAGTGTATATAGTGTGTATATAGTGTGTATAGTGTGTATATAGTGTATATAGTGTGTATAGTGTGTATATAGTGTGTATAGTGTGTATATAGTGTGTGTATAGTGTATATAGTGTGTGTATAGTGTATATAGTGTGTATAGTGTGTGTATAGTGTATATAGTGTATATAGTGTATATAGTGTGTATATAGTGTGTGTATAGTGTATATAGTGTATATAGTGTGTATAGTGTGTGTATAGTGTGTATAGTGTATATAGTGTGTATATAGTGTGTGTATAGTGTATATAGTGTATATAGTGTGTATAGTGTGTGTATAGTGTGTATAGTGTATATAGTGTGTATAGTGTGTGTATAGTGTGTGTATAGTGTATATAGTGTGTATAGTGTGTATATATAGTGTGTGTATAGTGTATATAGTGTATATAGTGTGTATATAGTGTGTATAGTGTGTATAGTGTATATAGTGTATATAGTGTGTATATAGTGTATATAGTGTATATAGTGTATATAGTGTGTGTATAGTGTGTATATAGTGTGTATATAGTGTATATAGTGTGGGTATAGTGTATATAGTGTGTATATAGTGTATATAGTGTGTGTACAGTGTATATAGTGTGTATAGTGTATATAGTGTGTGTATAGTGTATATAGTGTGTATATAGTGTATATAGTGTGTATATAGTGTATATAGTGTATATAGTGTGTATAGTGTGTATAGTGTGTATATAGTGTATATAGTGTGTGTATAGTGTATATAGTGTGTATATAGTGTATATAGTGTGTGTATAGTGTGTATAGTGTGTATATAGTGTGTGTATAGTGTGTATATAGTGTATATAGTGTATATAGTGTATATAGTGTGTATATAGTGTATATAGTGTGTGTATAGTGTGTATAGTGTATATAGTGTGTGTATAGTGTATATAGTGTGTGTATAGTGTGTATATAGTGTGTGTATAGTGTGTATAGTGTGTATATAGTGTGTATATAGTGTGTATAGTGTGTATATAGTGTATATAGTGTGTGTATAGTGTATATAGTGTGTATATAGTGTGTATAGTGTGTATATAGTGTATATAGTGTATGTAGTGTGTATAGTGTGTATATAGTGTATATAGTGTGTATATAGTGTATATAGTGTGTGTATATAGTGTATATAGTGTGTATATAGTGTGTATAGTGTGTATAGTGTATATAGTGTGTGTATAGTGTGTATAGTGTATATAGTGTGTATAGTGTGTATAGTGTATATAGTGTGTATATAGTGTATATAGTGTGTATAGTGTGTATAGTGTGTATATAGTGTATATAGTGTGTATATAGTGTATATAGTGTGTGTATATAGTGTGTATAGTGTGTATAGTGTATATAGTGTGTGTATAGTGTGTATAGTGTATATAGTGTGTATAGTGTGTATAGTGTATATAGTGTGTGTATAGTGTGTATAGTGTATATAGTGTGTATATAGTGTGTATATAGTGTATATAGTGTGTATATAGTGTGTATAGTGTGTATAGTGTATATAGTGTGTATATAGTGTATATAGTGTGTATAGTGTGTATATAGTGTATATAGTGTGTATAGTGTGTATATAGTGTGTATATAGTGTGTATATAGTGTATATAGTGTATATAGTGTGTATAGTGTATATAGTGTGTGTATAGTGTGTATAGTGTGTGTAGTGTATATAGTGTGTATATAGTGTGTATAGTGTGTGTATAGTGTATATAGTGTGTATAGTGTGTATATAGTGTGTATAGTGTGTATAGTGTATATAGTGTATATAGTGTGTATAGTGTGTATAGTGTGTATAGTGTATATAGTGTGTATAGTGTGTATAGTGTGTATAGTGTGTGTATAGTGTATATAGTGTATATAGTGTATATAGTGTGTATAGTGTGTGTATAGTGTATATAGTGTGTATAGTGTGTATAGTGTGTATATAGTGTGTATAGTGTGTATAGTGTATATAGTGTATATAGTGTGTATAGTGTGTATAGTGTGTATAGTGTATATAGTGTGTATAGTGTGTATAGTGTGTATAGTGTGTATATAGTGTGTATAGTGTGTATAGTGTATATAGTGTATATAGTGTGTATAGTGTGTATAGTGTATATAGTGTGTATAGTGTGTATAGTGTGTATAGTGTGTGTATAGTGTATATAGTGTGTATATAGTGTGTGTATAGTGTATATAGTGTATATAGTGTGTATATAGTGTGTGTATAGTGTATATAGTGTGTGTATAGTGTATATAGTGTATATAGTGTGTATATAGTGTGTGTATAGTGTATATAGTGTGTATAGTGTGTGTATAGTGTATATAGTGTATATAGTGTGTATATAGTGTGTGTATAGTGTGTATAGTGTATATAGTGTATATAGTGTGTATATAGTGTGTATAGTATATAGTGTATATAGTGTGTATATAGTGTGTGTATAGTGTATATAGTGTGTATAGTGTGTGTATAGTGTATATAGTGTGTATATAGTGTATATAGTGTATATAGTGTGTGTATAGTGTATAGTGTGTGTATAGTGTGTATAGTGTGTATATAGTGTATATAGTGTGTATATAGTGTATATAGTGTATATAGTGTATATAGTGTGTATACAGTGTATATAGTGTATATAGTGTGTATATAGTGTGTATAGTGTGTGTATAGTGTGTATAGTGTATATAGTGTGTATAGTGTATATAGTGTGTATATAGTGTGTGTGTATATAGTGTATATAGTGTGTGTATATAGTGTATATAGTGTGTATATAGTGTGTATATAGTGTGTATAGTGTGTATATAGTGTGTATATAGTGTGTATATAGTGTGTGTATAGTGTGTGTATAGTGTGTGTATAGTGTATATAGTGTGTATAGTGTATATAGTGTATATAGTGTGTATAGTGTGTATAGTGTATATAGTGTGTGTATAGTGTATATAGTGTGTATAGTGTGTATAGTGTGTATAGTGTATATAGTGTGTATAGTGTATATAGTGTGTATATAGTGTGTATAGTGTGTATAGTGTGTATAGTGTATATAGTGTGTATACAGTGTATATAGTGTGTATACAGTGTATATAGTGTGTGTATATAGTGTGTATAGTGTATATAGTGTGTGTATATAGTGTGTATAGTGTATATAGTGTATATAGTGTGTATAGTGTGTGTATAGTGTGTATAGTGTGTATATAGTGTGTATAGTGTGTATATAGTGTATATAGTGTGTATAGTGTGTATATAGTGTGTATATAGTGTGTATATAGTGTGTGTATAGTGTATATAGTGTATATAGTGTGTATATAGTGTGTGTATAGTGTATATAGTGTGTATAGTGTGTGTATAGTGTATATAGTGTATATAGTGTGTGTATAGTGTATATAGTGTGTATAGTGTGTGTATAGTGTGTATAGTGTATATAGTGTGTATATAGTGTGTGTATAGTGTATATAGTGTATATAGTGTGTATAGTGTGTGTATAGTGTGTATAGTGTATATAGTGTGTATAGTGTGTGTATAGTGTGTGTATAGTGTATATAGTGTGTATAGTGTGTATATATAGTGTGTGTATAGTGTATATAGTATATATAGTGTGTATAGTGTATATAGTGTATATAGTGTGTATATAGTGTGTATAGTGTATATAGTGTATATAGTGTGTATATAGTGTATATAGTGTATATAGTGTATATAGTGTGTGTATAGTGTGTATATAGTGTGTATATAGTGTATATAGTGTGGGTATAGTGTATATAGTGTGTATATAGTGTATATAGTGTGTGTACAGTGTATATAGTGTGTATAGTGTATATAGTGTGTGTATAGTGTATATAGTGTGTATATAGTGTATATAGTGTATATAGTGTGTATAGTGTGTATAGTGTGTATATAGTGTATATAGTGTGTGTATAGTGTATATAGTGTGTATATAGTGTATATAGTGTGTGTATAGTGTGTATAGTGTGTATATAGTGTGTGTATAGTGTATATAGTGTGTATATAGTGTATATAGTGTGTATATAGTGTATATAGTGTATATAGTGTGTATATAGTGTATATAGTGTGTGTATAGTGTGTATAGTGTGTATAGTGTGTGTATAGTGTATATAGTGTGTATATAGTGTATATAGTGTGTATATAGTGTATATAGTGTGTGTATAGTGTGTATATAGTGTGTGTATAGTGTGTATATAGTGTGTATAGTGTGTGTATAGTGTGTATAGTGTGTATAGTGTGTATATAGTGTATATAGTGTGTGTATAGTGTATATAGTGTGTATATAGTGTGTATAGTGTGTATATAGTGTATATAGTGTGTGTATAGTGTATATAGTGTGTATATAGTGTATATAGTGTGTATAGTGTGTATAGTGTGTATAGTGTGTATATAGTGTATATAGTGTGTGTATAGTGTATATAGTGTGTATATAGTGTGTATAGTGTGTATATAGTGTATATAGTGTGTGTATAGTGTATATAGTGTGTATATAGTGTGTGTATAGTGTATATAGTGTGGGTATAGTGTATATAGTGTGTATATAGTGTGTATATAGTGTATATAGTGTGGGTATAGTGTATATAGTGTATATAGTGTGTGTACAGTGTATATAGTGTGTATAGTGTATATAGTGTGTGTATAGTGTATATAGTGTATATAGTGTGTATATAGTGTGTGTATAGTGTATATAGTGTGTATATAGTGTGTATATAGTGTATATAGTGTGGGTATAGTGTATATAGTGTGTATATAGTGTGTATATAGTGTATATAGTGTGGGTATAGTGTATATAGTGTATATAGTGTGTATATAGTGTGTATATAGTGTATATAGTGTGGGTATAGTGTATATAGTGTATATAGTGTGTGTACAGTGTATATAGTGTGTATAGTGTGTGTATATAGTGTGTATATAGTGTATATAGTGTGTATATAGTGTATATAGTGTATATAGTGTGTGTATAGTGTATATAGTGTGTATATAGTGTGTATAGTGTATATATAGTGTATATATAGTGTATATATAGTGTGTATATAGTGTATATATAGTGTATATATTGTGTGTATATAGTGTATATAGTGTATATAGTGTATGTATAGTGTATATAGTGTATATAGTGTATATAGTGTGTGTATAGTGTATATAGTGTGTATATAGTGTATATAGTGTATATAGTGTATATAGTGTGTGTATAGTGTATATAGTGTATATAGTGTGTATATAGTGTATATAGTGTATATAGTG
The DNA here is from genome assembly GCF_039654945.1 of Dendrobates tinctorius. Lineage (NCBI taxonomy): Eukaryota > Metazoa > Chordata > Amphibia > Anura > Dendrobatidae > Dendrobates > Dendrobates tinctorius. The sequence continues at coordinate 616,200 of NW_027362107.1, forward strand.
TATATAGTGTGTGTATAGTGTATATAGTGTGTATATAGTGTGTATAGTGTATATATAGTGTATATATAGTGTATATATAGTGTATATATAGTGTGTATATAGTGTATATATAGTGTATATATTGTGTGTATATAGTGTATATAGTGTATAGTGTGTATATAGTGTATATAGTGTATATAGTGTGTATATAGTGTATATAGTGTGTGTAGTGTATATAGTGTATATATAGTGTATATATTGTGTGTATATAGTGTATATAGTGTATATAGTGTATATAGTGTGTATATAGTGTATATATTGTGTGTATATAGTGTATATAGTGTATATAGTGTATATAGTGTGTGTATAGTGTATATAGTGTATATAGTGTGTATATAGTGTATATAGTGTATATAGTGTGTATATAGTGTATATAGTGTGTGTAGTGTGTATAGTGTATATAGTGTGTATATAGTGTATATATTGTGTGTATAGTGTATATAGTGTGTGTATAGTGTATATAGTGTGTATATAGTGTGTATAGTGTATATATAGTGTATATATAGTGTATATATAGTGTATATATAGTGTGTATATAGTGTATATATAGTGTATATATTGTGTGTATATAGTGTATATAGTGTATAGTGTGTATATAGTGTATATAGTGTGTATATAGTGTATATAGTGTGTGTAGTGTATATAGTGTATATATAGTGTATATATTGTGTGTATATAGTGTATATAGTGTATATAGTGTATATAGTGTGTATATAGTGTATATATTGTGTGTATATAGTGTATATAGTGTATATAGTGTATATAGTGTGTGTATAGTGTATATAGTGTATATAGTGTGTGTATAGTGTATATAGTGTATATAGTGTGTATATAGTGTATATAGTGTGTGTAGTGTGTATAGTGTATATAGTGTGTATATAGTGTATATATTGTGTGTATATAGTGTATATAGTGTATATAGTGTGTATATAGTGTATATAGTGTATATAGTGTGTATATAGTGTATATAGTGTATATAGTGTATATAGTGTATATATAGTGTATATATTGTGTGTATATAGTGTATATAGTGTATATAGTGTGTATATAGTGTATATAGTGTGTATATAGTGTATATAGTGTGTATATAGTGTGTGTAGTGTGTATAGTGTATATAGTGTGTATATAGTGTATATAGTGTATATATTGTGTGTATATAGTGTATATAGTGTATATATAGTGTATATATTGTGTGTATATAGTGTATATAGTGTATATAGTGTATATAGTGTGTATATAGTGTATATAGTGTATATAGTGTGTATATAGTGTATATAGTGTATATAGTGTATATAGTGTATATATTGTGTGTATATAGTGTATATAGTGTATATAGTGTATATAGTGTGTGTATAGTGTATATAGTGTATATAGTGTGTATATAGTGTATATAGTGTGTGTAGTGTGTATAGTGTATATAGTGTGTATATAGTGTATATAGTGTATATAGTGTGTGTACAGTGTATATAGTGTGTATAGTGTATATAGTGTGTATAGTGTGTATAGTGTGTATAGTGTATATAGTGTGTGTATAGTGTATATAGTGTGGGTATAGTGTATATAGTGTGTATATAGTGTATATAGTGTATATAGTGTGTGTACAGTGTATATAGTGTGTATAGTGTATATAGTGTATATAGTGTGTGTAGTGTGTATAGTGTATATAGTGTGTGTATAGTGTATATAGTGTGTATATAGTGTATATAGTGTGTACAGTGTATATAGTGTGTATAGTGTATATAGTGTGTATAGTGTATATAGTGTGTATAGTGTATATAGTGTGTATATAGTGTATATAGTGTGTATAGTGTATATAGTGTGTATATAGTGTATATAGTGTGTATAGTGTATATAGTGTGTATATAGTGTATATAGTGTGTATATAGTGTATATAGTGTGTATATAGTGTGTATAGTGTATATAGTGTATATAGTGTGTGTAGTGTGTATAGTGTATATAGTGTGTGTATAGTGTATATAGTGTGTATATAGTGTATATAGTGTATATAGTGTATATAGTGTGTATAGTGTATATAGTGTGTATATAGTGTATATAGTGTGTACAGTGTATATAGTGTGTATAGTGTATATAGTGTGTATATAGTGTATATAGTGTGTATAGTGTATATAGTGTGTATAGTGTATATAGTGTGGGTATAGTGTATATAGTGTGTATATAGTGTATATAGTGTGTGTAGTGTGTATAGTGTATATAGTGTGTGTATAGTGTATATAGTGTGTATATAGTGTATATAGTGTATATAGTGTGTGTACAGTGTATATAGTGTGTATAGTGTATATAGTGTGTATATAGTGTGTATAGTGTATATAGTGTGTATATAGTGTATATAGTGTGTATAGTGTATATAGTGTGTGTATAGTGTGTATATAGTGTGGGTATATACAGTATACACTCACTGGCCACTTTATTAGGTACACCTGTCCAACTGTGTGTTAAGACTTAATTTCTAATCAGCCAATCACATGGCGGCAACTCAGTGCATTTAGGCATGTAGACATGGTCAAGACAATCTCCTGCAGTTCAAACCGAGCATCAGTATGGGGAAGAAAGGTGATTTGAGCGCCTTTGAACGTGGCATGATTGTTGGTGCCAGAAGGGCTGGTCTGAGAATTTCAGAAACTGCTGATCTACTGGGATTTTCACGCACAACCATCTCTAGGGTTTACAGAGAATGGTCCGAAAAAGAAAAAAAATCCAGTGAGCGGCAGTTCTGTGGCCGGAAATGCCTTGTTGATGCCAGAGGTCAGAGGAGAATGGGCAGACTGGTTCGAGCTGATAGAAAGGCAACAGTGACTCAAATTGCCACCCGTTACAACCAAGGTAGGCAGAAGAGCATCTCTGAACGCACAGTGCGTCGAACTTTGAGGCAGATGGGCTACAGCAGCAGAAGACCACACTGGGTACCACTCCTCTCAGCTAAGAACAGGAAACTGAGGCTACAATTTGCACAAGCTCATCGAAATTGGACAGTAGAAGATTGGAAAAACGTTGCCTGGTCTGATGAGTCTCGATTTCTGCTGCGACATTCGGATGGTAGGGTCAGAATTTGGCGTAAACAACATGAAAGCATGGATCCATCCAGCCTTGTATCAACGGTTCAGGCTGGTGGTGGTGGTGTCATGGTGTGGGGAATTTTTTCTTGGCACTCTTTGGGCCCCTTGGTACCAATTGAGCATCGTTGCAACGCCACAGCCTACCTGAGTATTGTTGCTGACCATGTCCATCCCTTTATGACCACAATGTACCCAACATCTGATGGCTACTTTCAGCAGGATAATGCGCCATGTCATAAAGCTCGAATCATCTCAGATTGGTTTCTTGAACATGACAATGAGTTCACTGTACTCAAATGGCCTCCTCAGTCACCAGATCTCAATCCAATAGAGCATCTTTGGGATGTGGTGGAACGGGAGATTCGCATCAGGGATGTGCAGCCGACAAATCTGCGCCAACTGTGTGATGCCATCATGTCAATATGGTCCAAAATCTCTGAGGAATGCTTCCAGCACCTTGTTGAATCTCTGCCACGAAGAATTGAGGCAGTTCTGAAGGCAAAAGGGGGTCCAACCCCTTACTAGCATGGTGTACCTAATAAAGTGGCCAGTGAGTGTATATAGAGGTGTGTAGTGTATATAGTGTGTATAGTGTATATAGTGTGTATAGTGTATATAGTGTGTATATAGTGTGTGTATAGTGTATATAGTGTATATAGTGTATATAGTGTGTATATAGTGTGTATATAGTGTGTATAGTGTATATAGTGTGTATAGTGTATATAGTGTGTGTATAGTGTATATAGTGTATATAGTGTGTGTGTATATAGTGTGTATAGTGTGTGTATAGTGCAGAGCTGTGGAGTCGGTAAGCCAAACCTGTGACTCCGACTCCTCAATTTCCCTTACTCCGACTCCGACTCCACGACTCCGACTCCCACACATATATTGCTTATATTTAAATGAAAAATTTATTGTAGTACAATGTGAACCTCAGACATTTAATCATTTTTATGATCCAATAATCAAGATATTTAGATAGAACAGAATATATATTGGTGTACTACCCGGTTTTCATTCTTTTTGGTACAGATACGATATGGATAGACAGATATGGATAGACAGATATGGATAGATAGAGCAGATTTCTAATCTGCTTTTGCTATTGAAAACATTATCTATGAGCTCAAAAACCTTTCAGGTGATGCAGTTTTTTAAAAATCTGATCGGCTTTTGCAGCTGAGAAACGTATCCTCAAAAAACACAGGAAAAACGCTGTGTGTGAATGTAGCCTTAGATCAGGAATATAACAGCCATTTATAGGACATTTCATAACTTTCCCAAACTCCTATGAAAAAATATTCAGCACATCCTGCATTGAATTACTGTACCCAATTTATTATATATTTTAGGAGTCGGAGTCGGTCCATTTTATACCAACTCCAACTCCGACTCCGACTCCACCAAAATGAGCACCGACTCCGACTCCGACTCCGACTCCACAGCCCTGCTATCTACATACTGGGGAAACTGTGTGTGTATCAAGCCCCGCCCCTCATTATGATGTCACAATGGTTGACTATGGGATGGAGAATATGTGATGGGTATATGGGCACGGGACTATGGGATGGAGGATATGTGATGGGTATATGGGCACTGGACTATGGGATGGAAGATATGTATGATGGGTATATGGGCACGGTACTATGGGATGGAGGATGTATGATGTGTATATGGGCACTGAACTATGGGATGGAGGATATGTATGATGGGTATATGGGCACGGGACTATGGGATGGAGGATGTGTGATGGATATATGGGCACTGGACTATGGGATGGAGGATATGTATGATGGGTATATGGGCACGGGACTATGGGATGGAGGATGTGTATGATGGGTATATGGGCACGGGACTATGGGATGGAGGATGTGTATGACGAGTATATGGGCACGGGACTATGGGATGGAGGATGTGTATGACGAGTATATGGGCATGGGACTATGGGATGGAGGATGTGTATGATGGGTATATGGGCACGGGACTATGGGATGGAGGATGTGTATGACGAGTATATGGGCACGGGACTATGAGATGGAGGATGTATGATGGGTATATGGGCACTGGACTATGGGATGGAGGATATGTATGATGGGCACGGGACTATGGGATGGCGGATATGTATGACGGGTATATGGGCACTGGACTGGGATGGACGATATGTATGATGGGTATATGGGCATGGGACTATGGGATGGAGGATGTGTGATGGGTATATGGGCATGGGACTCTGGGATGGAGGATGTGTGATGGGTATATGGGCACTGGACTATGGGATGGAGGATATGTATGATGGGTATATGGGCACTGGACTATGGGATGGAGGATATGTATGATGGGTATATGGGCACGGGACTATGGGATGGAGGATATGTATGATGGGTATATGGGCACTGGACTATGGGATGGAGGATGTGTATGATGGGTATATGGGCACTGGACTATGGGATGGAGGATATGTATGATGGGTATATGGGCACGGGACTATGGGATGGAGGATATGTATGATGGGTATATGGGCACTGGACTATGGGATGGGGGATATGTATGATGGGTATATGGACACGGGACTATGGAATGGAGGATATGTATGATGGGTATATGGGCACTGGACTATGGGATGGAGGATGTGTATGATGGGTATATGGGCACTGGATTATGGGATGGTGGATATGTGTGACGAGTATATGGGCACGGGACTATGGGATGGAGGATATGTATGATGGGTATATGGGCACGGGACTATGGGATGGAGGATAATTATAATTTGCTATAACTAACCACTGTTAGTCACTATGCCTGGGCAGCGCCGGGCTCTTCAGCTAGTACTGTATACAGCCTGTGTATATATTATACAGTCATATGTAAAAGTTTGGGCACCCCTATTAATGATAACCTTTTTTCTTTATAACAATTTTGGTTTTGGTAACAGCTATTTCAGTTTCATATATCTAATAACTGATGGACTCAGTTATATTTCTGGATTCTAATGAGGTTTATTGTACTAACAGAAAATGTGCAATCTGCATTTAAACAAAATTTGACCGGTGCAAAAGTATGGGCACCCTTATCATTTTCTTGATTTGAACACTCCTAACTACTTTTTACTGACTTCTGAAGCACTAAATTGGTTTTGTAACCTCATTGAGCTTTGAACTTCATAGCCAGGTGTATCAAATCATGAGAAAAGGTATTTAAAGTGGCCACTTGCAAGTAGTTCTCCTATTTGATTCTCCTATGAAGAGTGGCATCATGGGCTCCTCAAAACAACTCTCAAATGATCTGAAAACAAAGATTATTCAACATAGCTTTTCAGGGGAAGGATACAAAAAGTTGTCTCAGAGATTTAACCTGTCAGTTTCCACTGTGAGGAACATAGTAAGGAAATGGAAGAACACAGGTACAGTTCTTGTTAAGCCCAGAAGTGGCAGGCCAAGAAAAATATCAGAAAGGCAGAGAAGAAGAATGGTGAGAACAGTCGAGGACAATCCACAGACCACCTCCAAAGACCGGCAGCATCATCTCGCTGCAGATGGTGTCACTGTGCATCGGTCAACAATACAGCGCACTTTACACAAGGAGAAGCTGTATGGGAGAGTGATGCGAAAGAAGCCGTTTCTGCAAGCACGCCACAAACAGAGTCGCCTGAGGTCTGCAAAAGCACATTTGGACAAGCCAGTTACATTTTGGAAGAAGGTCCTGTGGACTGATGAAACAAAGATTGAGTTGTTTGGTCATACAAAAAGGCGTTATGCATGGAGGCTAAAAAACACAGCATTCCAAGAAAAACACCTGCTACCCACAGTAAAATTTGGTGGAGGTTCCATCATGCTTTGGGGCTGTGTGGCCAATGCCGGCACTGGGAATCTTGTTAAAGTTGAGGGTCGCATGGATTCAACTCAGTATCAGCAGATTCTTGACAATAATGTGCAAGAATCAGTGATGAAGTTGAAGTTACGCGGGGATGGATATTTCAGCAAGACAATGATCCAAAACACCACTCCAAATCTTCTCAGGCATTCATGCAGAGGAACAATTACAATGTTCTGGAATGGCCATCCCAGTCCCCAGACCTGAACATCATTGAACATCTGTGGGATGATTTGAAGCGGGCTGTCCATGCTCGGCGACCATCAAACTTAACTGAACTGGAATTGTTTTGTAAACAGGAATGGTCACAAATACCTTCATCCAGGATCCAGGAACTCATTAATAGCTACAGGAAGTGACTAGAGGCTGTTATTTTTGCAAAAGGAGGATCTACGAAATATTAATGTCACTTTTATGTTGAGGTGCCCATACTTTTGCACCGGTCAAATTTTGTTTAAATGCAGATTGCACATTTTCTGTTAGTACAATAAACCTCATTTGAATCCAGAAATATAACTGAGTCCATCAGTTATTAGATATATGAAACTGAAATAGCTGTTACCAAAACCAAAATTGTTATAAAGAAAAAAGGTTAACATTAATAGGGGTGCCCAAACTTTTACATATGACTGTACATACTGTATACGGCCTGTGTATAAAGATTCACGATTCAAAGAAGCTTTATTGGCAGGACTAAATACACATTAGTTTTGCCAAAGCAGGTGTACAGAAGGGAATAGGGATAGGGACTGTAGGGATGTTGGGAAGGGGCTGTAGGAAAGGTGGATGGGGCAGATCCAGGTTGGGGCTATAGAAGTCCATGGCATAGGGAAGGTGGATGGGGGATTGGGGCATATCCAGGGTGGGGGCCATAGAAGTCCATGGCATATCAGAGTTCTCTTTCTCGCAGTCTATGGCATTCGCTCACATATTGCGCTGCTATCTCCACTGCTCTCTCTTCTTCCCCCAGCAGGATGTATGTTTTCTCTTCCTCCTTCATGGTGGTGAAATCCGGGAAGAGATGTGAGAGTCTCCTGAAGTGAGTGTCCCTCACTGCTGAGTACTTGGAGCAGTGTAGCAGGAAGTGGGTCTCATGTGTATATATACTGTATACGGCCTGAGTGTATATCTGACACACAGGCTGTATATACTGTGTCTCGGTGCCGGTGTATGACTGTACATATTACTGTGCACACTGTGCAGAATCCTCAGCAGTGCGGAGGTCTCCAGATCTTCACTCTGCACATTTCCCGACTCCTCCTGTGTAATCCTGCGTGCTTATTGGACAGAGCAGGTCTTGGGGGGGTCTTATCTTTTGCTCATCGTGGGGTTGATCTGGTTATTTTCAACTATTGGCTCAGATTTCCCTAATTTTCGTAGTGCTGTGGCCTCCATATCTTCGGCCCCGCTCTGATGAATGCTGGGGGTGCCGGTTGTCACTATACCTAGGACACACTGACCTGACACCTGGCCAAAGTCTCCTCCACATGCTCTACATCTCCATCCTCATAGCCGCCACTCTCACTGATGCCTATCAATGCCGTGGGCTCGTAGGTCGGATGAGCTGTAAGAAGAGGCCGAGGGGCTGTAAGAAGGGGACGAGAGGATGTAAGAAGGGGACGAGGGACTGTAAGAAGGGGACGAGGGTCTGTAAGAAGGGGACGAGGGGATGTAAGAAGGGGCCGAGGGGCTGTAAGAAGGGGCCGAGGGGCTGTAAGAAGGGGACGAGGGGATGTAAGAAGGGGCCGAGGGGCTGTAAGAAGGGGCCGAGGGGCTGTAAGAAGGGGCCGAGGGGCTGTAAGAAGGGGACGAGGGGATGTAAGAAGGGGACGAGGGGATGTAAGAAGGGGCCGAGGGGCTGTAAGAAGGGGCCGAGGGGCTGTAAGAAGGGGCCGAGGGTCTGTAAGAAGGGGACGAGGGGATGTAAGAAGGGGACGAGGGGATGTAAGAAGGGGACGAGGGACTGTAAGAAGGGGACGAGGGACTGTAAGAAGGGGACGAGGGGATGTAAGAAGGGGACGAGGGACTGTAAGAAGGGGACGAGAGGATGTAAGAAGGGGACGAGGGACTGTAAGAAGGGGACGAGGGGATGTAAGAAGGGGACGAGGGACTGTAAGAAGGGGCCGAGGGGCTGTAAGAAGGGGCCGAGGGGCTGTAAGAAGGGGCCGAGGGGCTGTAAGAAGGGGACGAGGGGCTGTAAGAAGGGGCCGAGGGGCTGTAAGAAGGGGACGAGAGGATGTAAGAAGGGGACGAGGGACTGTAAGAAGGGGACGAGGGGCTGTAAGAAGGGGACGAGGGAATGTAAGAAGGGGACGAGGGACTGTAAGAAGGGGACGAGGGGATGTAAGAAGGGGACGAGGGACTGTAAGAAGGGGACGAGGGGCTGTAAGAAGGGGCCGAGGGGCTGTAAGAAGGGGACGAGAGGATGTAAGAAGGGGACGAGGGACTGTAAGAAGGGGACGAGGGGATGTAAGAAGGGGACGAGGAACTGTAAGAAGGGGACGAGGGGCTGTAAGAAGGGGACGAGGGACTGTAAGAAGGGGACGAGGGGCTGTAAGAAGGGGACGAGGGACTGTAAGAAGGGGACGAGGGGATGTAAGAAGGGGACGAGGGACTGTAAGAAGGGGACGAGGGGATGTAAGAAGGGGACGAGGGACTGTAAGAAGGGGACGAGGGGCTGTAAGAAGGGGACGAGGGACTGTAAGAAGGGGACGAGGGGATGTAAGAAGGGGACGAGAGGATGTAAGAAGGGGACGAGGGACTGTAAGAAGGGGACGAGGGGATGTAAGAAGGGGACGAGGGACTGTAAGAAGGGGACGAGGGGCTGTAAGAAGGGGACGAGGGACTGTAAGAAGGGGACGAGGGGCTGTAAGAAGGGGATGAGGGACTGTAAGAAGGGGACGAGGGACTGTAAGAAGGGGACGAGGGACTGTAAGAATGGGCCGAGGGGATGTAAGAATGGGCCGAGGGGCTGTAAGAAGGGGACGAGGGACTGTAAGAAGGGGACGAGGGGATGTAAGAAGGGGACGAGAGGATGTAAGAAGGGGACGAGGGACTGTAAGAAGGGGACGAGGGACTGTAAGAAGGGGACGAGGGAATGTAAGAAGGGGACGAGGGACTGTAAGAAGAGGCCGAGGGGCTGTAAGAAGGGGACGAGGGAATGTAAGAAGGGGACGAGGGACTGTAAGAAGAGGCCGAGGGGCTGTAAGAAGAGGCCGAGGGAATGTAAGAAGGGGACGAGGGGATGTAAGAAGGGGACGAGGGGATGTAAGAAGGGGACGAGGGGCTGTAAGAAGGGGACGAGGGGCTGTAAGAAGGGGACGAGGGGCTGTAAGAAGGGGACGAGGGGCTGTAAGAAGGGGACGAGGGAATGTAAGAAGGGGACGAGGGGATGTAAGAAGGGGACGAGGGACTGTAAGAAGGGGACGAGGGACTGTAAGAAGGGGACGAGGGACTGTAAGAAGGGGACGAGGGGATGTAAGAAGGGGACGAAGGACTGTAAGAAGGGGACGAGGGACTGTAAGAAGGGGACGAGGGGATGTAAGAAGGGGACGAGAGGATGTAAGAAGGGGACGAGGGGATGTAAGAAGGGGCCGAGGGGCTGTAAGAAGGGGCCGAGGGAATGTAAGAAGGGGACGAGGGGCTGTAAGAAGGGGACGAGGGACTGTAAGAAGGGGACGAGGGACTGTAAGAAGGGGACGAGGGAATGTAAGAAGGGGACGAGGGGCTGTAAGAAGGGGCCGAGGGAATGTAAGAAGGGGCCGAGGGACTGTAAGAAGGGGACGAGGGGATGTAAGAAGGGGCCGAGGGGCTGTAAGAAGGGGCCGAGGGAATGTAAGAAGGGGACGAGGGGCTGTAAGAAGGGGACGAGGGACTGTAAGAAGGGGACGAGGGACTGTAAGAAGGGGACGAGGGGCTGTAAGAAGGGGGCGAGGGAATGTAAGAAGGGGAAGAGGGGATGTAAGAAGGGGACGAGGGACTGTAAGAAGGGGACGAGGGACTGTAAGAAGGGGACGAGGGGATGTAAGAAGAGGCCGAGGGGCTGTAAGAAGGGGACGAGGGGATGTAAGAAGGGGACGAGGGGATGTAAGAAGGGGACGAGGGACTGTAAGAAGGGGACGAGGGACTGTAAGAAGGGGACGAGGGGATGTAAGAAGGGGACGAGGGGATGTAAGAAGGGGACGAGGGGATGTAAGAAGGGGACGAGGGGCTGTAAGAAGGGGCCGAGGGAATGTAAGAAGGGGACGAGGGGCTGTAAGAAGGGGACGAGGGACTGTAAGAAGGGGACGAGGGACTGTAAGAAGGGGACGAGGGAATGTAAGAAGGGGACGAGGGGCTGTAAGAAGGGGCCGAGGGAATGTAAGAAGGGGACGAGGGACTGTAAGAAGGGGACGAGGGACTGTAAGAAGGGGACGAGGGGATGTAAGAAGGGGCCGAGGGGATGTAAGAAGGGGACGAAGGACTGTAAGAAGGGGACGAGGGACTGTAAGAAGGGGACGAGGGGATGTAAGAAGGGGACGAGAGGATGTAAGAAGGGGACGAGGGGATGTAAGAAGGGGCCGAGGGGCTGTAAGAAGGGGCCGAGGGAATGTAAGAAGGGGACGAGGGGCTGTAAGAAGGGGACGAGGGACTGTAAGAAGGGGACGAGGGACTGTAAGAAGGGGACGAGGGAATGTAAGAAGGGGACGAGGGGCTGTAAGAAGGGGCCGAGGGAATGTAAGAAGGGGACGAGGGACTGTAAGAAGGGGACGAGGGGATGTAAGAAGGGGCCGAGGGGCTGTAAGAAGGGGCCGAGGGAATGTAAGAAGGGGACGAGGGACTGTAAGAAGGGGACGAGGGACTGTAAGAAGGGGACGAGGGACTGTAAGAAGGGGACGAGGGGATGTAAGAAGAGGCCGAGGGGCTGTAAGAAGGGGACGAGGGGATGTAAGAAGGGGACGAGGGGATGTAAGAAGGGGACGAGGGGATGTAAGAAGAGGCCGAGGGAATGTAAGAAGAGGACGAGGGGCTGTAAGAAGGGGACGAGGGAATGTAAGAAGGGGACGAGGGGATGTAAGAAGGGGACGAGGGACTGTAAGAAGGGGACGAGGGACTGTAAGAAGGGGACGAGGGGCTGTAAGAAGAGGCCGAGGGGCTGTAAGAAGGGGACGAGGGGCTGTAAGAAGGGGACGAGGGGCTGTAAGAAGGGGACGAGGGGCTGTAAGAAGGGGACGAGGGACTGTAAGAAGGGGACGAGGGACTGTAAGAAGGGGACGAGGGACTGTAAGAAGGGGACGAGGGGATGTAAGAAGAGGCCGAGGGAATGTAAGAAGAGGACGAGGGACTGTAAGAATGGGCCGAGGGGCTGTAAGAAGGGGCCGAGGGGCTGTAAGAAGGGGCCGAGGGGCTGTAAGAAGGGGCCGAGGGAATGTAAGAAGAGGCCGAGGGAATGTAAGAATGGGCCGAGGGGCTGTAAGAAGGGGCCGAGGGGCTGTAAGAAGGGGCCGAGGGGCTGTAAGAAGGGGCCGAGGGAATGTAAGAAGGGGCCGAGGGGCTGTAAGAAGGGGCCGAGGGAATGTAAGAAGAGGCCGAGGGGCTGTAAGAAGGGGACGAGGGGCTGTAAGAAGGGGACTAGGGGCTGTAAGAAGGGGAAGAGGGGCTGTAAGAAGAGGCCGAGGGAATGTAAGAAGAGGCCGAGGGGCTGTAAGAAGGGGACGAGGGACTGTAAGAAGAGGCCGAGGTGATGTAAGAAGGGGACGAGGGGATGTAAGAAGGGGACGAAGGGCTGTAAGAAGGGGCCGAGGGAATGTAAGAAGGGGACGAGGGGATGTAAGAAGGGGACGAGGGGCTGTAAGAAGGGGACGAGGGGCTGTAAGATTGGGCCGAGGGGATGTAAGAAGGGGCCGAGGGGATGTAAGAAGGGGCCGAGGGGCTGTAAGAAGGGGACGAGGGACTGTAAGAAGGGGACGAGGGACTGTAAGAAGGGGCCGAGGGACTGTAAGAAGGGGCCGAGGGGCTGTAAGAAGGGGCCGAGGGGATGTAAGAAGGGGACGAGGGGATGTAAGAAGAGGCCGAGGGGCTGTAAGAAGGGGCCGAGGGGCTGTAAGAAGGGGCCGAGGGGCTGTAAGAAGGGGCCGAGGGGCTGTAAGAAGGGGCCGAGGGACTGTAAGAAGGGGCCGAGGGACTGTAAGAAGGGGCCGAGGGGCTGTAAGAAGGGGCCGAGGGGCTGTAAGAAGGGGCCGAGGGGCTGTAAGAAGGGGCCGAGGGGCTGTAAGAAGGGGACGAGGGGCTGTAAGAAGGGGACGAGGGGCTGTAAGAAGGGGACGAGGGGATGTGATAACAAACACAAACCAATTACTGTACAAACATGAGATTCACACACTGAAGCCACGGTGTAATCCCACATACACAGAAAACAAGACAGAATAAGAAACACAAGCAGAAGCCCCCACGTGCTGGAGGTGACCGAAAACTGCAGCACCTGAAACCACAATCCCTGATCTGATACCGAACAGAGAGTGCGGACGATCAGCGGATATGAAGAGAAAGGGAACACCTTGTACTTCTGTGTCTTGCTCAGTGGTGGTCGGGCTCAGCCTCCTCACCTTGGCCGTGTCTCTGAGCACGTTGCACATCTGTGTCTTCCTCAGTGGTGGACGAACTTGGCCTCCTAACCTCTCAGCCTCCTCTCTCTTGCTTCCTCTTTATCTTTAACTCTCTATCTTGCTGTCTCTCTTGATCTCTCCCTTTCTCTTGCTTGCTCTCTCTCTCTCTTGATTGATCTTTCTCTCTTGCTTGCTCTCTTGTGCTTTCTCTCTCTTGCTTGCTTTCTCTTGTGCTCTCTCTCTTGTGCCCTCTTGCTCTCTCTTGTGCTCTCTTGCTCTCTCTTGTGCTCTCTTGCTCTCTCTCTTGTGCTCTCTTGCTTGCTCTCTCTCGCTTGCTCTGTCTTGTGCTCTCTCTTGTGCTCTCTTGCTCTCTCTTGTGCTCTCTTGCTTGCTCTCTCTCGCTTGCTCTCTGTCTTGTGCTCTCTTGTGCTTGCTGTCTTGTGCTCTCTCTCGCTTGCTCTCTGTCTTGTGCTCTCTCGCTTGCTCTCTTGTGCTCTCTCTCTTGCTGTCTCTTGTGCTCTCTCTTGTGCTCTCTTGCTCTCTTTTGTGCGCTCTCTCTCTTGTGCTCTCTTGCTCTCTCTTGTGCTCGCTCTATCTTGTGCTCTCTCTCGCTTGCTCTCTGTCTTGTGCTCTCTTGTGCTCTCTCGCTTGCTCTCTCTTGTGCTCTCTTGCTGTCTCTTGTGCTCTCTTGTGCTCTCTTGCTCTCTTGTGCGCTCTCTTGTGCTCTCTTGCTTGCTCTGTCTCGTGCTCTCTCTCGCTTGCTCTCTGTCTTGTGCTCTCTTGTGCTCTCTCGCTTGCTCTCTTGTGCTCTCTCGCTTGCTCTCTGTCTTGTGCTCTCTTGTGCTCTCTCGCTTGCTCTCTTGTACTTTCTCGCTTGTTCTCTGTCTTGTGCTCTCTCTCGCTTGCTCTCTTGTGCTCTCTCGCTTGCTCTCTTGTGCTCTCTCGCTTGCTCTCTTGTGCTCTCTCGCTTGCTCTCTTGTGCTCTCTCGCTTGCTCTCTGTCTTGTGCTCTCTTGTGCTCTCTTGTGCTCTCTCGCTTGCTCTCTTGTACTCTCTCGCTTGCTCTCTGTCTTGTGCTCGCTTGCTCTCTCTCGCTTGCTCTCTGTCTTGTGCTCTCTTGTGCTCTCTCGCTTGTGCTCTCTTGCTTGCTCTCTCTCGCTTGCTCTCTGTCTTGTGCTCTCTTGTGCTCTCTCTCGCTTGCTCTCTTGTGCTCTCTCGCTTGCTCTCTTGTGGTCTCTCGCTTGCTCTCTGTCTTGTGCTCTCTTGTGCTCTCTCGCTTGCTCTCTGTCTTGTGCTCTCTTGTGCTCTCTCTCGCTTGCTCTCTTGTGCTCTCTCGCTTGCTCTCTTGTGCTCTCTCGCTTGCTCTCTGTCTTGTGCTCTCTTGTGCTCTCTCGCTTGCTCTCTTGTACTCTCTCGCTTACTCTCTGTCTTGTGCTCTCTTGCTTGCTCTCTCTCGCTTGCTCTCTGTCTTGTGCTCTCTTGTGCTCTCTCGCTTGTGCTCTCTTGCTTGCTCTCTCGCTTGCTCTGTCTTGTGCTCTCTTGTGCTCTCTCGCTTGCTCTCTTGTGCTTTCTCTCTTGCTTGCTCTCTCGCTTGCTCTCTCTTGCTTGCTCTCTCTTGTGCTCTCTTGCTCTCTCTTGTGCTCTCTTGCTTGCTCTCTCTCGCTTGCTCTCTGTCTTGTGCTCTCTTGTGCTCTCTCGCTTGCTCTCTTGTAATTTCTCTCTTGCTTGCTCTCTCTCTTGCTTGCTCTCTCTCTTGTGCTCTCTTGCTTGCTCTCTCTCGCTTGCTCTCTGTCTTGTGCTCTCTTGTGCTCTCTCGCTTGCTCTCTTGTACTTTCTCTCTTGCTTGCTCTCTCGCTTGCTCTCTCTCTTGCTTGCTCTCTCTTGTGCTCTCTCGCTCTCTTGTGCTCGCTTGCTCTCTCTCGCTTGCTCTCTGTCTTGTGCTCTCTCGCTTGCTCTCTTGTACTTTCTCTCTTGCTTGCTCTCTCGCTTGCTCTTTCTCTTGCTTTCTCTGTCTCGTGCTCTCTCTCGCTTGCTCTCTGTCTTGTGCTCTCTTGTGCTCTCTCGCTTGCTCTCTGTCTTGTGCTCTCGCTTGCTCTCTTGTGCTCTCTCTTGCTTGCTCTCACTCTCTCTCTCGCTTGCTCTCTTGTGCTCTCTCGCTTGCTCTCTTGTGCTTTCTCTCTTGCTTGCTCTCACACTCTCTCTCTCTCGCTTGCTCTCTTGTGCTTTCTCTCTTGCTTGCTCTCACTCTCTCTCTCTCTCGCTTGCTCTCTTGTGCTCTCTTGCTCTCTGTCTTGTGCTCTCTTGTGCTCTCTCCCTTGCTCTCTTGTGCTCTCTCTCTTGCTTGCTCTCACTCTCTCTCTCTCGCTTGCTCTCTTGTGCTCTCTCGCTTGCTCTCTTGTGCTCTCTCTCTTGATTGCTCTCACTCTCTCTCTCTCTCTCTCTCTCGCAGGTTGGGGCAGTCAGAGCTCTAAGGTGCACATACATCACAGCACGTGGCTGCATTTCCCGGGACACAACGTCCGCTGGATCCTGACCTTCATCCTCCTCTTCGTGTCGGTCTGTGAGATCGCTGAGGGCGTCGTGTCTGATGGGTGAGTGATTGTCGCGGGCGTTACGTGTGCGGCTGGAGATCCCGCTGCCGATGCTGCTCCCCGTCCACATCTCCCGCTCGTCCGTGTCATGATTTGTAGTCTTGCCCTGTCCTGTATTTTGTATAATATGTCATGTAACTTTCCTCTGGTTCATTTGCTGTAAATTAACCATGTCTCCTTCCCCCAATACTTTGCAATGTCTTGTGATGTACCTGGACCATAATCTAATTTAGGCTTGTGTCAACAGCTAGTGGAACTGTGGCTATTGTTTTCCTAAGCAGAAGATAACCTACAATACACATCCTGTAGACTCAGTGGAGCCCTTACATTTCTAGAATCTTCTGATGGACCAAACCCAAACCATTGAATAGTAGGTGTGACCCCTACCCCCCTTCAGATGGACTGATCCCAGGAGCCCTGACAATACATTCTTGCTTTAAGATCAGATGTGAGTTGGATGCTAAAAGAGAAGGACGAGGCTGTCTGAGGAAGCTTCGGCCTCTGTGTGATCGTGGTGGATTTCTGGGACTCTTAAAGGACTATGGTTTTGTGATCTGGCACAAGGATTGTCGGGAGGTGCCCCCGAATCAGTTTCCTCTGGACTTATTTTGGAACTCTGCAAATTACCTTCGTGTTTTTCCTGTTTTTTGGTCAATAAATCTGTTGGATTATTCCCAGGCCGTTGTCCCTCCTTGCTCTGGAGAATACTCCCGTCACAAACTGGTGGCAGCGGTGGGATCAGAGCAGAAGGAATGGAGGACAACGGCCCATCAACATCTGGAACCAGCACCGCAGAGTACAAGAAGTGGACTGCGGTGAACCTACAAACAAAGGCCCGTGAACTGGGAGTCAGCTACAAGGGACTCTCCAAGGAGCAGCTGATTGAGGCTTTGGAAGCAGTTCACCTGCAAGATGATGCTGAGGAAGGATCCTCACAGCAAAGAGAGGAAAGACGGCAGCCGGAGGTAAATACCCAAAAAAGTCAGTGGGTTGTGTGGTACGAGGAGGAGATGGCCTTGTTGGGAGAAGAGGCTACCATAGAAGATAAGAGGGAGGTCATGCACACAGCCAAGGAGAGGCAGCGCAGGATGGAGGAGAGGGCAATGCTGGAGAGGGAGATCACTTTGGAGGCAGCGAGAAGCTCCAGACAGACTGTACCCACAGCATCCCCCATGAGGGAACTCCCCAGAGTGTCCCACAAAGACTTCAAGCCGTTTAATGAGGCTTCCGGTGACATTGAGGGCTTCTTCCTGGACTTTGAGCATCAGTGTCGATTAATGGAAGTCCCGGAAAGGGAGCGCGTCCGACATCTTGTGGGGCTCTTAGAGGGTGGAGCTGCCGCAGCCTATAGAGCTATGGACCCTCGGTTGAACTGTGAGTATGCGGAGATTAAACAGACTATTCTAGAACATTATGCTGTGACCCCAGACACTTACAGGACTCAGTTCCGTACTTTAGCCTGTGATGAGGAAGTGTCCTTCAAGATGTATGCTCACAAACTCAAACATATATGTCATCGCTGGCTGGAGGCAGAGGAGGCCATAACCTGGGAAACGTTCCTGCAGGTCATCCTAAAAGAGCAGTTTTATATTAAGTGCCCCGCTGAGATCCGGGAATGGGTGCGTGAAAGGAGACCAGCAACAGTGGAGGAAGCTGCAGCTCTAGCTGATGAGGCTCTCACCATCAAGCCTCAGTGGAAAAAATTACTACTCAGGGAGAAAAACACTACCAGCCCCCCAACGCTGGCGGCCCCTGGTCCTTCTGCCTCCAATATTCACCATCCCACTAGACCATCAACTCATGGTGACCTTCGTGTGACTGTGCCTCGCATTACTCCTGCTCCACCTTCGGGACTACGACGTGGAGGAAGAATCCCAGAGCGCAGATGCTATGGATGTGGGCAGCCCGGGCATATGCAATTCCAATGTCCAGGTGTACGGAGGCAGAACACCTACAGACCGCCTTTGCCTGTTCATTATCTACAGACCCCCTCACCTGGAGAAGAGATGGATTCAGTGCCTGATGACTTGCCAAGTGACTCTGATATCCTGGCTTCCCTACCAGGAGTCTATGGGGTGCGAGCCCCAGCCACCTGTTCCTCTGATCTTCAGCACAAACATCTACAGGAGGTCGTGCTGGATGGTCAAAAAGTTGTTGGCTTCCGTGACACTGGGGCTTTTCTCACCATAGCCGATCCCCGAGTAATTCAACCAGAAGCAATTCAAAAGGGACCAGGAATTGCCATTGAATTGGCTGGAGGTACCCAGAGATATATTCCAAGAGCGAGTGTGACCCTGGATTATGGCTTTGGGGCCAAACAATGCGTGGTCGGTGTGATGAGCGGCCTCCCTGCAGACGTTCTTCTAGGAAATGATGTGGGGAATCTTCATTGCCACTTTGTCGGTGCGGTAACCCGAAGTCAAGCCAAGAGAGCAGCAAATGTGGACGTGTACAACCCATCCATGGAAATGAGGCCACCAGAACCGCCGTCACAGCCGGTGAGTGATTCTTCTTGTGGGGATAATATGAATGTTACCTGGGATAAAGTTCAGTTTAGACAAGAAGTGGAGACTGACCCCACCCTAGCTAGTTTTAGAGCTCGAGCTGAAATAGGGCAGCTAGGAGAGAATGGGGAAAGAATTATCAGAGAAAATGGACTTCTGTATCGGGTTACCAATGCCGACTCCCTAGATAAGCCCTGGACTTATAGCAAACAGCTGATTGTTCCTCAGAAATACAGAATTCCCCTATTACACCTTGCTCATGATATTCCTACTGCTGGCCATCAAGGCAAAACCCGCACCGAGAGGCGATTGACTCAATCTTTCTATTGGCCTGGGATTTCCCAAGCAGTGGCGCATTTCTGCCGAACTTGCGACTTATGTCAGCGTAGAGGGCGACCCGGAGATCACCCAAAGGCACCCCTGCAACCGCTCCCTATAATAGAAGAACCCTTTCAAAGAGTAGCTGTTGATATCATTGGACCTCTGGCTAAACCAAGTAAATCTGGAAAGCAGTACATTCTCACTGTTGTGGACTATGCCACCCGATATCCAGAAGCGGTGGCCTTGTCAAGTATTTCTGCAGCCAAGGTGGCCGAGGCCCTGGTTACCATTTTCACCAGAGTAGGATTTCCCAGTGAGATCTTGTCGGACCAAGGCTCCCAGTTCATGTCAGAGCTGGTCCAGTGTCTGTGGCGCACCTGTGGAGTACGAGCGATCCGCACGACCCCGTATCATCCCCAAACAAATGGACTTTGTGAACGATTTAATGGCACTCTGAAGAATATGCTGAGGGCCTTCACTGACAGAGATTCAAACTGGGAGAAGTACCTACCCCATCTCTTGTTTGCCTATCGGGAAGTTCCCCAGGAGTCCACTGGGTTCTCCCCCTTTGAACTACTCTATGGAAGAAAGGTCCGAGGACCCTTAACCCTGCTCAAGGAATACTGGGAGGGGCAAGTTGAAGATACAGGGGCCCCTGTTGTCCCTTATGTCCTAAAGCTGCGAGAAACCCTGGCCCAACTTGCTAGTTTTGCCCAGAGTCATGTGCGGATGGCTCAAACCAGACAGAAGACATGGTATGACCGTAAAGCACGCTACCGGGAGTTTGTAGAAGGACAACAGGTCTTAATGATTGTTCCCCATCGGCAGAATAAACTGCAGACAACATGGGAGGGTCCCTTCCGGGTTCTCAGAAAACTGAATGACACCAATTACCTTCTTGCTTTAGATGATCAGGGGCTAAGACAAAAGACTGTCCATGTGAATATGATTAAGGAGTACCATGACCGGACCCTTCCAATGATAGCAAGCTGTCGGCTAGCTTCAGAGGACGGTCAAGAGGATGAGGACTCCCTACCTGATCTCGTGGAAGCAGCGAGAGCCCCATCCACTGTGGAACAGGTTCCTCTGGGAGATCACCTGGATTCCTTGCAGAAAAAACAGATGCTGGGAGTGCTTCAACAGAGACGTGCTGCTTTCTCATCCCAACCAGGTCGAACCACCGTCACCCAACATCATGTGGACACTCAGGGCATCCGTCCCATACAACAGGCTCCTTACCGGGTACCTGAATCAGTTCGAAACACCATGCAGCACGAACTGGAGGAGATGCTACAGCTTGGGGTAATCCAGGCCTCCCATAGCCCTTGGGCCTCTCCTGTGGTGTTAGTACCCAAGAAGGATGGGAGTACTCGATTTTGTGTGGACTATCGACGACTAAACGACCATACCGTCAGTGATCCTTACCCAATGCCTCGTATTGACGAACTTCTAGACCGACTGGCTGGATCCCGATATGTCACTATCTTTGATCTCAGTAAGGGATACTGGCAAATCCCTCTGACGGAGGAGGAGAGAGAACGGTCCGCTTTTATAACCCCCTTTGGTCTGTATGAATTCCTAAATATTCCCTTTGGAATGAAGACTGCCCCGGCCACCTTCCAGAGAATGGTGGACCAGATCCTCCGGGGATGTGGTGACTTTGCTTGTGCCTACTTGGATGATATCGCCATCTTCAGCCAGACGTGGGAGGAACATCTGAACCAAGTAGCCGTTATTCTTGACCTGCTTCTTGCAGCAGGCCTAACCATTCGACCAGATAAATGCCAATTGGGGATGGGTGAAGTCCAGTACCTAGGGCATAGAGTAGGAGGAGGGAAGCTCCGTCCCGAACCTGCCAAAATCCAGGCTATTAGAGACTGGCCTGTACCCCAAACTAAGAAACAAGTTATGGCTTTTTTGGGCACTGCCAGTTATTACCGAAAATTTGTTTCTCATTTCAGCACTGTGGCCAAGCCTCTTATAGAATCATAGAATCGTAGAGTTGGAAGGGACCTCCTGGGCCATCTGGTCCAACCCCCTGCTCAAAGCAGGATTCGCTAACTCATCCCAGTCAGATGTCTGTCCAGCCTCTGTTTGAAGACTTCCATTGAAGGAGAACTCACCACTTCTCGTGGCAGCCTGTTCCACTCATTGATCACTCTAACTGTCAAAAAGTTTTTTCTAATATCTAATCTGTGTCTCCTCCCATTCAGTTTCATCCCATTGCTTCTAGTCTTTCCTTGTGCAAATGAGAATAAAGTTGATCCTTCTACAATGTGACAGCCCTTGAGATATTTGTAGACAGCTATTAAGTCTCCTCTCAGTCTTCTCTTTTGCAAACTAAACATTCCCAAATCCTGCAACCTTTCCTCATAAGACAGGGTTTGCAGACCGGTCACCATTCTGGTCGCTCTTTTCTGAACTTGCTCCAGTTTGTTGATGTCTTTTTTAAAATGTGGTGCCCAAAACTGGACACAATATTCCAGATGAGGTCTACAGCTACACCTACACAGCCTCCCCATATGTGGCATGAGCCCCACACAGCCTACCCCATATACAGCAGGGGCCCTACACAGCCTCCCCATATATAGATTATGCACAAAAGAGAAAAAAGTGATGGCACTCACCGTTCTGTCGTGAAAATTCTTTATTGATTAAAAGGCAGTGGCACGGGAGGAACTTACAGAGTGTGGACGACGGCCGTTTCACGCACTTGCGCTTCAACGGGTCCTGAGGCTGGAATGCAGGCAGGTGGGAATTTAGAAGTACACACATGTGGACACACCTCCTGATTTTCAACTCATACTCCCCCCAATGGAGTGAAACATGTGAACAAATTAATCAAACACAGAATTAAAAAACACAAGTTAAAAAAACCTCTGTCATAATAAATTATGGAAATACAAACACTAAGCACTGGCTTCAGAAAGGCTCAGTTGAGCCGAAACGTTGCCTTGATAGAGATATATATATATTTACTTTATATACAGTGCCTTGCGAAATTATTTGGCCCCCTGGAACTTTTCAACCTTTTCCTACATGTCATGCTTCAAACATAAAGATACAAAATTTTATTTTTTTGTGAAGAATCAACAACCAGTGGGACACAATTGTGAAGTTAAACGAAATTTATTGGTTATTTTAAATTTTTGTGGAAATTCAAAAACTGAAAAGTGGGGCGTGCAATATTATTCAGCCCCTGTAACTTAATACTTTGTTGTGCCACCTTTTGCTGTGATTACAGCTGCAAGTCACTTGGGGTTTGTCTCTATCAGTTTTGTACATCGAGAGACTGAAATTCTCCCCCATTCTTCCTCGGCAAACAGCTCGAGCTCAGTGAGGTTGGATGGAGATTGTTTGTGAACAGCAGTTTTCAGCTCCTTCCACAGATTCTCAATTGGATTCAGGTCTGGACTGTGACTTGGCCATTGTAACACCTGGATACGGTTATTTGTGATCCATTCCATTGTAGATTTTGCTTTATGTTTGGGATCATTGTCTTGTTGGAAGACAAATCTCCGTCCCAGTCTCAAGTCTTTTGCAGACTCCAACAGGTTTTCTTCAAGAATGGTCCTGTATTTGGCTCCATCCATCTTCCTATCAATTTTAACCATCTTCCCTGTCCCTGCTCAAGAAAAGCAGGCCAAAATCATGAAGCTGCCACCACCATGTTTGACAGTGGGGCTGGTGTGTTCAGGGTGATGAGCTGTGTTGCCTTTACGCCAAACTTATCATTTGGCATTGTTGCCGACCTGACCAAGAAAACGATGCCCCTGCTGGTGATCTGGACTCCAGCCTGTGATGAGGCTTTTAACCAGCTGAAGGACGCTCTGGTCTGTGACCCTGTTCTGGCTGCTCCAGACTACAAGAGGAGATTCATTGTGCAGACGGACGCCTCTGCTTATGGACTGGGAGCTGTCCTCAGCCAGGTGAATGCAGCTGGGGACGAGCACCCCATTGCCTACCTCAGCCGGAAACTGCTGGACCGAGAAGTGGCCTATGCAACTGTTGAAAAAGAATGTCTGGCTGTAGTGTGGGCCCTTAGGAAACTAAGGCCGTATCTGTATGGACGAGAATTCACTGTCATTACTGATCACAATCCCCTCACCTGGCTGAACAGAGTCTCTGGGGACAATGGACGCTTACTACGATGGAGCCTGGCTCTGCGCCCTATAACTTTACCATACAGTATAGAAGAGGCAGCCAACACCAAAATGCAGATGGACTGTCCAGGCAAGAGGAGCCCTGAGTCCTGTCAGCCATGCCTGTGTGTACTTAACCAGTGACCTGTAGAGGTCCCTAGTACGTACACAAATTGGGAGGGGAAGGGATTGTCATGATTTGTAGTTTTGCCCTGTCCTGTATTTTGTATAATATGTCATGTAACTTTCCTCTGGTTGTATTTGCTGTAAATTAACCATGTCTCCTTCCCCCAATACTTGCAATGTCTTGTGATGTACCTGGACCATAATCTAATTTAGGCTTGTGTCAACAGCTAGTGGAACTTTGGCTATTGTTTTCCTAAGCAGAAGATAACCTACAATACACATCCTGTAGACTCAGTGGAGCCCTTACATTTCTAGAATCTTCTGATGGACCAAACCATTGAATAGTAGGTGTGACCCCTACCCCCCTTCAGATGGACTGATCCCAGGAGCCCTGACAATACATTCTTGCTTTAAGATCAGATGTGAGTTGGATGCTAAAAGAGAAGGACGAGGCTGTCTGAGGAAGCTTCGGCCTCTGTGTGATCGTGGTGGATTTCTGGGACTCTTAAAGGACTATGGTTTTGTGATCTGGCACAAGGATTGTCGGGAGGTGCCCCCGAATCAGTTTCCTGTGGACTTATTTTGGGACTCTGCAAATTACCTTCGTGTTGTTCCTGTTTTTTGGTCAATAAATCTGTTGGATTATTCCCAGGCCTGTTGTCCCTCCTTGCTCTGGAGAATACTCCCGTCACAGTCCGGTCAGGATTTTCCATTTTCTCTGCCAGTTCTGTGCTTGGAGCAGCAGCTGGTGATGACGGCCGTACCACTGCCTTTCAGCTGTTTGGCCGTCGTGAACTCCTCCAACCGCAGCCGACTGATGAGTCATCTGTAATAGCTGGTCCTCATACCGGGGGAGGGGGTACAGGCGGACTGTAAGAAGGGGGAGGGGGTACAGGCGGACTGTAAGAAGGGGGAGGGGGTACAGGCGGACTGTAAGAAGGGGGAGGGGGTACAGGCAAAATGCAAGAGGGGGTACAGGCGGACTGTAAGAAGGGGGAGGGGGTACAGGCAAAATGCAAGAGGGGGAGGGGGTACAGGCAAAATGCAAGAGGGGGAGGGGGTACAGGCGAGTTTAAGAAGGGGGAGGGGGTACAGGCGGACTTTAAGAAGGGGGAGGGGGTACAGGCAAAATGCAAGAGGGGGTACAGGAGGACTGTAAGAAGGGGGAGGGGGTACAGGCAAAATGCAAGAGGGGGTACAGGCGGACTGTAAGAAGGGGGAGGGGGTACAGGCGGACTGTAAGGAGGGGGTACAGGTAAAATGCAAGAGGGGGTACAGGCGGACTGTAAGAAGGGGGAGGGGGTACAGGCAAAATGCAAGAGGGGGTACAGGTGGACTGTAAGAAGGGGGAGGGGGTACAGGCAAAATGCAAGAGGGGGTACAGGCGGACTGTAAGAAGGGGGAAGGGGTACAGGCGGACTGTAAGAAGGGGGAGGGGGTACAGGTAAAATGCAAGAGGGGGTACAGGCGGACTGTAAGAAGGGGGAGGGGGTACAGGCAAAATGCAAGAGGGGGTACAGGCGGACTGTAAGAAGGGGAGGGGGTACAGGCGGAATGTAAGAGGGGGAGGGGGTACAGGCGGACTATAAGAAGGGGGAGGGGGTACAGGCGGACTGTAAGAAGGGGGAGGGGGTACAGGCGGACTGTAAGAAGGGGGAGGGGGTACAGGCGGACTGTAAGAAGGGGGAGGGGGTACAGGCGGACTGTAAGAAGGGGGAGGGGGTACAGGAGGACTGTAAGAAGGGGGAGGGGGTACAGGCAAAATGCAAGAGGGGGAGGGGGTACAGGCGGGCTGTAAGAAGTGGGAGGGGGTACAGGCAAAATGCAAGAGGGGGAGGGGGTACAGGCGGACTGTAAGAAGGGGGAGGGGGTACAGGCAAAATGCAAGAGGGGGTACAGGCGGACTGTAAGAAGGGAGAAGGGGGAGGGGGTACAGGCGGAATGTAAGAGGGGGAGGGGGTACAGGCGGACTGTAAGAAGGGGGAGGGGGTACAGGCGGACTGTAAGAAGGGGGAGGGGGTACAGACGGACTGTAAGAAGGGGGAGGGGGTACAGGCGGACTGTAAGAAGGGGGAGGGGGTACAGGCGGACTGTAAGAAGGGGGAGGGGGTACAGGCGGACTGTAAGAAGGGGGAGGGGGTACAGGCAAAATGCAAGAGGGGGAGGGGGTACAGGCGGCCTGTAAGAAGTGGGAGGGGGTACAGGCAAAATGCAAGAGGGGGAGGGGGTACAGGCGGACTGTAAGAAGGGGGAGGGGGTACAGGCAAAATGCAAGAGGGTACAGGCGGACTGTAAGAAGGGGGAGGGGGTACAGGCGGACTGTAAGAAGGGGGAGGGGGTACAGGCGGACTGTAAGAAGGGGGAGGGGGTACAGGCGGACTGTAAGAAGGGGGAGGGGGTACAGGCGGACTGTAAGAAGGGGGAGGGGGTACAGGCAAAATGCAAGAGGGGGAGGGGGTACAGGCAAAATGCAAGAGGGGGAGGGGGTACAGGTGGGCTGTAAGAAGGGGGAGGGGGTACAGGCAAAATGCAAGAGGGGGAGGGGGTACAGGCGGACTGTAAGAAGGGGGAGGGGGTACAGGCAAAATGCAAGAGGGGTACAGGCGGACTGTAAGAAGGGGGAGGGGGTACAGGCAAAATCCAAGAGGGGGAGGGGGTACAGGCAAAATGCAAGAGGGGGAGGGGGTACAGGCAAAATGCAAGAGGAGGAGGGGGAGGGGGTACAGGCAAAATGCAAGAGGGGGAGGGGGTACAGGCGGATTGTAAGAAGGGGGAGGGGGTACAGGCAGACTGTAAGAAGGGGGAGGGGGTACAGGCGGACTGTAAGAAGGGGGAGGGGGTACAGGCAAAATGCAAGAGGGGGAGGGGGTACAGGCAAAATGCAAGAGGGGGAGGGGGTACAGGCAAAATGCAAGAGGGGAGGGGGTACAGGCGGATTGTAAGAAGGGGGAGGGGGTACAGGCGGACTGTAAGAAGGGGGAGGGGGTACAGGCGGACTGTAAGAAGGGGGAGGGGGTACAGGCAAAATGCAAGAGGGGGTACAGGCGGACTGTAAGAAGGGGGAGGGGGTACAGGCAAAATGCAAAAGGGGGAGGGGGTACAGGCGGATTGTAAGAAGGGGAGGGGGTACAGGCAAAATGCAAGAGGGGGTACAGGCGGACTGTAAGAAGGGGGAGGGGGTACAGGCGGACTGTAAGAAGGGGGAGGGGGTACAGGCGGACTGTAAGAAGGGGGAGGGGGTACAGACAAAATGCAAGAGGGGCTACAGGCGGACTGTAAGAAGGGGGAGGGGGTACAGGCAAAATGCAAGAGGGGGAGGGGGTACAGGCAAAATGCAAGAGGGGGAGGGGGTACAGGCAAAATGCAAGAGGGGGAGGGGGTACAGGCGGACTGTAAGAGGGGGAGGGGGTACAGGCGGAATGTAAGAGGGGGAGGGGGTACAGGCAAAATGCAAGAGGTGGAGGGGGTTCAGGCAAAATGCAAGTGGGGGAGGGGGTACAGGCGGACTGTAAGAAGGGGGAGGGGGTACAGGCAAAATGCAAGCGGGGGAGGGGGTACAGGCGGACTGTAAGAAGGGGGAGGGGGTACAGGCAAAATGCAAGAGGGGGTACAGGCGGACTGTAAGAAGGGGGAGGGGGTACAGGCAAAATGCAAGAGGGGGTACAGGCGGACTGTAAGAAGGGGGAGGGGGTACAGGTAAAATGCAAGAGGGGGTACAGGCGGACTGTAAGAAGGGGGAGGGGGTACAGGCAAAATGCAAGAGGGGGTACAGGCGGACTGTAAGAAGGGGGAGAGGGTACAGGCGGAATGTAAGAGGGGGAGGGGGTACAGGCGGACTATAAGAAGGGGGAGGGGGTACAGGCGGACTGTAAGAGGGGGAGGGGGTACAGGCGAAATGTAAGAGGGGGAGGGGGTACAGGCGGAATGTAAGAGGGGGACGGGGTACAGACTGAATGCAAGAGGTGGATAAGGCGGGATATAAGAGGGGGACAGGTGAAATATAGGAGGGATAGACGGAAAATAAGAAGGGGACAGCTGGAATATAAGAGGACAGGCAGAATGTAAGAGGGGGGACAAGTGGCATATAATAGGGGCACAGGCGGAATTTAAGGCTGTGTGCACACGCTGTGGATTAGGTGCGGATTGCTCTGCGGTTTTGCCCTGCGGTTTTTCATCTCTTCAATGGAGGAGATGGCAAACCGCAGCGGAATCCGCAGAAAGAATTGACATGTCAATTCTTTCTGCGGATTGAAAACCGCAGATAATCCGCGCGGAAAATTCCGCAGCGTCTGCATTGCGGTTTTTGATTCCCATAGGGAATCATGCTGCTGTACACCGCAGCAAAATCTGCAGCGTGTGCACACAGCCTAAGAAGGGTTCAGGTGGAATGTAAGAGGGGGAGGGGGTACAGGCGAAATTTAAGATGGAGAGGGGGGATAGACGGAATAGAAGAATTGGACAGGCGGAATATATGATGGGGGACAGGCGGAGTGTAATAGGGAGAGGGGGCACAGGCGGAGTGTAATAGGGAGAGGGGGCACAGGCGGAGTGTAATAGGGAGAGGGGGGACAGGCGGAGTGTAATAGGGAGAGGGGGGACAGGCGGAGTGTAATAGGGAGAGGGGGGACAGGCAGCATACAATAGGGTGTAGTGGAAATATGTGTATGTATGGCCGGTAGTTAATTTGCCTCTGTCCTTAGTCTGCGGCTCTCACAAAGAGAAAAATCAGTTTTCCTGGTCTCAGACCCCAGGGCTCCTTCATGGGCACACACAGAATTGGAACATTTCACACCTCTGATGCCTTGAAGGCAGAAGCCAAATGGGACCCATCTGCAGCCTGACAATTCATGTTTACTATGGGAAAGAAAAGCTAAGACAAGAACCTTTAGGACAATAATGTATTTATTGGTAAAGCAGCCATGGTCCAGTCACACACCAGGAGTTAGAATATTAACGTGAGGGGCTGGTCCAGAAATCTGATCCAATTTGTCATGTACCCGCTTCTCCGCACGTGACTTGAGTTGCACCTGCAAGGGTTAATCTGTCTCCTGTCACTCAGTCCAGCATTCACCCTCTGTCCTATGCTGCAGTGGGAGCATAAATCACACCCCGACACAGACCACACACCCCGCTCATACACGCTGCCACCACTCACCGAACACACGGGCGATGAGTCCCAGAGATACTACTGTCCGCCAATCACCAGGAGCGCACGCTCTAAGGCTATGGATTCTTTACAGCAACAAGGCTCAGACTTATTAAAGTTTTACGCTATGTGCCCACGGTGCGTTTTAAAACGCTTACTAAAAACCAGACTCCTTCCCAGAAATCGCGCGGTTTTTTCCGCGCGATTATGTCCGCGATTTTGCCGCGATTTTCTCAAGCACTTTCCTACGATTTGCAGCATCGCTTGGAAAGTGATTGACAGGTTGGTCACACATCATACATAGTGTTTGACGAGTGTGACCCGGTTTTTACTATTGAGGCCGCCTATGCAGCATCAATAGTGAAAGATAAAATGTTAAAAATGATGAAAAAATAAAAAAATCGGGGTATATTTACCTTCCAGCGTCCCGTGCTGCCTTCC
Source organism: Dendrobates tinctorius (assembly GCF_039654945.1). Taxonomy (NCBI): domain Eukaryota; kingdom Metazoa; phylum Chordata; class Amphibia; order Anura; family Dendrobatidae; genus Dendrobates; species Dendrobates tinctorius. The sequence goes on from NW_027362107.1 coordinate 645,037, forward strand.
CGGCCTCAGCGTTCCCAGTAATGCCTTGCGAGACCTGTGATGACGGAGTCTCGCGTTACTATAGCGATCTCGCGAGACTACGTCATCACCGGACCGTGCCGCAAGGCATTACTGGGAACGCTGAGGCCGGGAATGCAGCGCGGGACGTCGGAAGGTAAATATACCCCGATTTTTTATTCTTTTTTTTTACAGGGGTATGGTGCCCAGGGCCTGGAGGACAGTCTCCTCTCCTCCACACCGTGGGTACCAACCGCACATGAGACGCTTAACTTCCCACATGGTGGGCATAGCCACATGCGGGAAGTAAGCGATTCTCATGCATTCCTATGGGTGCGGAATCGCGGCAATTCTTTGTGATTCCGCACAAAAGAATGAGCATGCTGCGATTTTGTACGCGATGCGATTCCGCCGCGGAAAAAAGCGCAGCATTAGCACAGCATGTGCGGAATGCCATAGGGATGCATGGGAGGCGTTCTGTACAAGATATTTAAGCGTTTTCGCAGCATTTTCGCGCCGAAAATCGAGGCAAAAACGCTTAAAAATCGCTACGTGGGCACACAGCCTTAAGCTTTAATAGAAAAGGTAACATAGTAACACAGTTATCAAGGCCGAAAGCCCTGTGTCCGTCCAGCTCAGCCTATATTCCCGTCAGAATAAATCCCCAGATCTACGTCCTTCTAAAGAACCTAATCACTGTAAGATACAATATTGTTACGCTCCAGGAAGACATCCAGGCCTCTCTTGAACCCCTCGGCTGAGTTCACCATCACCACCTCCTCAGGCAAGGAATTCCAGATTCTCACTGCCCTGACAGTAAAGAATCCTCATCTATGTTGGTGGAGAAACCTTTTCTCCTCCAGAAGCAGAGAATGCCCCCTTGTGACCGTCACCTTCCTTGGTATAAACAGATCCTCGGAGAGATATTTGTGTTGTCCCCTTATATACTTATACATGGTTATTAGATCGCCCCTCAGTCTTCTTTTTTCTAGACTAAATAATCCTAGTTTTTCTAATCTCTCTGGGTATTGTAGTTCCCCCATCCCCTTTATGAATTTTGTTGCCCTCCTTTGTACTCGCTCTAGTTACATTATATCCTTCCTGAGCACCAGTGCCCAAAACCGCACACAGTCCTCCATGTGCGATGTAACCAGGGATTTGTACAGAGGCAGTATAATGCTCTCATCATGTGTATCCAGACCTCTATTAATACACCCCATGATCCTGTTTGCCTTGGCAGCCGCTGCCTGGCACTGGCTGCTCCAGGTAAGTTTATCATTAACTAGGATCCCCAAGTCCTTCTCCATGTCAGATTTACCCAGTGGTTTCCCGTTCAGTGTGTAATGGTGATATTGATTCCTTCTTCCCATGTGTATAACCTTACATTTATCATTGCCACCTTTCGGCCCAAGTTTCCAACTTATCCAGATCCATCTGTAGCAGAATACTATCTTCTCTTGTATTGACTGCTTTACATAGTTTTGTATCATCTGCAAATATCGATATTTTACTGTGCAAACCTTCTACCAGATCGGTAATAAATATGTTGAAGAGAAGAGGCCCCAACACCGACCCCTGCGGTCCCCACTGGTCACAGCGCCCCAGTTAGAGAATATACCATTTATAACCCCCCTCTGCTTTCTATCACTCAGCCAGTTACTTACCCATTACACACATTTCCCCCAGACTCAGCATTCTCATTTTTTGTACCAACCTATTGTGTGGCACGGGATCAAACGCTTTGGGAAAATCAGGATATACCACATCCAATGACTCACCTTGGTCCAGTCTATAGCTTACCTCTTCATAAAAGCAAATTAGATTGGTGTGACAGGAGCGATTCCTCATAAACCCATGCTGATGTGGCGTTACCCAGTTATTCTCAGTGAGATCATCCAGAATAACGTCCCTCAGAAACCCTTCACATATCTCACCAACATTAGAGGTTAGACTTACTGGCCTATAATTTCCAGGTCACTGTTAGAGCCTTTGTGAATATTGGTACCACATTTGCTATGCGCCAGTCCTGTGTAACAGACCCCGTCGCTATAGAGTCCCTAAATATAAGAAATAATGGTTTGTCTATTACATTACTTAGTTCTCTTAGTGCTCGTGGGTGTATGCCATCCGGACCCGGAGATTTATCTATTGTAATCTTATGTAGCCGGTTTCGCCCCTCTTCTTGGGTTAGATTGGTGACCCTTAATATCGGGTTTTCTTTGTCTCTCGGCATTTCATTTTCCACCGTGAATACCGTGGAGAAGAAGGTGTGTAATATATTCGCTTTTTCCTCGTCATCTACAACCATTCCTTCCTCAGTTTTATAAGGCTCCTACACTGTCACTCATGATTCTGTTACTATTGATATAGGTGAAGAGCAGCTTGGGATTAGTGTTACTCTCCTTTGTGCTTCTCTGTTTCCTTTTTGACAGCTGTAATTAGTTTTTTAGATAAAGTATTTTTCTCCTTGTAGTTGTTAGATCCTCAGCGGGGCCGTCCTGCTTTAGTAGTAAATGCTTTCTTGTTACTGGTAATCGCCCCTCTTACTTCTGTGTTTAGACACATTGAGTTTTTCCTATTTCTTGTCCTTTTATTCCCACAAGGTATAAACCGCTTACAGCGCCTATTAAGGATGTTCTTACACATTTCCCATTTATTTTCTGTATTCTTATTTCTGAGGACATTGTCCCAGTCACCAGATTAAGGGTATCTCTAAGCTGGTCAGACTTTACCTTCCTAAAGTTCTGTGTTTTTGTGACTCCCTGACAAGTCCCCCTAGCGAAACACAAGTGACACTGTACAATATTGTGGTCGCTATTTCCTGCAGATCTGTTATTCTGTCCGGTCTGTTAGATAGTATTCGGTGTAAAGTGCTGCTCCTCTGGTCGGATTCTGCAGCAATTGTGAGAGATAATGTTTCTTGGCTATTAGCAGAAACCTGTGGCCTTTATGGGTTTCGCAGGTCTCTGTTTCCCAGTTAATATCTGGGTACAGTGCTTGCAAGAAAGGATATAAAAATATGAAAATAAAAGTGACATACAAATATGCAAAACAGTTATAAAAGTAAAAAGGTAGAAACTTACAGAAATATCTAAACTTTGCAGTCTGGTATTCTGCTTCCGAGGAGGGGGGAATATGAAACGGATCACACCAGATTGGCTGCCCCTCAAACTGAACAACTTTCTTTGTCTGTGGCCTAATTTATAGGTTTAGGCTGGAGATCAGATTTCTAGACCACCGTCTCACGTTAATATTCTAATTCCTGGTGTGTGACTGGACCATGGCTGCTTTACCAATAAATACATTATTTTTCTAAAGGTTCTTGTCTTAGCTTTTCTTTCCCATAGTAAACATGAATTGTCAGGCTGCAGATAGGTCCCATTTGGCTTCTGCCTTCAAGGCATCAGAGGTGTGAAATGTTCCAATTCTGTGTGTGCCCATGAAGGAGCCCTGGGGTCTGAGACCAGGAAACTGCCTTTTCTCAGGAGAACACCTGTTATCACCTTGGTGAGCGCCGCAGCCTAAGGACAGATGCTAGTTTCCTGCCGGCCATACATACACTGGGTGCAGAATTATTAGGCAAATGAGTATTTTGATCACATCATCCTTTCTATACATGTTGTCCTACTCCAAGCTGTATAGGCTTGAAAGCCAACTGCCAATTATGTAAATCAGGTGATTTGCATCTCTGTAATGAGGAAGGGTGTGGTCTAATGACATAATCACCCTATATAAGGTGTGCTTAATTATTAGGCAACTTCCTTTCCTTTGGCAAAATGGGTTTGAAGAAAGATTTGACGGACTCTGAAAAGTCAAAAATTGTGCGATGTCTTGCAGAGGGATGCCGCAGTCTTGAAATTGCCAAACTTTTGAAGCGTGATCACCGAACAATCAAGCGTTTCATGGCAAATATCCAACAGGGTCGCAAGAAGCGTGTTGATAAAAAAGGCGCAAAATAACTGCCCATGAATTGAGGAAAATCAAGCGTGAAGCTGCCAAGATGACATTTGCCACCAGTTTTGCCATATTTCAGAGCTGCAGCGTTACTGGAGTATCAAAAAGCACAAGGTGTGCCATACTCAGGGACATGGCCAAGGTAAGGAAGGCTGGAAAACGACCACCTGTCAACAAGAAACATAAGATAAAACGTCAAGACTGGGCCAAGAAATATCTGAAGACTGATTTGTCTAAGGTTTTATGGACTGATGAAATGAGAGCGACTCTTGATGGCCAGATGGATGGGCCCGAGGCTGGATCAGTAAAGGGCAGAGAGCTCCACTCCGACTCAGACGCCAGCAAGGTGCAGGTGGGGTTCTGGTATGGGCTGGTATCATCAAAGATGAACTTGCGGGACCTTTTCGGGTTGAGGATGGAGTGAAGCTCAACTCCCAGACCTACTGCCAGTTTCTGGAAGACACCTTCTTCTAGCAGTGGTACAGGAAGAAGTCGGTATCGTTCAGGAAAAACATGATTTTCCTGCAGGACAATGCTCCATCACATGCATCCAAATACTCCACAGCGTGGCTGCCCAGTAAAGGTCTAAAGAAGAAAAAATAATGACATGGCCCCCTTGTTCAACTGATCCAAACCCCATAGAGAACCTGTGGTCCCTTATAAAATGTGAGATCTACAGGGAGGGAAAACAGTACACCTCTGGGGACAGTGTCAGGGAGGCTGTGGTGGCTGCGGCACATTGCAATGTGGATCGGAAACAGATCAAGCAACTGACAGAATCTATGGATGGAAGGAAGGTGAGCGGCATCGTAAAGAAGGGCGGCTATATACTGGTCACTGATTTTTTTTTGTTTTTGAATGTCAGAAATGTTTATTTCTAAATTTTGTGTTGTTTTTGGTTTACCTGGTGAAAATAAACAAGTGAGATGGGTCTAGATTTTTTTTTATTAAGTTGCCTAATAATTCTGCACTGTAATAGTGACCTGCACAAACAGATATCCTCCTAAGATAGCCAGATCTAAAAAACCCCACTCCAACTTCCAAAAATATTAAGCCTTGATATCTATGAGTCTTTTGGGTTGATTGAGAACATAGTTGTTATTCAATAATAAAAAGAATCCTCGCAAATACAACGTGCCTAATAATTCTGCACGCAGTGTATACATATTTCCACTACATCGGGGTACAGACGGAATATAAGAAGGGGACAGGTGGAATATAAGAGGGGGGACTTGCAAAATATAAGAGGGGGGATATGCGGAATATGAGGTGGTACATGCGGAATATAAGGGGGGGCATGCGGAATATTGGGGGGGACATGCGGAATATAAGAGGTGGGACATTCGGAAAATAAGGGGGGACCTGCGGAATATAAGAAGGGGTACATGCGGAATATAAGAGGTGGGACATGCAGAATATAAGAGGGAGAGGGGGATAGACGGAATATAAGAAGGGGACAGGTGGTATATAAGAGGTGGGACAGGTGGAATATAAGAGGGGACATGCGGAATATAAGGGGGGGACAGGTGGACTATCAGGGAGAAGGAGGATAGACGGAATATAAGAGGGGGGATAGGTGGAATATACGAGGGGGCACATACACTGGTGGACAGGTGAAAGATAGGACAATGATGGCGCACATGGTCTGGGGGGCATAATATAGGCGGTGTAGGAGGTACATACTGTACATCGTTCCCATGAGCCGTCTCGGCAACGTGATCAATGCCATGTCGGTCTGTAGAATCCCTGTCACAGATTAACATTAACAGATGTTGGGCTCCGACTACCAATCCTGCAGAGTGTTATTTTACACGACCACATATAACTCTCTTTTCCGTCCTTGTTTTCAGCTTCTCCAGGTCGCGGCACCTCCATCTCTACATGCCGGCCGTCATGGCGTTCCTGGCCGGGATCACGTCCATTGTCTATTACCATAACATTGAGACGTCCAACTTCCCAAAGCTTCTGATAGGTGAGAATGGGAGCGACCAATCAGCCGCTTACAGCAGGGTCATATGAGGGTCACCTGCACCAACATGCGAGGAAGAACCTAGAACAGCGCCACCTAGTGTGCACAGGCAACATGGCGACCAGACACCAATGACCGTGATCATAAGTGTCAATGATGACCCCCCCCACACTATAGCAGACACCCACACTAATAGCAAGTGTCAACAATGACCCCTGTCATGGGTACACAGCTGGGTGGAGGTCACGCTGATCTCACCACTGTTGCCACTTATATACCTCCCAAACGGGCACTGCCAGCTGCACAAAAACAAAATGATCCATTACTATCTGCCACCACCAGTCGTTTATACAGGTGGATCGGACTCCCGTTACAGTTAGCGAATGGCTTCTAGGCTTCAAGGGCGCGGTTTACAGAGCAAAAGGAACAGCGCTATTACATGTTATATATTTATTCCAGATAGACAGGCAGTGCTTGTAAATATATATAAGATGATACAAAATGGGAACAAAGCAAAACGGTATATACAATTACATGGGATGAAAAGGAATAACTGATGTCACAGCATTGGCTGAGATTAGCATAGGTAAGTACTCCGATTAGGAAAATGCACCTCTCTCACAATTAACTATGTCTTCTCAGAATGCCCAATAACCCAAATACTGCCTTTTATTAGCTCAAGGTCAGGCCCACATATCTCTCCTTGATGAGCTCATGTGAGGGCTGATTGTGGGATGTGTTTGGACCTTAAGAATTTTATGAGATCCTCATGTACAAGATCTCTTCACCCCTGGAGGTCCCAGGTGGGAGATATTGATGTCATATTTATTATCGCTATTTTACCTTTACATATGGATCAAACATGACCTGGATAGCATCATCTGTCAGTCTGTTATTAAGTTGGAGGGGTTATAATGGCCTTACATTGTGTGAATGGTGAATGCGTTCTGTTCTTCCCTTGGCTAAGACACCAAAAATGTATCTCCTGTAATGATCGGATCGTTACGAACCACAATATTCATATCTGTACAATGGAGACAGAGTTTCCTACTGCAATTGTCTAGTTTTTCTTTTATGAGAGGAATGTCATGGTGTGTTTTGGGTAGGTGGTGAAGGAGTTAACTCTGAGAGCCTCTCTGTGGATCTGGGGAGGGTTTTTATAGCTTCAGGGGAGAGCCGTCACCTGTCGCTTATTCTCCTATCTGAGTGTGCCTGACCCTGCTCTGTCCGTGCGTCACGCCAATCATTGTCCGTCTGCCTGGTATTCTGACCCTGCTCTGTTACGGTTTACGTCTCTGGTTTGCTGACTCTGTACCTGCTTTGCCTGTGCTGTGTATGACCCTTGGCTTTGTCTGACCTCCCTCCTGAATATCCCTCCTGTACTGCGCTTGCCCGTGCTGTGTATGACTTTTGGCTTTGTCTGACCTCCCTCCTGAATATCCCTCCTGTACCTCGCTTGCCCGTACTGTGTGTGACCTCCGTTTTGCCTGACTCTGAGTTTTTGTATAGTGTCCTGCCATCTCACTAAGCAGGACGCTAAGCCCCGCCCCCTTGCAGTCACATGACCGTAGGTCCTGTGACTGCTTGCTAACTTCAGCGTCCACAGGTCCTGTGTATCTGTACTTTCTGGCTGTACCTGTCCCCGGGCCCCCTACAGTGCGGGTGAGTCCCTGCTCAGCGGAGGCTGCACGCCGGCGCTGTCAGGATCCTGACAAGGAAGCGTATGCAAGTCCACATTTTGGTATTTGCTTCCCAGCAAATCTTCCTGCTGTAATTACCTTCCCACTGGTGGGGTCCGCTACTTCATTTGAGATGGAGACTTTAGTTCCCTGTTATGAATGAGTCACCGTAGGAGGCAAAAACAGAAATACTAGCTAAGTCCAGAAAACCGGAGAAGTTGGAAGCTATCGGATTGCAGAACCCCTGAACCTATCAACAACAACTAGCAGTAGCCGTGGGGGGTTCCTACGGTACCCTAGACCCCTTGATCACAGCCAGAGAACTAAATAGCCTAAAGACAGAAAGGGAAATCTAAACTGCCCCAGAGCAGACCCCAAAGCAATAGGCAGCCCCCAACATATAATGACGGTGAAGCAAGATGAAAAAACACTCACAAAGATAGAAAGATAGGCTGAGCAAAAGATGGGGCCCAAGCTAACTAAATAGGAAAGGATAGAAGAGCTTGAGACTAAAAAAGGAAAAAACAAAGGGGAATATCTAAAAAATAATAATATTATTTAAACCCAATATAGTTGAGGCTACACATTAGTGTATGTTGGAATACTCAGAATATTAATCATGTAGCAGTAAACCCTGAAGAAATAGAGGCTCACAATGTATCTAAAGATCATGCAAAAATTTATTAATCATGAAAAAGTGACAAAAAATTAAATCATGGGTATGCACACACAGATAGGCAGGGAATAAGGGAAAGGGAAAGAGGAATAAGGGTGTGGAGTAAAAAGCATAACTTTACAGCAGCAACCATTACAAAAAATAACAAAATAAGTAAGATGTAAAGTTTATAAGTATCCGTTGCATGCATGTGAATTATAAATATACCACACTCCTAACAGAGAAAAAAGAAAAAGAGGAACGCCTCCTGAACTCCATAAAACGGCAGCACTGCAGCTGTAGCAGCTGACATAACAGCTGAAATTACAAAAAATGTGATAAAGGAGAGTCAGTTAATAATAGACCAACTGTGTCCGATAAGGTTGAAAGTAAACTGGATACAAGTCAAGTATAAGCGCAGGGTAGCAGCAAAATCTCTAGAGTTCATTACCTTCGGACATGTTGCAGTTTGGTCACGAGATAGGAGACAGGAGGGTCCCTCTTAAGCCTTAATTAACAGATGAGGGTGCTGCCGTTTTATGGAGTTCAGGAGGCGTTCCTCTTTTTCTTTTTTCTCTGTTAGGAGTGTGGTATATTTATAATTCCCATGCATGCAACGGATACTTATAAACTTTACATCTTACTTATTTTGTTATTTTTTGTAATGGTTGCTGCTGTAAAGTTATGCTTTTTACTCCACACCCTTATTCCTCTTTCCCTTTCCCTTATTCCCTGCCTATCTGTGTGTGCATACCCATGATTTAACTTTTTGTCACTTTGTCATGATTAATAAATTTTTGCATGATCTTTAGATACATTGTGAGCCTCTATTTCTTCAGGGTTTACTGCTACATGATTAATATTCTGAGTATTCCAACATACACTAATGTGTAGCCTCAACTATATTGGGTTTAAATAATATTATTATTATTTTTTAGATATTCCCCTTTGTTTTTTCCTTTTTTGGTCTAATGTATTGGTCTAGAGGCTTTTCCACCTGACTATGTGGATTGGTTTTTTGGTTTAAGGATAGAAAAGCTGCTGTCTGCAATCCGCCAAAACCTTATCAAAACAAGAGCCAACAGACTAATAGGGAAAAAAGCCCTGAAGACGCTAGGCTTCAAAAAGACTATATCAGTACTCAGGTATTTTCTGAAGACAGAGCAAAAAGGAATTCAGCTCACCCCAGCAGGGAATGGCAGAAATCCATAAAAACAAGGCAAAGCAAAACCAAAAACACAAATGCAAAAAGCAGAGCAGAAAACTTAGCTTTTGAGGAGCAGGAATCAGACTGGTCTCCTAGAATCCCTCAGAGAGATCACCAGCAAGGCAGAAGGGCGTCGGCTGCCTTATATCCAGTCAGCAATTCCCGTCACCCAGTCATCATCATCCTGCACAGGTGTTTGGTAATCAGCCCCACTGCCTTCCTTCACCAGAAGAGGGAGTTCATCAGACCTCAATGGTGAAGGGGAAAATGAACTCACAACAGTTCCCTTTCTCATTTCCCTGTGTTCCTAGGTTGAATTAATCCAATATGTTCAATGTGAAAGCCTACTTCAAGGAGACTGAACTGTCAGCTCTTCTGCCTTCTCTGGAGATGTCTGTATGGATTGTAATTTTTATCTATAACAACCCCTCACGCTACAGAAGACCCCGCACTAAATAGCAAGTGTGACCAATCAATAGGGGTCATCACTATTGGTGATGATGGTGGGGGCTGTGGTAATCTATATATATACAACTCAACATCTGTAGTAGCCCGCTCTATACAAATCCACAGTTCTCGCCCTACTTGGGTGAAATCTGGCACACCCCCTCTCCACCCACAGGAGCAGAATACTGCGCACGTTACATCTCGCTAGCGTGCCCCCATCATGAGATTGTGGCCCCCAAAGTTTGGTCACATACATATAATGGAGAGATGTGAAGGTGAAAGTGCTGAGGGGAAAACAACAGTTGTGACTGACAAATTGGTAAAATGACAAAATAATAAAAATTTAAAGTGGGGGAAAAAAAAATTACTGTAGGCACTCTGAAAGTGTCAATGTCAGGGTGACACTGAAAATTTTACTTTAGCTACCATAACCAACAATTTAACCTATTTTACCACAAGCAAAGCTGTGGGTATTCTACTAGTCAGTAATAGGGATGATGGTGGTGGCTGTCATGAGTAACAGTGATGATGGCGGTTGTCATCAGTAAGAGTGATGGTGGTGGCGGTAGTGTTCAGTAACAGTGGTGATGGTGGTGGTCATCGGTGATAGTGATGATGGTTATCAGCAATAGTGATAGTGTTGGTGGCGGTTGTCATCAGTAAGAGTGATGGTGATGGTGGTGGTCATCGGTGATAGTGATGATGGTTATCAGCAATAGTGATAGTGTTGGTGGCGGTTGTCATCAGTAATAGTGATGATGGCGGTGGTCTTCAGTAACAGTGGTGATGGTGGTGGTCATCAGTGATAGTGACGATGGTGGTGGTTATCAGTAATAGTGATAATGGTTGTGGCGGTGGTCATCAGTGATAGTGATGATGGCGGTGGTCATCAGTAGTAGTCGTGATGGTGGTGGCGGTGGTCATCAGTAATAGTGGGGTGGCACGGTGGCTCAGTGGTTAGCGCTGCAGCCTTGCAGCGCTGGGGTCCTGGGTTCGAATCCCACCAAGGACAACATCTGCAAGGAGTTTGTATGTTCTCCCCGTGTTTGCGTGGGTTTCCTCCGGGCACTCCGGTTTCCTCCCACATTCTAAAGACATACTGATAGGGAATTTAGATTATCAGTGATGATAATATGTGCAAACTGTAAAGCGCTGCGGAATATGTTAGCGCTATATGAAAATAAAGATTATTATTATTATTATAGTGATAATGGTGGTGGCGGTGGTCATCAGTAATAGTAAGGATGGTTGTGGTAATCAGTAACGGTGGTGGCGGTGGTCATCAGTAATAATGGTGACGCTGTGGTCATCGGTAATAGTGATGATGGGGGTGGTCATCAGTAGTAGTCGTGATGGTGGTGTTGGTGGTCATCAGTAATAGTGATGGTGGCGATAGTCATCAGTAATAGTGATAATGGTGGTGGAGGTGGTCATCAGTAATAGTGATAATGGTGGTGGCAGTGGTCATCAGTAATAGTGATGATGGCGGTTGTGATCAGTAATAGTGATGATGGCGGTGGTCATCAGTAGTAGTCATGATGGTGGTGGTGGTCATCAGTAGTAGTGATGATGGCGGTGGTCATCAGTAGTAGTCATGATGGTGGTGGTGGTCATCAGTAATAGTGATGGTGGCGATAGTCATCAGTAATAGTGATAATAGTGGTGGCGGTGGTCATCAGTAATAGTGATGGTGGCGGTGGTCATCAGTAATAGTGATGATGGAGGTTATCATCAGTAATAGTGATGATGGTGGTGGTCATCAGTAATAATGGTGGTGGTGGTCATCAGTAATAGTGATGATGGCGGTGGTCATCAGTAGTAGTCGTAATAGTGGTGATGATGGTGGTGGCGGTGGTAATCAGTAATAGTGATGATGGTGGTGGTCATCAGTAATAGTCGTCATGGTGGTCGCGGTGGTCATCAGGAATATTTATGATGCTGGTGGTCGTCATCAGTAACAGTGATGACGGCGGGGCTCATCAGTGATGGTGGTCATCAGTAAAGGTCATGATGGTGTTGGTCATGAGTAAAAGTGATGATGATGTGTTTGTCATGGGATTATCGCAACAGCGTGGAGCCAGAAGACCACAGCATCTTCTCTATCATATTAAATGTGTTTATTTCTTCTGGCAGAACAGGGATTAATTGGCCATGTTGGAATTCCCTGTTCTCGGTTAGCCACTCCTTTTCCCTATATAATCTGGGCTCTATTACTAATCCTTGTCAGAGGTAGCTTTGTGCTGCATGGCTAAAGGAGGGTGAGAGGTTAGTATGAGAAGGAGTGCTGGAGGAGCTATAAGCGACTGGTTTGTATGCTTAGTAATTCCTTATCCTTTCCTATTTTGGTTTCTTCCCCTTCCTGCACACCCTGGTGGACTCCTCTGTTATATGTGAGTGAATATTTGGTGTGTGTGGAGTTTTCAGTTACTCCTTGTCTTTGTCGCCCTATTTTTTTTTTACCAGCCATAATCCACTTGCCTGGAATTAAGGTAGAGGTTTCTGCATTTCTGGACAGTGGGGTGCGGTTTAATTTGATCGACGCTCGATACGTCCAGGTCCAAGACCTCATCCCACATACTCTGTCCAGACCCATACCCATAATTGACACCAACTCCCCTCCCTTGAGACAGGGGCACTTTACTCAAGTTGGCTGAGACTTGCGGCTTCAGGTGGGGGTCATTCACGCTGAGGTAATAGACTGCTCTGTGCTAGAGGGTCGGCCCTCACATGTGGTTCTTGGACTTCCTTGGCTCGCTCAACACAATCCTTTGATAGATTGGCAGACTCAGAAAGTGGTAAAATGGAGTTTGTATTGTCAAGGACACTGCTTGGGTACCAGTTTGCTAGGGTGGATACCCAGTACATGCGTAGTTATCTGTCAGATTTTGGGAATGTTTTCTCTGAGCAGGGGAGCCAAGAGTTCCCTCCCCATTGTCCATATGATTGAGCCATTAATCTCGTTCCTGGTGCCAAGCTGCCTAAGAGCAGACTGTATAATATCTCTGGTTCAGAGAGGCAGGCCATGAAGGACTATATCACGGAAAGTCTGGTTAAGGGCCGGATCAGACCATCCTCATCCCCCATTGCCGCGGGGTTCTTTTTTGTAAAGAAAAAAGATGGAGGGTTATGTCCTTGCCTGGATTTCCGGGAACTCAATACAATCACTGTCCATGATCCGTATCCGCTCCCTCTCATCCCTGACTTCTTTAATCAAATTGTAGGGGCAAAATGGTTCTCTAAGATGGACCTCAGGGGGCGTATAATCTCATCCGCATTAAAGAGAAGAATGAGTAACATAGTTAGTAAGGCCAAAAAAAGCCCTGTGTCCATCCAGCTCAGCCTATATTCCGTCAGAATAAATCTCCAGATCTACGTCCTTCTAGAGAACCTAATCACTGTAAGATACAATATTGTTACGCTCCAGGAAGACATCCAGGCCTCTCCTGAACCCCTCGGCTGAGTTCGCCATCACCACCTCCTCAGGCAGGGAATTCCAGATTCTCACTGCCCTAACAGTAAAGAATCCTCTTCTATGTTGGTGGAGAAACCTTCTCTCCTCCAGACGCAGAGAATGCCCCCTTGTGACCGTCACCTTCCTTGGTATAAACAGATCCACGGAGAGATATTTGTATTGTCCCCTTATACACTTATACATGGTTATTAGATCGCCCCTCAGTCGTCTTTTTTCTAGAATAAATAATCCTAGTTTTGCTAATCTCTCTGGGTATTGTAGTTCCCCCATCCCCTTTATGAATTTTGTTGCCCTCCTTTGTACTCGCTCAAGTCCCATTATATCCTTCCTGAGCACCGGTGCCCAAAACTGTACACAGTCCTCCATGTGCGGTGTAACCAGGGATTTGTACAGAGGCGGTAATAGTGGAGGTGTACAGTGGAAGACTGCGTTCAATATGCGCCTGAAGGGCACTGTGAGCATCTGGTGATGCCTTTTGGGTTGACAAATGCGCCCACCGTCTTTCAACACTTTATTAACCACTTTACCCCAAAGGGTGGTTTGCATGTTAATGTTTATCTTTTTTTGCAACACCATTTTATTTTTTTAGGGACCACATCACATTTGAAGTCACTTTGAGGGGTCTATATGATAGAAAATACCCAAAAGTAACACCATTCCAAAAACTGCACCCCTCAAGGTGCTCAAGACCACATTCAAGAAGTTTATTAACCCTTTAGGGATTTCACAGGAATTTTTGGAATATTTTTAAAGAGCATTTAACTTTTTTTCACAAATTTTTTTTTACTTCAGATCCAATTTTTTTCCCCCAAGGGTAACAGGAGAAATTGGACCCCAAAAGTTGTTTCACAATTTGTTCTGAGTAGGCTGATACCCCATATGTGGGGGTAAACCACTGTTTGGGCGCACGGCAGAGCTTGGAAGGGAAGGAGCACCATATGACTTTTTCAACACAAAATTGGCTGGACTTAAGATCGGAAGGCATGTCGCGTTTGGAGAGCCCCTGATGTGACTAAACAGTGGAAACCCCCCACAAGTGACACCATTTTGGAAACTAAGCTCCCTAAGGAACTTATCTAGATGTGTGGTAAGAACTTTCAACCCCCAAGTGCTTCACAGAAGTTTATAATGTAAGAGCCGTGAATATAAAAAATAATTTTTTCCACAAAAATGACCTTTTTGCCCCAATTTTTTATTTTCCCAAGGGTAACGGGAGAAATTTGACCCCAAAATTTATTGTGCAAATAGTCCTGAGTATGCTGATACCCCATATGTGGGGGGTAAACCACTGTTTGGGCGCATGGCAGAGCTCAGAAGGGAAGGAGCGCCAGATTTTAATGTTCTGGTTTGCAGGTGCTATGACCCACTGGGAGAGTCCATGAGGTGCTAAAACAGCAGAACCCCCCATTAGTGACCCTATTTTATGAACTAAACCTCTCAATGAATTCATCTAGGGGTTCAGTGATCATATTGACACCATGGGTGTCAAAGAATTTTATACCATTGGGCCGAGAGAAAAAAATAACTACATTTTTACCACCAAAATTTTGTTTTAGCCAAAGATTTCACACAAGAAGTGGGTAAAAATGGCAGCAAAACTTGTCCCACAATTTCTACTGAACGTGGCAATGCCATGTGTGGCTGTACAGTACTGGTTAGCCATGCGGAGAGACTCGGGAGGACGGAGTGCTATTTGCCTATTCAAATGTGTTTCCATGGACCGTGTGTCTGTGGGCAAAACACTCTGACTTGTCTGGTTTTTAATGTCAACACGGGCCATGAAACGTCTCGCACACGTGCATAGACATAACACACATTGATGTCATCCAAGTGACACGCATCAGCACCGGGGAAGAAGCGTTGCAGTAAGCGCTGTACCCAGGCACCGGGTGCTGAACACGGCTCTCCTCATTCTCCCCTGCTCTGCTGGCGATCGGCGCGAGCAGGGTAGAATGATGAGTTACATTTAAGTAATAAAAGAGACAGCAGGCGGCAGCTGATGGGACTATTACTCCCATCAGCCTACCCCTGCTGCTGCTAATAACAGTGACAGCTGGAGCGGCGGATGGGAGTATTCATCTGCTGCTCCTGCGCTGTAATAAATAAATACGGTAATTAGAAAAAAAAAAAACAACCTTTTATTTTTGATAACCAGCCAGACAAAACTCACAGCTGGTGGCTGCAACCCTCAGCTGTCAGCTTCAGCAAGCTTGTTTGACAAAAATGGGGGAACTCCACGCCGTTTTTTAAAATTATTTATATAATTTAAAAAACAGCATGGGGACCCCTCTATTCTTGATAAACAGTCTTGCTAAAGCCGACAGCTGAGGGCTGGTATTCTCAGGCTAGTAAGGGGCCATTGATCTTACCTCCCCCCAGCCTAAAAATAGCAGCCTGCAGCTGCCCAGAAAAGGCGCATCTATTAGGTGCGCCAATTCTGGTGCTTTGCCTGGCTCTTCCAACTTGCCCTGTAGTGTTGGCAAGTGGGGTAATATTTGTCGGGTTCATGTCACCTTTCAGGTGACATCAAGCCCACGGCTTAGTAATGGAGCAGTGTCTATATGACAGCCCCATTACTAATCCTATAGTTGTATTGTGAATAAACACAGACAGAATAAAGTCCTTTATTTGACAAAAATGACACAGCCTCCTTTATTAATCTCAAGTAAACCATACTTACAACCACACCTAATCCAAGCGAAGCCCTCGTCTCCTGTAATAAAAATAAAATAAAAAGCAACAATATACTGTACCTGTCCGTCGATGTGTCCCACGTCGTAATCCATTTCTGGTGGATATACAGTTTTCAATCTAGACGGTGAGAAACTGGGTCTGAGCAGTGCCAAGATGCGACCGTCCCGGCTGAAAACCACCGGTGAATGAGCTGCTGGGAATGCAGTGTCAGTATCCGGAGGTGACGTCATAGAGGTTACATTCGGTCACTGAGCTCCTTTCCCAGCCGGTCTGAGCTGCATTCACGGCTCACAGTGCTAGCGGGGTTCTCACCAAAGTCACCACAGCTCAGCCCGGTGGGGAACGCTCAAAAATAGGGGGGACCCAACGCCGTTTTTATTAAATTATTTATTTAAATAATTTAAAAACAGCATGGGGTCCCCTCTATTCTTGATAGCCAACCTTGCTGAAGCTGAGGGTTGCAGTCCCCAGCTGTGAGTTTCATCTGGCTGGTTATCAAAAATAGGGGGAACCCACGCTGTTTTTTTTAAATTACTGTATGTATTTTCATCGCAGGAGCAGCAGATGAATACTCCCACTCGCCGCTCCTGCTGTCTCTTATTACGGTACTTAAATGTAATTCATCATTCTCCCCTGCTCGCGCCGATCGCTGGCAGAACAGGGGAGAATGATGAAACCCGTGTTCAGCACCCGGCGCCAGGGAACAGCGCATACTGTAACGCTTCTTCCCGGGAGCCCGTCCATGTGATACTGATGCGGCAACCCCTGCTACACGTGTGCCGCAAGTGTTACACATACAGACACTGACATCTCCGGTACCGGAAATATCAGGAAAGAGGCGTTATAGCGGGTTTTTATGTTTGGCGGCTGTCATACGCTAAAAGACGCTTTTTATTGCAAAAAATAGTTTTTGCATCACCACATATTGAGAGCTATAATTTTTCTGTATTTTGACCCACAGAGTCATGTGAGGTCTTTTTTTTGCGGGACGAGTTGACGTTTTTATTGGTGCCATCTTCGGACATTTTTTGATTGCTTTTTATTCCCTTTTTTGGGAGACAGAGTGAACAAAAACCAGCCTTTCATGAATTGGGGGGGGGGCGTTTACACCGTTCCGCGTGTAGTAAAATTGATAAAGCGGTTTTATTCTTCGGGTCAGTACGATTACAGCGATACCTCATTTATATCATGTTTTTATGTTTTGGTGCTTTTATACAATAAAACAATTTTATATAAAAAATTATTTTTGCATCGCTTAATTCTGTCAGCTATAACTTTTTTTTTTTTCGCTGATGACGCTGTATGGCGGCTCGTTTTTTGCGGGACAAGATGTCGTTTTCAGCGGTACCATGGATATTTATATCCGTCCTTTTGATCGCGCGTTATTGCACTTTGTGTTCGGTGGTATGATGATAAAGCATTGTTTTTGTCTTTTTTTTTTTAAATGGTGTTCACTAAAGGGGTTAACTTAGGGCGGGTTGTTACGGACATGGCGATACCAAATATGTGTACTTTTATCGTTTAGATTTTTTTTTATTCAAATATTTATTGTGATAGAATAAATATTGATTTTTTATTTATTTTTTTAAATATTTTTACAATTACTTAAATTTTTTTTGTTTTTTTACTTTTTTCTGGTCTTTTGAGGAGTGGCGTCATTTTCTGGAGGGAGTGGTTCACCCAGTTATGGTAATCACGGATCATAAGAATCTTGTATATTTTGAATCGGCAAAACGTCTAACGCCTCGACAGGCAAGATGGGCATTGTTCTTCACCAGGTTTAACTTTTTTGTCACTTATAGGCCGGGGAGCACAAACATTGAGGCAGATGCCTTATCCCGTTGTTTTCCTAGGGGAGGAGATAAGTGTGAACCGATTCTTATTCTACACAAAGGGCTGGTGTCTATATGCTCCAATCTGGAAAGAGAGGTTGTTGACGCTCAGGGGGACACGACTGCTTACTGTCCGCTTGGTAAACTATTCGTTCTGGTTAATCTCCATCTTAGAGTCCTCAGTGAACGTCACACGTCAAAATTGGCCGGACATCATGGTAATAAATCCACCGCTGATCTGCTTACTTGGGGTTTTTGGTGGCCAGGTGCTCATAAGGATGTCCAGGAGTACGTATCCACCTGCAGTGTCTGTGCGCGTTCTAAGACCCCTCATACTCGTCCGTCGGAGGCTCTCCAACCATTGGAGATCCCCAGCAGACCTTGGAGAACAGAGGGAAGTTTAACTCAGGAGATAAGGCAAGGGCGGAGGCCCCAGCATCTTCGCCATCTGAATTATCCCGAGAAGCAGGGCGAGCTAGAGCACACACTAGTGTTAGGCACAGGGAAGGAGCCCCTGGTCCCGGGTCACCGCGAAACGCGCGTCGGGGCAGAGGGACTCCATTGTCTGTGCGGCAGGCAGCATTCTTGGTGTCAGGTAATCTATTTCACAAACTCTTTGGGCATGTTAATTACAGCGGTATTTATCGGGGGTTTTGTTCCTGTCAGTATGTAGGCACATCTGGTTACTAGGGAAATTGGTTGAACCAAAAATTGATAATGCATATTTTGTAAAAATAATTATGGTTTAAATCTTGTCCTTTCATATAGATTTTATGACATTTTTTGGTATGTGCTTTTGATATAGGATTACTGTCCGCACATTATTTTGGCACAGCTTGGATTGTTAGGTCCCTCCTTTTAAATGCATCCCCTCTGTGTATATTGTAATTAATTGTTTCATTAAAATTATATATTTTATATTAAACTATGAGATGCTTCTTGGTGTTCCCATGTTTATATCATGGGGGACATGGTTGATGTATCATTGTTGTGAGAAGTAATACATTGTTGTTTTCTTTTTGGACGAATTTTTGGTAATTTAATTTTGGTGGTCATCAGTAATAGTGATGATGATGGTGGTCATCAGTAATAGTGATGATGGTGGTAATGGTCATCAGTAATAGTGATGATGATGGTGGTCATCAGTAATAGTGATGATGGTGGTGATGGTCATCAGTAATAGTGATGATAGTGGTGGTCATCAGTAATAGTGATGATGGTGGTGATGGTCATCAGTAATAGTGATGATAGTGGTGGTCATCAGTAATAGTGATGATGGTGGTCATCAGTAATAGTGATGATGATGGTGGTAGTCAGTAATAGTGATGATGGTGGTGATGGTCATCAGTAATAGTGGTGATGGTCATCAGTAATAGTGATGGTGATGGTCATCAGTAATAGTGATGATGATGGTGGTTATCAGTAATAGTGATGATGGTGGTGGTAGTCAGTAATAGTGATCATGATGGTGGTAGTCAGTAATAGTGATGATGGTGGTGATGGTCATCAGTAATAGTGATGATGGTGATGGTCATCAGTAATAGTGATGATGATGGTGGTCATCAGTAATAGTGATGATGGTGGTGGTCATCAGTAATAGTGATGATAGTGGTAGTCATCAGTAATAGTGATGATAGTGGTGGTCATCAGTAATAGTGATGGTGGTGATGGTCATCAGTAATAGTGATGATGGTGATGGTCATCAGTAATAGTGATGATGATGGTGGTCATCAGTAATAGTGATGATAGTGGTGGTCATCAGTAATAGTGATGATAGTGGTGGTCATCAGTAATAGTGATGATAGTGGTGGTCATCAGTAATAGTGATGATAGTGGTGGTCATCAGTAATAGTGATGATAGTGGTGGTCATCAGTAATAGTGATGATGATAGTACTGGTGGTCATCAGTAATAGTGATGGTGATGGTCATCAGTAATAGTGATGATGATGGTGGTCATCAGTAATAGTGATGATGGTGGTGGTAGTCAGTAATAGTGATGATGATGGTGGTAGTCAGTAATAGTGATGATGATGGTGGTAGTCAGTAATAGTGATGATGGTGGTGATCGTCATCAGTAATAGTGATGATGGTGATGGTCATCAGTAATAGTGATGATGATGGTGGTCATCAGTAATAGTGATGATGGTGGTGGTCATCAGTAATAGTGATGATAGTGGTAGTCATCAGTAATAGTGATGATAGTGGTGGTCATCAGTAATAGTGATGATAGTGGTCATCAGTAATAGTGATGGTGGTGATGGTCATCAGTAATAGTGATGATGGTGATGGTCATCAGTAATAGTGATGATGATGGTGGTCATCAGTAATAGTGATGATAGTGGTGGTCATCAGTAATAGTGATGATAGTGGTGGTCATCAGTAATAGTGATGATAGTGGTGGTCATCAGTAATAGTGATGATGATGGTACTGGTGGTCATCAGTAATAGTGATGATAATGGTGGTCATCAGTAATAGTGATGATAATGGTGGTCATCAGTAATAATGATGATAGTGGTGGTCATCAGTAATAGTGATGATACTGGTGGTCATCAGTAATAGTGATGATAGTACTGGTGGTCATCAGTAATAGTGATGATAGTACTGGTGGTCATCAGTAATAGTGATGATAGTACTGGTGGTCATCAGTAATAGTGATGATAGTGGTGGTCATCAGTAATAGTGATGATGATGGTACTGGTGGTCATCAGTAATAGTGATGGTGGGGATGTAATCTTATATATCTGGATTTTCCCTCTTCTCCTGCAGCGTTACTGGTGTATTGGACTTTAGCGTTTGTTACCAAAACCATCAAGTTTGTGAAGTTCTGTGACAATGGCATCGGGTTCCTGCAGCTGCGCTTCTGCCTGACCGGATTACTGGCCATTTTCTATGGTGTGCTGCTGATCGTGGAAATGAACGTCATCAGAGTGCGGGTGAGCAACGTCACTGACTAAAGAAATGTGAGAACACCAGATAAAGCGCACTCTATGTAAGTGCCTTGAAAAAGTCTTCATACTCCGTGAACTTTTCCACATTTTTTCACGCTACTCCCGCAAACCCAAATGTATTTTATTAGGATTTTATGTGACACCAATACAAAGTAGCAAGTATTTGTGACGCGCAAAGAAAACGATCAGAGGTTTTCTAATTATAAATATAATGTGTGATGTGCATTTGTGTTCATCCCCCTGTAGTCTAAAACGCCTAAATATTTATAGAACCTCATAGAATTTCCTCATACGTCACAAATACTTGCTGCTTTGTGTTGGTCTCTTATAAAATCTCAATAATATGCATTTAGGTTTGTGGGTGTAATGTGGAAACATTCACGGGGTATGACAACTTTTTAAAGGTACTGTATATACATAGAAATACATACACATATCCCTCTGCATTTGTAAAATATTTTTACTACTATAACGCTGACATATTCGGCAGCACTTTACAGTTCAGAGGGGACGTGTACAGACAACAGCAACATTACAGAGTAACTCCATAATTACCAAGAGGAGTGATGGCCCTGATCATAAGCTGCAATGTGTGAAGACATAGGGGAGGACACAAGAGGTATACAAGTGCTTACATTGTACGGCCCTACCATCATAAAATAAATGGGGGCATTCAGAGAACGCAGCAAGAGCCGGACACCAGCCACGATCTATACAAGTATCGGCACAAAGTGCTATTAAGTGCATGGAGGGAGAGGAAACAGGTAATGGACGGGACAGATTCTGAGGAAAAGTTAGGAAGCGAGAACAGGGAAGAGTTCTTACAACATGCTTGAAACTGAGGAGACTGGGAATTAGCCAAATTGCCTGGGGTAGAGCATTCGAGAGAACTGGCACAGCACGAGAGAGGTTTTGCAGAGGGTTATGGGGGGTTCCGATTATAGATGATGTTATTATTAGGTCATTAGTATCATTCTTCTGCAATGCAGGTAGGTGCAGGCTCCACAAGATGGCAGTAGAGTGGAAGCAAGACTGCACCTAAACAAAGCTGGCCTGCAGTGCAGCAGTGAGGCTACCACAGGTGGCAGCAGAGTAGTCAAACAAGCAGGGTCAAATCCTAGAATATAGTGCAGTACCAAGGTAATAAGCAAACTCCCATTCAGAGGCAAGCCAGGGAATCCGCAACGGTCGGAAGCAGATGAGACAAAGACAGAAGCAGGTCAGGATACAAGCCAAGTCAAAACCATGGAGTCAGCACACCAAAGGGAAACACTGAGTCAGGACAGGAATAGGGGAAAACAGAGACACAGGAACATATAGCAAACGTAGCAGGACCAATCAGAGCAATCAGAGTCAGCTACAGCAGCCCTAGGCAAAAACTATAACTGACATCTCCTGCAGGAAGCAGCAGCGATAAATAGCCAACCTGAACCCAGACTGAGGCTTTGAAAGATTAACCCCTACATGACCAGACCGGGAAAAAGGGAAAACAGGACTCCAACCCCGGTCTGGATCATGACAGTACCCTCCTCTCAAGGGGGAGCCACCGGACGCCCAGGTTTCCCAGAATACCGTGCATGAAACGCCCGAACGAATCGATCGACATGAACTGATCATGCCGGGACCCGGGATCGATCCTCAGGATCGTAGCCCCTCCTATGGACCAAATGCTGCAGGGAACTGCGGGCCATGCGCGATTCCACATTCCGTTCTACCTCATACTTCATCTGCCCATCTACAGAAACCGGAGGCGGAGGGGATGGAGACCCATCAGAGGAAGGTACGAATGACTTCAGAAGAGATTTATGGGACACATTGGGGATCCGCAGCGATGGAGGTAGACGTAGGCGAAAGGCAACTGGATTGACAACCTCAATAACCTCATAAGGACCTATAGACCCGGGACCCAGCTTAGTGGAAGGAACTTTCAGCCAAATGTTCTTGGTAGACAACCATACTTTATCTCCCACTAGGAATATAGGTCCTGTAGATCGTCGCTTATCCGCAGTTTATGAGCTTCCCCAATGTTCCTCTGGACCTCCCTCCATACCTCCCTCAGCCGCTGAATGGCCGAATCAGCCCCTGGACACCCCGAGTCCATCCTGGAAAACTCACCAAAATGGGTGCCCGTGGACTGATTAACATGATTATTAAAGGCAAACTCAGCCACTGATAACAAAGAACACCAATCATCCTGCTGGGACGTGGCAAGACACCGCAAAAATTGTTCCAGAGACTGATTGGTCCTCTCCTTCTGACCATTGGTTTTGGGATGATAGGCCGAGGAGAAGGCCAAAGTAATACCTAACCTTTTACAAAAAGCCCTGCAGAATTTGGACACAAATTCTACCCCTCTATCAGAAACAATACTCAAAGGCACACCATATAACCACACCACGTTTTCAACAAACAACCTCGACAGTGTTTCAGCATTAGGCAGTCCCGCCACAGGTACAAAATGTGCCTGTTTACTGAATCTGTCCACCACCACCTAGATCACAGTTTTGCCATTGGAAGGAGGGAGATCAGTGATAAAGTCCATGGACAAATGAGTCCAAGGTCTATCCGGAATTGGCAATGGCACCAATTTGCCGGCTTGTTATGAGAGCTTTTAGCATGGGCGCAAGTATCACAGGAAGACACAAACATGGTGACATCAGAAGCCAAAGAGGACCACCAAAACAGTCTAGCAATAGCTCTACGAGCGGCCGAGATTCCAGGATGCCCACTAAGAGCAGAATCGTGGAACTCCTGGAGCACCCTGAACCGGGACGAAGAGCTTATTATCAGGCAAAGACGGAGGAGCAAGAGACTGAGCCTCCCAAATCTCCCGCTCCAACTCTGAGCACACCACTGCGACGACCACCCTGTGCTGAGGAATGGAGGGAGGAGGTTCAGGAGGTCATATTGGATCCAAGCTACGAGACAAAGACCTTAACATTGGAACCAGGCCGAAAAGTGATAGAAAAATTAAAGCATGAAAAAAAAAAAAAAAACGACCACCTCGCCTGTCTGAGAGTCAAACGACAGAATCTTGTGGTCCATAATCACCGTGATCCGATGAACAGCCCCCCCCAACAGTGCCTCCATTCTTCAA
The DNA here is from genome assembly GCF_039654945.1 of Dendrobates tinctorius. NCBI lineage: Eukaryota > Metazoa > Chordata > Amphibia > Anura > Dendrobatidae > Dendrobates > Dendrobates tinctorius. The sequence goes on from NW_027362107.1 coordinate 668,990, forward strand.
AGGCCAATTTGATAGGTAAAAGCTCCCGATTCCCAACATCTTAATTTCTCTCAGCAGGAGAGAATTTTTTCAAGAAGAAGGCACAGGGCCTCGGGTTAGTCAAAGGGGCGGGTCCTTTTCACTGGCTGTAAGCCATAATTATCAACACTACCAGAAATAAACCCGTGACATAGATCACTCTGTGTGTAATGACTCTATAGAATAGAGGAGGGTCACTGTCTGTATTGAAGAACGGAAATCAATTAGGCTTTTGATGATATTCTAATTTTGTGAGAAGCCCCTGTAGCTCCCAACCATCCGAGATTCCTTTTGGGCTTTCCTGGTTTAGGGGAGGTGTAGCTGCGTTTTAACGCTTTTTTATAGCACTGAAAGCTTTGATTCTTCACTTCAAAATACAATTGCGTTTTGTTTTTTCCTGCATTTTTTCAGGCTCCACACAGAAACCTCTAGAGAAAAACCGCACAGTTCAGCTGAGTTCCTTAGACACACCGCGGGGAGTTTTGGTGACATCACTTCCACTTTGCTTATGTAGGCCGTGTTCACATGGAGCGTAAATACTACGTTCAGATTTTTTCCTTGCGTTTAGCTGTTGAAGCAAAGTGGATGTGGTCCGAGTGCCATCTAATTTTTCCTACAGACCCGTAGATGTGAAGGGCTGAGTGCGATCTGATAGCCGGATATACCATAACTCATGCTGAGACCAACTGGTCCGAGGAGATCAGACATGTGCAGGGTGGAAGCCCGTCAGTAACTCATGTAATTCGCACGGGTGTATCCGCATCGTCAGAGCCAAATACTCAGAAGTCCCAGAAACAAAGTGGCTCTATGTACAGAATGATGACCAACAGGAGGCAAAAAACACAGAAACACTGCAAGAACTCATGGTGGGAACATGGCCTGAGCGCCAGTGTGGAACCTGAAAACGCACATGTCAAAAGCATCATTGTATTTTTATGCGCAGAATCAGCACTTTCCTGCACTATAAAAAGCATACAAAACCTACAAGAGACAAAATGAGCAAAAACCCTGCTGTAACTAAATAAGTAAAAAGCAAAAGTGCATTTCAATCATACAGAGTTCTTAGTAATACTGTTTTTGATCAAAAATCAAAAAAGAGCTGTTGCAGCAGAACCGGGATTCGTTCTCGGAGCTGCCGCACGTAAGGGTAAACCTCAAACCCTACAGAATCCCCAAAGCACGCCGGGAGATCATCTCCAAAGAAGTGAAGAGAATGCTGGACATTGGGGTGATAGAGGAGTCAAGAAGTGGCTGGTCAATTCCCATCGTCCTTGTGCCGAAGCCCAAAGGGGAGTGGCGGCTTTGTAATGACTGCCGCCGGCTCAGTGAGGTGTCTAGATTCGATGTGTACCCGATGCCCCGGGTGGATGAACTTATTGAGCGACTGGGACCTGCAAGGTACATCACAACCTTCGACCTGACGAAGGGGTACTGGCAGATCCCCATGTCACAGAGTGCCAAGGAGAAGAGGCCTTCTCGACGCCGGATGGGTGTTATCAGTACACCAGAATGCCCTTCGGGCTGCAGGGAGCCCCAGCTGCCTTCCAGAGGGCAAAGGATCGAATTCTGGCTTCACACAAGAAATATGCCACAGTCTACCTGAAGGACATAGTCATTTTCAGTTCGGACTGGGCTTCGCATCTGCCAGAGGTACAGGCGATTCTCGATGCATTGAGTTAAGTGGGATTCAGCATAAATCCCAGAAAGTGTGCAGTAGGGAAAGAAGAGGCAGGTACTTGGGGTACATCGTCGGGAAAGGCAAAAGCAAGCTCCAATATGGACGATTCAGAAATGTCCGCAACCACTCTCCAAGAACAAGTGAGGGCGTTTCTTGGGATTGTATAATATGTATATATATATGTGTAGTGTATATTGTGTGTATGTAAGTCTAGTGTGTGCTATGTGTATATTATGCTTTATATTATACAGCTTTAGTTTGAGTTTTTGCCCTTTTCCTTTTGCTCCTCAGAGATACGTTTTTTATAAATTTCCCAGAGAAGTTAAGCCCCCGGAGGACCTACAGGATCTGGGGGTGCGTTTCCTCCAGCCCTTTGTCAACCTCCTGTCAAAGGCTACGTATTGGTGGATGAACACCTTTATTCGGACAGCTCACAAGAAGCCCATCGACCTGAGAGCAATAGGAAAACTACCAATTGCCATGAGGGCCGTCACCAACTACGTCCTCCTCAACCGGGCCTTCCAGGCACAAAAGGTGATGTATAAGGATCATGCAGACTGAGGTGGAAAAACTTCATAGGTCACATTCCAACCCCAAGAAGGAGATGTGGTGAATGATGGAAATCACCGGATAGAGAAAAGATATTAATCTGCAAATGATAGACATGCAGCCTGGGGGTGTCTAACAGAAAAACGGCTCCTGGGAAACTTTGGAGAAAAGACCGCGACTCTGGTTCTACCACCAGATCAATGTAACGCTGAGCTGTTATTGCTCCGAGAATGAAGACTAGAGGGGTCCGGCTACCAGACGCTATTTCCCCCAACACCGTAATCTCAAGAGCATGATCAGTGGGACGTCCCTTCTGAAGTTTCTTCATGATTTTACTCCCATGGTCTTCACACCAATCTCCTGCCATCATTGAGTCCAAAGCGGCATTCATTGCTGATGAGGACAGTTCTCCATTTCAGCCTCCATTTCCAACTTGCTCTGTACAAAGGTTGCCTTTCAGAGCGACAACGTGAGGTCACAAAGAGACCTTCACGGGCGTCATACCAGTCTAACTCCCAGGAATATGACGATCAAGGGGGCTATAAAGTCCGGTGGAACTAACAGCTTGGTGTTACATTTTGGTGGTGGAACCAGTGGTGCTGCCATTATTTCAACGTTTCCCAGTTACCATTTTACCACAAAACAATCTCAGGCGACGTGTTCCTCATACTACTGTGAGCAGCCTACATGACGTAAATCTGCTCCCGTGGCTTCAGCGTCTCCAGACTTGTCCCCTTTGAGCATATTGGGGATGTCATTGGTCGGTGATTACACAGGAGTGGCCGTCAGAATCTCCGGACTTGTCCCTTTCGAGCACATTGGGGACCTCATTAGTTGATGATCACACAGGAGCTGCCGGCAGTGTCTCCGGACTTGTCCCCTTCGAGCACATTGGGGACCTCATTAGTTGATGATCACACAGGAGACGCCAGCAGTGTCTCCGGACTTGTCTCGTCTCCGGACTTGTCTCTATGAAGCATATCGGGGACGTAATTGGTCGATGATTACACAGGAGCTGCCGGCAGAATCTCCGGACTTGTCTCCATCGGGGACGTCATTGGTTGGTGATCACACAGGAGCTGCAGGCAGTGTCTCCGGACTTGTCTCCATCGGGGTCATCATTGGTCGGTGATTACACAGGAGGGTCAGACTTTAGACTAGAGAATTCAGAGGTTGTGAACGTTTTGTGTCCATATTTCCCATCATTTGCAGATGAATAGCGTGTCTCCGTCCGGTGATGTCCATCGTTCCACCACTTCTTCCTGGCGTGACAATATTGAGGACTGTGCGGTGAGGACAGGTCGCGATGAATTCAAGAGAGGCCTGGACGTGTCCTCCTCCCCATGTACCCGCATCGGACGTGTTCCTCTGTGTAGCACTCTGCTGCTTTTCTTTTGCCCCACACAATGCCCGTGAACCTTTCCCCGTTTATTCACATTATACGCCAAACTTAATTGTATTTCATTTGGATTTTCGGTGATGACACAAAGTGACGAGAATTGTGACGTGTGAAGAGAAGGTGCAGGGTGCCCTAATTATTGTAACAGTAGAACTCTGAGACTCGTGTCATCCCGATAAAGTGTGTGGGTCTCAGGTGAAAAAGTGTGGAAAAGTTCACGGGGTATGAAGACTTCAAGGTTCTGTATGTCAGACTCATGATTACTTCTACTTTTTTGCTATGTGTTATTAAAGGGCATGTCCCAGATAAATGATCTTAATAGGATTGTGCAGTCCCAGGTAAATGACTGTAACAGGTTTGTGCAGTCCCAGGTAAATGAATAACAGGATTGTGCAGTCCCAGGTAAATGACCGTAACAGGATTGTGCAGTCCCAGGTAATTGACCGTAACAGGATTATGCACTCCCAGGGAAAAGCAGCTGAACTTTGCCTTTAATTTTTCATTTTGGAGATCATTGTCCAGGTCATACTTGTGCAGCTGAGGGTTTGTTACAGTGTATCCGTGTAGGAAATCTGCTCATTAGCCTCCTTTGTCCCGGCCTCCAGGCTGATGACTGGTGCACTGTAACAAAACCTCAGCTGTGTGAGTCCACACCCATGATGGCGCTGAGACAAGGCGCAGCGCACTCTAGTATGATCAGTGCACGGAGTACAACCACTACCATCTCACCCTGAGGGGCGGAATCCATTGTCCATCACAGATGGGTCCTCGGAGGCGATGGGAAGATGGCGTCATGGCCTGGGGTGGTGAGGATGTTGGTGGTTGGACTCCTTGATTTCAGCCTGATGTGAGGTGCCGGGATCTGCCAGACTCTTCCATACGATGTTACAATGCTGCCCCCTCCTTTCCACAGTGTAAGGCCTCCCCGTGTCCCTCTGGTCCCCGCTCTATCTGGTGCGCCCTGGGCCAAGCGTTCGGGAGACCCCTCATCCTCAGCAGCATCTTCCGGATCATGGCCGACATGCTGGGCTTCGCAGGTCCACTCTGTGTCTCCGGGATCGTGCACAACCTCAGCCAGGATAACGAGACCGTCCACCCACGGGTAACATCCCTGCATGGGCTGCCGAGCCATTGTCCTGTGTCGTCAGACATGTCTCCAGTGTGGGATGTGGTCAGTAGGGGGCAGTGCCGACATTATTGGGGTCTGATTAGGCAACCGCTCCGGTGTCCTCTCTGTATTAGTAAAGCTGGGTGACCCCTGCACACCCACCGTGCCTGTTACCCCAAAATCTGTACAGCAGATAAAATTAGGCCGTGCGCCCCTCTGTATGTATCCATAAGTGCACCCCTGCCACCATACCTGTGTGGACGTCCTCCACCCCCCATATATTTGTGTGGGCGTCCCCTGCCCCGTATCTCTGTGGACGTCCCCCACCCCCCCGTATCTGTGTAGACGTCCCCACCCCCCGTACCTGTGTGGACATCCCCACCCCTGTACCTGTGGACCTCCGCACCCTCCGTGTCTGTGTGGACGTCCCCACCCCCTGTACCTGTGTGGACGTCCCCACCCCCTGTACCTGTGTGGACCTCCCCACCCTCCGTACCTGTGTGGACCTCCCCACCCTCCGTATCTGTGTAGACGTCCCCACCCCCCCAAATCTGTGTGGACCTCCCCCACCGTCCGTATCTGTGTAGACGTCCCCACCCCCTGTACCTGTGTGGACGTCCCCACCCCCTGTACCTGTGTGGACGTCCCCACCCCCTGTACCTGTGTGGACCTCCCCACCCTCCGTACCTGTGTGGACCTCCCCACCCTCCGTACCTGTGTGGACCTCCCCACCCTCCGTATCTGTGTGGACCTCCCCACCCCCCGTATCTGTGTGGACCTCCCCACCCCCCGTATCTGTGTAGACATCCCCACCCCCCATATCTGTGTGGACGTCCCCCGCCCCCTGTACCTGTGTGGACGTCCCCACCCCCCGTATCTGTGTGGACCTCCCCACCCTCCGTACCTGTGTGGACCTCCCCACCCTCTGTATCTGTGTGGACGTCCCCCGCCCCCCCGTATCTGTGTGGAAGTCCCCCGCCCCCCATATGTGTGGACGTCCCCACCCCCGTATCTGTGTGGACGTCCCCCGCCCCTGTATCTGTGTAGACGTCCCCACCCCCTGTACCTGTGTGGACGTCCCCACCCTCCGTACCTGTGTGGACCTCCCCACCCTCCGTACCTGTGTGGACCTCCCCACCCTCCGTATCTGTGTAGACGTCCCCACCCCCTGTACCTGTGTGGACGTCCCCACCCCCTGTACCTGTGTGGACCTCCCCACCCTCCGTACCTGTGTGGACCTCCCCACCCTCCGTATCTGTGTAGACGTCCCCACCCCCCGAATCTGTGTCGACCTCCCCCACCGTCCGTATCTGTGTAGACGTCCCCACCCCCTGTACCTGTGTGGACGTCCCCACCCCCTGTACCTGTGTGGACGTCCCCACCCCCTGTACCTGTGTGGACCTCCCCACCCTCCGTACCTGTGTGGACCTTCCCACCCTCCGTACCTGTGTGGACCTCCCCACCCCCCGTATCTGTGTAGACGTCCCCACCCCCCATATCTGTGTAGACGTCCCCCGCCCCCTGTACCTGTGTGGACGTCCCCACCCCCCGTATCTGTGTGGACCTCCCCACCCTCCGTACCTGTGTGGACCTCCCCACCCTCCGTATCTGTGTAGACGTCCCCCGCCCCCCGTATCTGTGTGGACCTCCCCCACCCTCTGTATCTGTGTGGACGTCCCCCGCCCCCTGTATCTGTGTGGAAGTCCCCCGCCCCCTGTATCTGTGTGGAAGTCCCCCGCCCCCCATATGTGTGGACGTCCCCACCCCCGTATCTGTGTGGACGTTCCCCGCCCCCCCGTATCTGTGTGGACTTCCCCACCCCCCCCATATCTGTGTGGACTTCCCCACCCCCCCGGATCTGTGTGGACCTCCCCCACCCTCCGTATCTGTGTGGACCTCCCCCGCCCCCCATATGTGTGGACGTCCCCACCCCCGTATCTGTGTAGACGCCTCCCATATCTGTGTGGACGTCCCCACTCCCCCGTACCTGTGTGGACGCCCCCGGTACCTGTGTGGGCATCGTCCGTCACCATCTATGTCCCCCCATCTATGTGTCCCCTGTGCTCGGCCCCTCATTGCCCTCCTCTCCCGCAGGCGGAGTTTTTTGGGGTTTCCTTCATTTCATCGCAGGAGTTTCTGGAGAACGCCTATGTCCTGGCTGTGCTGCTGTTCTTCGCCCTCCTGCTTCAGAGAACCTTCCTCCAGGCCTCATATTATGTCGCCATAGAGACCGGGATCAACCTGCGTGGAGCAATACAGGTGAAGGAGGGGAGGGGTCCGAGGGAGTGCAGGTGATGGGAGGTCTGAGAGAGTGAAGATGGAGGGGTGTCCGAGGGATTGCAGATGGTGGGAGGTATCGCAGGTGGTGGAGGGCCCGAGGGAGTGCAGGTGGTGGGAGGTCTGAGAGAGCGAAGATGGAGGGGTGTCCGAGGGAGTGCAGATGGTAGGAGGCAGTGCGGGTGGTGGGGGGTCCCAGGGAGTGCAGATGGTGGGAGGTCTAAGAGAGCAAAGATGGAGGGGTGTCCGAGGGAGCACAGATGGTGGGAGGTAGCGCAGGTGGTGGGGGGGTCTGAGGGAGTGCAGATGGTGGGAGGTATGAGAGAGCAAAGATGGAGGGGTGTCCGAGGGAGCGCAGATGGTGGGAGGTAGCGCAGGTGGATGGGGGTCCGAGGGAGCGCAGGTGGTGGGAGGTAGCGCGGGTGGTGGTAGGGTCCGAGATCAGCTAATAAATACTGCGCCGCCCCAGAGATCAGCGTACAAATACCGCTCCCCCCAAGATCAGTGGATAAATACCGCACCCCCCAGAGATCAGTGTATAAATACCGCGTCTACCAGAGATCAGTGAATAAATACCGTGCCTCCAGAGATCAGTTTATAAATACCGCGCCCCCAGAGATCAGTTTATAAATACCGCGCCCCCAGAGATCAGTTTATAAATACCGCGCCCACCAGAGATCATTGTATAAATACCGCGCCCACCAGAGATCAGTGTATAAATACCATGCTTCCAGAGATCAGTGTATAAATACCGCACCCCCAGAGATCAGTGTATAGATACCGCGCCCCCCAGAGATCAGTGAATAAATACCGGGGCTCCAGAGATCAGTGTAAAAATACCGCACCTCCAGAGATCAGTGTATAAATACCGCACCCCCAGCGATCAGTGTATAAATACCGCACCTCCAGAGATCAGTGTATAAATACCGCACCCCCAGAGATCAGTGTATAAATACCTCGCTGTTGTGAGTTCATTTTCTGGTCTACCAGTTGTGAGTTCTCCTTCCAGGCTCCCTCTGGTGGTAACAGGAGGTAGTGAGGCTGATTTAATCAGTGGAGATCTGCCACCTGATAAGGAGGATGACGATTGGACCTCAGGAATCTCAGACTGGATTTAAGACAGCCGACGCCCTATTCTGGTGCTTGTGATTCCTTTTGGCTTGTCAGGTCTTGGTTCTCAGCTCTGTTCCAGTCATCTCAAGCTAAGTTTTTCTGCTAATGTTCACACTTGATTTTGTTGTTCTATTCAGTTTTTTGTGTGGTCAGCCAGCCCGGCTGGGCTATGCTGAATTTCCACTCTTATTTATCAGTATTTTGCCAATTGGCTTTTTGTCCCTTATTAGATTGGCCTCTTTTTGCTCTGTCTCAGAATATTTCAGAGTGCTGATATAGTGGGAGAAGTCTAGTGACTTGAGGGTTAATTTTGTTATCAGAAGTGGTGGACATTATTTTGTAGGGTTTTTTGCAGATTGCAGACAGTGTCTTTCCTGTCTAGTTAGTTTGGGCCCCATCATTTGCTCAGCCTATTTTCCTGCCTGTGTTTGTGTTTTCATCTTGTTTCACCGTCAATACATGTGTGGGGGCTGTCTTTCCTTTGGGGTCTGCTCTGGGGCAGTTAGTTTTCCCCTTTTCTTGCTTTAGGCTTATTTAGTCCTCCGGCTGTGACGAAGCGTCTAGTAACATCGTAGGCACGCTCCACGGCTACTGCTAGTTGTGTGGTAAGATCAGGGATCTGCAATCTGCATAGTTACCAACCTCTCTGGTTTTCTGTGACTTAGCTTGTTTTGTTTTTTCCTCCTCAGTGACCCATTCATAACACCTCGCCCCCCAGAGATCAGTGTATAAATACCACTCTCCCAGAGATCAGTGTATAAATACCGCACCCCCAGAGATCAGTGTATAAATACCACTCTCCCAGAGATCAGTGTATAAATACCGCGCTCCCCAGAGATCAGTGTTTAAATACCGCCCCCCCAGAGATCAGATAAATACCCCTCCTCCAGAGATCAGTGTATAAATACCGCACCCCCAGAGATCAGTGTATAAATATCACGCCTCCAGAGATCAGTGTATAAATACCGCACCCCCAGAGATCAGTGTATAAATACCCCTCCCCAGAGATCAGTGTATAAATACCGCACCCCCAGAGATCAGCAGATAAATACCGCACCCCCAGAGATCAGTGTATAAATACCGCACCCCCAGAGATCAGTGTATAAATACCGCACCCCCAGAGATCAGTGTATAAATACCGCACCCCCAGAGATCAGTGTATAAATACCGCACCCCCAGAGATCAGTGTATAAATACCGCACCCCCAGAGATCAGTGTATAAATACCACGCCCACAGAGATCAGTGTATAAATACCACGCCCACAGAGATCAGTGTATAAATACCGCACCCCCAGAGATCAGTGTATAAATACCGCACCCCCAGAGATCAGTGTATAAATACCGCACCCCCAGAGATCAGTGTATAAATACCGCACCCCCAGAGATCAGTGTATAAATACCGCACCCCCAGAGATCAGTGTATAAATACCGCACCCCCAGAGATCAGTGGCAGCGTCATTATTGGGGATAATCTTGGCGGCCCTGTAGATCGCTCCCATTTCTCTCGCCCCTTTGTGCCCCCCGGTCTCCCTCTCTCCCCACGTACTTGGCTATATCTGGTCCTCTCTGGCTGTGGGATGCTGGGAGTTGTGGTCATTTAACCCTTTCTACTGCTTGTGTTTCCGCAGACCAAGATCTACAATAAGATCATGCATCTGTCCACGTCCAACCTGTCCATGGGGGAGATGACGTCCGGCCAGATCTGTAACCTCGTGGCCATCGACACCAATCAGCTGATGTGGTTCTTCTTCCTGTGCCCCAACCTCTGGGCCATGCCGGTGCAGGTGCAGCAGCCCGAATGGCATAGAAGGCGGGGACCCCCTTATAGTTAAAGACCCCTCGTCTCACCCCAAGGGCCAGGGCTTATTATGGGGTTCATGAAGCGGACACCATTATAAAAAGACAGCGGCACATTATAGGGTCTGTGCCACTTCACGGTGTGAGGTGCCGGGAACCCCGATGCCCCCAGCCGCTGTAAAGGAGGCGTTATGTCACTTGTATGGATCAGTAAGATCCTCCCTGTGGGGCGGTGATCGCCCCGCGGCTCTGCTGTGTATTGGGGGCTCAGGCTCTGTGTACTGGGAGGCGATTACAGGCCGGAAGTCACACGGTAAGAATTGGGGTAAAAGAGCTTGGGAGACGATCACCCTAAAACCTCTGGTAGCCTGAGCAACACCCCACAATCATCCCACACCCGATATTTCCGAGAGCCTGGGTGACACCCCACAATCACCCCACTCCCAAAACCTCTGAGAGCCTGGGTGTCACCCCACAATCACCCCACTCCCAAAACCTCTGAGAGCCTGGGTGACACCCCACAATCACCCCACAATCACCCCACTCCCAAAACCTCTGAGAGCCTGGGTGACACCCCACAATCACCCCACTCCCAAAACGTCTGAGAGCCTGGGTGACAATCACCCCACAATCACCCCACTCCCAAAACCTCTGAGAGCCTGGGTGACACCACGCAATCATTCCACATCCGACACCTCTGAGATCCTAGGTGACACCCCGCAATCATTCCACATCCGACACCTCTGAGATCCTAGGTGACATCCCGCAATCATTCCACATCCGACACCTCTGAGATCCTAGGTGACACCCCGCAATCATTCCACATCCGACATCTCTGAGATCCTAGGTGACACCCCGCAATCATTCCACATCCGACACCTCTGAGATCCTAGGTGACACCCCGCAATCATTCCACATCCGACACCTCTGAGATCCTAGGTGACACCCCGCAATCATTCCACATCCGACACCTCTGAGATCCTAGGTGACACCCCGCAATCATTCCACATCCGACATCTCTGAGATCCTAGGTGACACCCCGCAATCATTCCACATCCGACATCTCTGAGATCCTAGGTGACACCCCGCAATCATTCCACATCCGACACCTCTGAGATCCTAGGTGACATCCCGCAATCATTCCACATCCGACACCTCTGAGATCCTAGGTGACACCCCGCAATCATTCCACATCCGACATCTCTGAGATCCTAGGTGACACCCCGCAATCATTCCACATCCGACACCTCTGAGATCCTAGGTGACATCCCGCAATCATTCCACATCCGACACCTCTGAGATCCTAGGTGACACCCCGCAATCATTCCACATCCAACACCTCTGAGATCCTAGGTGACATCCCGCAATCATTCCACATCCGACACCTCTGAGATCCTAGGTGACACCCCGCAATCATTCCACATCCGACACCTCTGAGATCCTGGGTGACACCCCGCAATCATTCCACATCCGACACCTCTGAGATCCTAGGTGACACCCCGCAATCATTCCACATCCGACACCTCTGAGATCCTAGGTGACACCCCGCAATCATTCCACATCCGACATCTCTGAGATCCTAGGTGACACCCCGCAATCATTCCACATCCAACACCTCTGAGATCCTAGGTGACACCCCGCAATCATTCCACATCCGACACCTCTGAGATCCTGGGTGACACCCCGCAATCATTCCACATCCGACACCTCTGAGATCCTAGGTGACATCCCGCAATCATTCCACATCCGACACCTCTGAGATCCTAGGTGACATCCCGCAATCATTCCACATCCAACACCTCTGAGATCCTAGGTGACATCCCGCAATCATTCCACATCCAACACCTCTGAGATCCTAGGTGACACCCCGCAATCATTCCACATCCAACACCTCTGAGATCCTAGGTGACATCCCGCAATCATTCCACATCCGACACCTCTGAGATCCTAGGTGACACCCCGCAATCATTCCACATCCGACACCTCTGAGATCCTAGGTGACACCCCGCAATCATTCCACATCCGACACCTCTGAGATCCTAGGTGACACCCCGCAATCATTCCACATCCAACACCTCTGAGATCCTAGGTGACATCCCGCAATCATTCCACATCCGACACCTCTGAGATCCTAGGTGACACCCCGCAATCATTCCACATCCAACACCTCTGAGAGCCTGGGTGACACCCCGCAATCATTCCACATCCGACACCTCTGAGATCCTAGGTGACACCCCGCAATCATTCCACATCCGACACCTCTGAGATCCTAGGTGACATCCCGCAATCATTCCACATCCAACACCTCTGAGAGCCTAGGTGACACCCCGCAATCATTCCACATCCAACACCTCTGAGATCCTGGGTGACATCCCGCAATCATTCCACATCCGACACCTCTGAGATCCTAGGTGACATCCCGCAATCATTCCACATCCGACACCTCTGAGATCCTGGGTGACATCCCGCAATCATTCCACATCCGACACCTCTGAGATCCTAGGTGACATCCCGCAATCATTCCACATCCAACACCTCTGAGATCCTAGGTGACACCCCGCAATCATTCCACATCCGACACCTCTGAGATCCTAGGTGACATCCCGCAATCATTCCACATCCAACACCTCTGAGATCCTAGGTGACATCCCGCAATCATTCCACATCCAACACCTCTGAGAGCCTGGGTGACATCCCGCAATCATTCCACATCCGACACCTCTGAGATCCTAGGTGACACCCCGCAATCATTCCACATCCGACACCTCTGAGATCCTAGGTGACATCCCGCAATCATTCCACATCCAACACCTCTGAGAGCCTAGGTGACACCCCGCAATCATTCCACATCCGACACCTCTGAGATCCTGGGTGACATCCCGCAATCATTCCACATCCGACACCTCTGAGATCCTAGGTGACATCCCGCAATCATTCCACATCCAACACCTCTGAGATCCTAGGTGACACCCCGCAATCATTCCACATCCGACACCTCTGAGATCCTAGGTGACATCCCGCAATCATTCCACATCCGACACCTCTGAGAGCCTGGGTGACATCCCGCAATCATTCCACATCCGACACCTCTGAGATCCTAGGTGACACCCCGCAATCATTCCACATCCAACACCTCTGAGATCCTAGGTGACATCCCGCAATCATTCCACATCCAACACCTCTGAGAGCCTGGGTGACATCCCGCAATCATTCCACATCCGACACCTCTGAGATCCTAGGTGACATCCCGCAATCATTCCACATCCGACACCTCTGAGATCCTAGGTGACACCCCGCAATCATTCCACATCTGATACCTCTGAGATCCTATGTGACACCCCGCAATCATTCCACATCCGACACCTCTGAGATCCTAGGTGACACCCCGCAATCATTCCACATCCGACACCTCTGAGATCCTAGGTGACACCCCGCAATCATTCCACATCCGACACCTCTGAGATCCTAGGTGACACCCCGCAATCATTCCACATCCGACATCTCTGAGATCCTAGGTGACACCCCGCAATCATTCCACATCCGACATCTCTGAGATCCTAGGTGACATCCCGCAATCATTCCACATCCGACACCTCTGAGATCCTAGGTGACACCCCGCAATCATTCCACATCCGACACCTCTGAGATCCTAGGTGACACCCCGCAATCATTCCACATCCGACACCTCTGAGATCCTAGGTGACACCCCGCAATCATTCCACATCCGACATCTCTGAGATCCTAGGTGACACCCCGCAATCATTCCACATCCGACACCTCTGAGATCCTAGGTGACATCCCGCAATCATTCCACATCCGACACCTCTGAGATCCTAGGTGACACCCCGCAATCATTCCACATCCAACACCTCTGAGATCCTAGGTGACATCCCGCAATCATTCCACATCCGACACCTCTGAGATCCTAGGTGACACCCCGCAATCATTCCACATCCGACACCTCTGAGATCCTGGGTGACACCCCGCAATCATTCCACATCCGACACCTCTGAGATCCTAGGTGACACCCCGCAATCATTCCACATCCGACACCTCTGAGATCCTAGGTGACACCCCGCAATCATTCCACATCCAACACCTCTGAGATCCTAGGTGACATCCCGCAATCATTCCACATCCGACACCTCTGAGATCCTAGGTGACACCCCGCAATCATTCCACATCCGACACCTCTGAGATCCTAGGTGACACCCCGCAATCATTCCACATCCAACACCTCTGAGAGCCTGGGTGACACCCCGCAATCATTCCACATGCGACACCTCTGAGATCCTAGGTGACACCCCGCAATCATTCCACATCCGACACCTCTGAGATCCTAGGTGACATCCCGCAATCATTCCACATCCAACACCTCTGAGATCCTAGGTGACATCCCGCAATCATTCCACATCCGACACCTCTGAGATCCTAGGTGACACCCCGCAATCATTCCACATCCAACACCTCTGAGATCCTAGGTGACATCCCGCAATCATTCCACATCCAACACCTCTGAGATCCTAGGTGACACCCCGCAATCATTCCACATCCGACACCTCTGAGATCCTAGGTGACACCCCGCAATCATTCCACATCCAACACCTCTGAGAGCCTGGGTGACACCCCGCAATCATTCCACATGCGACACCTCTGAGATCCTAGGTGACACCCCGCAATCATTCCACATCCGACACCTCTGAGATCCTAGGTGACATCCCGCAATCATTCCACATCCAACACCTCTGAGATCCTAGGTGACATCCCGCAATCATTCCACATCCGACACCTCTGAGATCCTAGGTGACACCCCGCAATCATTCCACATCCGACACCTCTGAGATCCTAGGTGACATCCCGCAATCATTCCACATCCAACACCTCTGAGATCCTAGGTGACATCCCGCAATCATTCCACATCCGACACCTCTGAGAGCCTGGGTGACATCCCGCAATCATTCCACATCCGACACCTCTGAGATCCTAGGTGACATCCCGCAATCATTCCACATCCGACACCTCTGAGATCCTAGGTGACACCCCGCAATCATTCCACATCTGATACCTCTGAGATCCTATGTGACACCCCGCAATCATTCCACATCCGACACCTCTGAGATCCTAGGTGACACCCCGCAATCATTCCACATCCGACACCTCTGAGATCCTAGGTGACACCCCGCAATCATTCCACATCCGACACCTCTGAGATCCTAGGTGACACCCCGCAATCATTCCACATCCGACATCTCTGAGATCCTAGGTGACACCCCGCAATCATTCCACATCCGACATCTCTGAGATCCTAGGTGACATCCCGCAATCATTCCACATCCGACACCTCTGAGATCCTAGGTGACACCCCGCAATCATTCCACATCCGACATCTCTGAGATCCTAGGTGACACCCCGCAATCATTCCACATCCGACACCTCTGAGATCCTAGGTGACATCCCGCAATCATTCCACATCCGACACCTCTGAGATCCTAGGTGACACCCCGCAATCATTCCACATCCAACACCTCTGAGATCCTAGGTGACATCCCGCAATCATTCCACATCCGACACCTCTGAGATCCTAGGTGACACCCCGCAATCATTCCACATCCGACACCTCTGAGATCCTGGGTGACACCCCGCAATCATTCCACATCCGACACCTCTGAGATCCTAGGTGACACCCCGCAATCATTCCACATCCGACACCTCTGAGATCCTAGGTGACACCCCGCAATCATTCCACATCCAACACCTCTGAGATCCTAGGTGACATCCCGCAATCATTCCACATCCGACACCTCTGAGATCCTAGGTGACACCCCGCAATCATTCCACATCCGACACCTCTGAGATCCTAGGTGACACCCCGCAATCATTCCACATCCAACACCTCTGAGAGCCTGGGTGACACCCCGCAATCATTCCACATGCGACACCTCTGAGATCCTAGGTGACACCCCGCAATCATTCCACATCCGACACCTCTGAGATCCTAGGTGACATCCCGCAATCATTCCACATCCAACACCTCTGAGATCCTAGGTGACACCCCGCAATCATTCCACATCCAACACCTCTGAGAGCCTAGGTGACACCCCGCAATCATTCCACATCCGACACCTCTGAGATCCTGGGTGACATCCCGCAATCATTCCACATCCGACACCTCTGAGATCCTAGGTGACATCCCGCAATCATTCCACATCCAACACCTCTGAGAGCCTAGGTGACACCCCGCAATCATTCCACATCCGACACCTCTGAGATCCTAGGTGACATCCCGCAATCATTCCACATCCGACACCTCTGAGATCCTAGGTGACATCCCGCAATCATTCCACATCCAACACCTCTGAGAGCCTAGGTGACACCCCGCAATCATTCCACATCCGACACCTCTGAGATCCTGGGTGACATCCCGCAATCATTCCACATCCGACACCTCTGAGATCCTGGGTGACATCCCGCAATCATTCCACATCCGACACCTCTGAGATCCTAGGTGACATCCCGCAATCATTCCACATCCAACACCTCTGAGATCCTAGGTGACACCCCGCAATCATTCCACATCCGACACCTCTGAGATCCTAGGTGACATCCCGCAATCATTCCACATCCGACACCTCTGAGATCCTAGGTGACATCCCGCAATCATTCCACATCCAACACCTCTGAGAGCCTGGGTGACATCCCGCAATCATTCCACATCCGACACCTCTGAGATCCTAGGTGACATCCTGCAATCATTCCACATCCAACACCTCTGAGATCCTAGGTGACACCCCGCAATCATTCCACATCCAACACCTCAGATCCTAGGTGACACCCCGCAATCATTCCACATCCGACACCTCTGAGATCCTAGGTGACACCCCGCAATCATTCCACATCCAACACCTCTGAGATCCTAGGTGACACCCCGCAATCATTCCACATCCAACACCTCTGAGATCCTAGGTGACACCCCGCAATCATTCCACATCCGACACCTCTGAGAGCCTGGGTGACATCCCGCAATCATTCCACATCCGACACCTCTGAGATCCTAGGTGACATCCCGCAATCATTCCACATCCAACACCTCTGAGATCCTAGGTGACACCCCGCAATCATTCCACATCCGACACCTCTGAGATCCTAGGTGACACCCCGCAATCATTCCACATCCGACACCTCTGAGATCCTAGGTGACACCCCGCAATCATTCCACATCCGACACCTCTGAGATCCTAGGTGACACCCCGCAATCATTCCACATCCAACACCTCTGAGATCCTAGGTGACACCCCGCAATCATTCCACATCCAACACCTCTGAGATCCTAGGTGACATCCCGCAATCATTCCACATCCAACACCTCTGAGATCCTAGGTGACACCCCGCAATCATTCCACATCCGACACCTCTGAGATCCTAGGTGACATCCCGCAATCATTCCACATCCAACACCTCTGAGATCCTAGGTGACACCCCGCAAACATTCCACATCCAACACCTCTGAGATCCTAGGTGACACCCCGCAATCATTCCACATCCGACATCTCTGAGATCCTAGGTGACATCCCGCAATCATTCCACATCCGACACCTCTGAGATCCTAGGTGACACCCCGCAATCATTCCACATCCGACACCTCTGAGATCCTAGGTGACATCCCGCAATCATTCCACATCCGACACCTCTGAGATCCTAGGTGACATCCCGCAATCATTCCACATCCGACACCTCTGAGATCCTAGGTGACACCCCGCAATCATTCCACATCCGACACCTCTGAGATCCTAGGTGACACCCCGCAATCATTCCACATCCGACATCTCTGAGATCCTAGGTGACACCCCGCAATCATTCCACATCCGACACCTCTGAGATCCTAGGTGACACCCCGCAATCATTCCACATCCGACATCTCTGAGATCCTAGGTGACACCCCGCAATCATTCCACATCCGACATCTCTGAGATCCTAGGTGACACCCCGCAATCATTCCACATCCGACATCTCTGAGATCCTGGGTGACACCCCGCAATCATTCCACATCCGACACCTCTGAGAGCCTGGGTGACATCCCGCAATCATTCCACATCCAACATCTCTGAGATCCTAGGTGACACCCCGCAATCATTCCACATCCGACACCTCTGAGATCCTAGGTGACACCCCGCAATCATTCCACATCCGACATCTCTGAGATCCTAGGTGACACCCCGCAATCATTCCACATCCAACACCTCTGAGATCCTGGGTGACATCCCGCAATCATTCCACATCCGACACCTCTGAGATCCTAGGTGACACCCCGCAATCATTCCACATCCGACACCTCTGAGATCCTGGGTAACACCCCGCAATCATTCCACATCCGACACCTCTGAGAGCCTGGGTGACACCCCGCAATCATTCCACATCCGACACCTCTGAGATCCTAGGTGACACCCCGCAATCATTCCACATCCGACATCTCTGAGATCCTAGGTGACACCCCGCAATCATTCCACATCCAACACCTCTGAGATCCTAGGTGACACCCCGCAATCATTCCACATCCAACACCTCTGAGATCCTAGGTGACACCCCGCAATCATTCCACATCCGACACCTCTGAGATCCTAGGTGACACCCCGCAATCATTCCACATCCGACACCTCTGAGAGCCTGGGTGACATCCCGCAATCATTCCACATCCGACACCTCTGAGATCCTAGGTGACATCCCGCAATCATTCCACATCCGACACCTCTGAGATCCTAGGTGACACCCCGCAATCATTCCACATCCGACACCTCTGAGAGCCTGGGTGACACCCCGCAATCATTCCACATCCAACACCTCTGAGATCCTAGGTGACACCCCGCAATCATTCCACATCCGACACCTCTGAGATCCTAGGTGACACCCCGCAATCATTCCACATCCGACACCTCTGAGAGCCTGGGTGACATCCCGCAATCATTCCACATCCGACACCTCTGAGATCCTAGGTGACATCCCGCAATCATTCCACATCCGACACCTCTGAGATCCTAGGTGACACCCCGCAATCATTCCACATCCGACACCTCTGAGAGCCTGGGTGACACCCCGCAATCATTCCACATCCAACACCTCTGAGATCCTAGGTGACACCCCGCAATCATTCCACATCCAAAACCTCTGAGATCCTAGGTGACACCCCGCAATCATTCCACATCCGACACCTCTGAGATCCTAGGTGACACCCCGCAATCATTCCACATCCGACACCTCTGAGATCCTAGGTGACACCCCGCAATCATTCCACATCCAACACCTCTGAGATCCTAGGTGACACCCCGCAATCATTCCACACCCGACACCTCTGAGAGCCTGGGTGACATCCCGCAATCATTCCACATCCGACACCTCTGAGATCCTAGGTGACACCCCGCAATCATTCCACATCCGACACCTCTGAGATCCTATGTGACACCCCGCAATCATTCCACATCCGACACCTCTGAGATCCTAGGTGACACCCCGCAATCATTCCACATCCGACACCTCTGAGAGCCTGGGTGACATCCCGCAATCATTCCACATCCGACACCTCTGAGATCCTAGGTGACACCCCGCAATCATTCCACATCCGACACCTCTGAGATCCTAGGTGACACCCCGCAATCATTCCACATCCAACACCTCTGAGATCCTAGGTGACACCCCGCAATCATTCCACATCCGACACCTCTGAGATCCTAGGTGACACCCCGCAATCATTCCACATCCAACACCTCTGAGATCCTAGGTGACACCCCGCAATCATTCCACATCCAACACCTCTGAGATCCTAGGTGACATCCCGCAATCATTCCACATCCAACACCTCTGAGATCCTAGGTGACACCCCGCAATCATTCCACATCCGACACCTCTGAGAGCCTGGGTGACATCCCGCAATCATTCCACATCCGACACCTCTGAGATCCTAGGTGACACCCTGCAATCATTCCACATCCGACACCTCTGAGATCCTAGGTGACACCCCGCAATCATTCCACATCCGACACCTCTGAGAGCCTGGGTGACATCCCGCAATCTTTCCACATCCGACACCTCTGAGATCCTAGGTGACACCCTGCAATCATTCCACATCCGACACCTCTGAGATCCTAGGTGACACCCCGCAATCATTCCACATCCGACACCTCTGAGATCCTAGGTGACACCCCGCAATCATTCCACATCCGACACCTCTGAGATCCTAGGTGACACCCCGCAATCATTCCACATCCGACACCTCTGAGATCCTGGGTGACACCCCGCAATCATTCCACATCCGACACCTCTGAGAGCCTGGGTGACACCCCGCAATCATTCCACATCCAACACCTCTGAGATCCTAGGTGACACCCCGCAATCATTCCACATCCGATATCTCTGAGATCCTAGGTGACATCCCGCAATCATTCCACATCCGACACCTCTGAGATCCTAGGTGACATCCCGCAATCATTCCACATCCAACACCTCTGAGATCCTAGGTGACACCCCGCAATCATTCCACATCCGACACCTCTGAGAGCCTAGGTGACATCCCGCAATCATTCCACATCCAACACCTCTGAGATCCTAGGTGACACCCTGCAATCATTCCACATCCAACACCTCTGAGATCCTAGGTGACACCCCGCAATCATTCCACATCCGACACCTCTGAGAGCCTGGGTGACATCCCGCAATCATTCCACATCCGACACCTCTGAGATCCTAGGTGACACCCCGCAATCATTCCACATCCGACACCTCTGAGAGCCTGGGTGACACCCCGCAATCATTCCACATCCGACACCTCTGAGAGCCTGGGTGACATCCCGCAATCATTCCACATCCAATATCTCTGAGATCCTAGGTGACACCCCGCAATCATTCCACATCCGACACCTCTGAGAGCCTAGGTGACATCCCGCAATCATTCCACATCCAACATCTCTGAGATCCTAGGTGACACCCCGCAATCATTCCACATCCGACACCTCTGAGAGCCTAGGTGACATCCCGCAATCATTCCACATCCGACACCTCTGAGATCCTAGGTGACACCCCGCAATCATTCCACATCCAACACCTCTGAGATCCTAGGTGACACCCTGCAATCATTCCACATCCAACACCTCTGAGATCCTAGGTGACACCCCGCAATCATTCCACATCCGACACCTCTGAGATCCTAGGTGACATCCCGCAATCATTCCACATCCGACACCTCTGAGAGCCTGGGTGACATCCCGCAATCATTCCACATCCAACACCTCTGAGATCCTAGGTGACACCCTGCAATCATTCCACATCCAACACCTCTGAGATCCTAGGTGACACCCCGCAATCATTCCACATCCGACACCTCTGAGAGCCTAGGTGACACCCCGCAATCATTCCACATCCGACACCTCTGAGATCCTAGGTGACACCCCGCAATCATTCCACATCCAACATCTCTGAGATCCTAGGTGACACCCCGCAATCATTCCACATCCAACACCTCTGAGATCCTAGGTGACACCCCGCAATCATTCCACATCCGACACCTCTGAGATCCTAGGTGACATCCCGCAATCATTCCACATCCGACACCTCTGAGAGCCTGGGTGACATCCCGCAATCATTCCACATCCAACACCTCTGAGATCCTAGGTGACACCCTGCAATCATTCCACATCCAACACCTCTGAGATCCTAGGTGACACCCCGCAATCATTCCACATCCGACACCTCTGAGAGCCTAGGTGACACCCCGCAATCATTCCACATCCGACACCTCTGAGATCCTAGGTGACACCCCGCAATCATTCCACATCCAACATCTCTGAGATCCTAGGTGACACCCCGCAATCATTCCACATCCGACACCTCTGAGAGCCTAGGTGACATCCCGCAATCATTCCACATCCGACACCTCTGAGATCCTAGGTGACACCCTGCAATCATTCCACATCCGACACCTCTGAGATCCTAGGTGACACCCTGCAATCATTCCACATCCGACACCTCTGAGAGCCTGGGTGACATCCCGCAATCATTCCACATCCGACACCTCTGAGATCCTAGGTGACACCCCGCAATCATTCCACATCCGACACCTCTGAGATCCTAGGTGACACCCTGCAATCATTCCACATCCAACACCTCTGAGATCCTAGGTGACATCCCGCAATCATTCCACATCCGACACCTCTGAGATCCTAGGTGACACCCCGCAATCATTCCACATCCGACACCTCTGAGAGCCTGGGTGACATCCCGCAATCATTCCACATCCGACACCTCTGAGATCCTAGGTGACACCCCGCAATCATTCCACATCCGACACCTCTGAGATCCTAGGTGACACCCTGCAATCATTCCACATCCGACACCTCTGAGAGCCTGGGTGACATCCCGCAATCATTCCACATCCGACACCTCTGAGATCCTAGGTGACACCCCGCAATCATTCCACATCCGACACCTCTGAGATCCTAGGTGACATCCCGCAATCATTCCACATCCAACACCTCTGAGATCCTAGGTGACATCCCGCAATCATTCCACATCCAACATCTCTGAGATCCTAGGTGACACCCCGCAATCATTCCACATCCAACACCTCTGAGAGCCTGGGTGACATCCCGCAATCATTCCACATCCGACACCTCTGAGATCCTAGGTGACATCCCGCAATCATTCCACATCCAACATCTCTGAGATCCTAGGTGACACCCCGCAGTCATTCCACATCCGACACCTCTGAGAGCCTAGGTGACACCCCGCAGTCATTCCACATCCAACACCTCTGAGATCCTAGGTGACATCCCGCAGTCATTCCACATCCAACACCTCTGAGATCCTAGGTGACATCCCGCAATCATTCCACATCCGACACCTCTGAGATCCTAGGTGACATCCCGCAATCATTCCACATCCGACACCTCTGAGATCCTAGGTGACACCCCGCAGTCATTCCACATCCAACACCTCTGAGATCCTAGGTGACATCCCGCAATCATTCCACATCCGACACCTCTGAGATCCTAGGTGACACCCCGCAGTCATTCCACATCCAACACCTCTGAGATCCTAGGTGACATCCCGCAATCATTCCACATCCGACACCTCTGAGATCCTAGGTGACATCCCGCAATCATTCCACATCCAACACCTCTGAGATCCTAGGTGACATCCCGCAGTCATTCCACATCCAACACCTCTGAGATCCTAGGTGACATCCCGCAATCATTCCACATCCGACACCTCTGAGATCCTAGGTGACATCCCGCAATCATTCCACATCCGACACCTCTGAGATCCTAGGTGACATCCCGCAGTCATTCCACATCCAACACCTCTGAGATCCTAGGTGACATCCCGCAATCATTCCACATCCGACACCTCTGAGATCCTAGGTGACATCCCGCAATCATTCCACATCCGACACCTCTGAGATCCTAGGTGACATCCCGCAGTCATTCCACATCCAACACCTCTGAGATCCTAGGTGACATCCCGCAGTCATTCCACATCCAACACCTCTGAGATCCTAGGTGACATCCCGCAGTCATTCCACATCCAACACCTCTGAGATCCTAGGTGACATCCCGCAATCATTCCACATCCGACACCTCTGAGATCCTAGGTGACACCCCGCAATCATTCCACATCCGACACCTCTGAGATCCTAGGTGACATCCCGCAGTCATTCCACATCCAACACCTCTGAGATCCTAGGTGACATCCCGCAATCATTCCACATCCGACACCTCTGAGATCCTAGGTGACATCCCGCAATCATTCCACATCCGACACCTCTGAGATCCTAGGTGACACCCCGCAGTCATTCCACATCCAACACCTCTGAGATCCTAGGTGACATCCCGCAATCATTCCACATCCGACACCTCTGAGATCCTAGGTGACATCCCGCAATCATTCCACATCCGACACCTCTGAGATCCTAGGTGACACCCCGCAGTCATTCCACATCCAACACCTCTGAGATCCTAGGTGACATCCCGCAATCATTCCACATCCAACACCTCTGAGATCCTAGGTGACATCCCGCAATCATTCCACATCCAACATCTCTGAGATCCTAGGTGACACCCCGCAATCATTCCACATCCAACACCTCTGAGAGCCTGGGTGACATCCCGCAATCATTCCACATCCGACACCTCTGAGATCCTAGGTGACATCCCGCAATCATTCCACATCCGACATCTCTGAGATCCTAGGTGACACCCCGCAGTCATTCCACATCCGACACCTCTGAGAGCCTAGGTGACACCCCGCAGTCATTCCACATCCAACACCTCTGAGATCCTAGGTGACATCCCGCAGTCATTCCACATCCAACACCTCTGAGATCCTAGGTGACATCCCGCAATCATTCCACATCCGACACCTCTGAGATCCTAGGTGACATCCCGCAATCATTCCACATCCGACACCTCTGAGATCCTAGGTGACACCCCGCAGTCATTCCACATCCAACACCTCTGAGATCCTAGGTGACATCCCGCAATCATTCCACATCCGACACCTCTGAGATCCTAGGTGACACCCCGCAGTCATTCCACATCCAACACCTCTGAGATCCTAGGTGACATCCCGCAATCATTCCACATCCGACACCTCTGAGATCCTAGGTGACATCCCGCAATCATTCCACATCCAACACCTCTGAGATCCTAGGTGACATCCCGCAGTCATTCCACATCCAACACCTCTGAGATCCTAGGTGACATCCCGCAATCATTCCACATCCGACACCTCTGAGATCCTAGGTGACATCCCGCAATCATTCCACATCCGACACCTCTGAGATCCTAGGTGACATCCCGCAGTCATTCCACATCCAACACCTCTGAGATCCTAGGTGACATCCCGCAATCATTCCACATCCGACACCTCTGAGATCCTAGGTGACATCCCGCAATCATTCCACATCCGACACCTCTGAGATCCTAGGTGACATCCCGCAGTCATTCCACATCCAACACCTCTGAGATCCTAGGTGACATCCCGCAGTCATTCCACATCCAACACCTCTGAGATCCTAGGTGACATCCCGCAGTCATTCCACATCCAACACCTCTGAGATCCTAGGTGACATCCCGCAATCATTCCACATCCGACACCTCTGAGATCCTAGGTGACACCCCGCAATCATTCCACATCCGACACCTCTGAGATCCTAGGTGACATCCCGCAGTCATTCCACATCCAACACCTCTGAGATCCTAGGTGACATCCCGCAATCATTCCACATCCGACACCTCTGAGATCCTAGGTGACATCCCGCAATCATTCCACATCCGACACCTCTGAGATCCTAGGTGACACCCCGCAGTCATTCCACATCCGACACCTCTGAGATCCTAGGTGACATCCCGCAATCATTCCACATCCGACACCTCTGAGATCCTAGGTGACATCCCGCAATCATTCCACATCCGACACCTCTGAGATCCTAGGTGACACCCCGCAGTCATTCCACATCCAACACCTCTGAGATCCTAGGTGACATCCCGCAATCATTCCACATCCGACATCTCTGAGATCCTAGGTGACACCCCGCAGTCATTCCACATCCAACACCTCTGAGATCCTAGGTGACACCCTGCAATCATTCCACATCCGACACCTCTGAGAGCCTGGGTGACATCCCGCAATCATTCCACATCCGACACCTCTGAGATCCTAGGTGACATCCCGCAATCATTCCACATCCGACATCTCTGAGATCCTAGGTGACATCCCGCAATCATTCCACATCCAACACCTCTGAGATCCTAGGTGACACCCCGCAATCATTCCACATCCAACATCTCTGAGATCCTAGGTGACACCCCGCAATCATTCCACATCCGACACCTCTGAGAGCCTATGTGACATCCCGCAATCATTCCACATCCAACATCTCTGAGATCCTAGGTGACACCCCGCAATCATTCCACATCCGACACCTCTGAGATCCTAGGTGACACCCCGCAATCATTCCACATCCGACACCTCTGAGATCCTAGGTGACACCCCGCAATCATTCCACATCCGACACCTCTGAGATCCTAGGTGACACCCCGCAATCATTCCACATCCGACACCTCTGAGATCCTAGGTGACACCCCGCAATCATTCCACATCCGACACCTCTGAGAGCCTGGGTGACATCCCGCAATCATTCCACATCCGACACCTCTGAGATCCTAGGTGACACCCCGCAATCATTCCACATCCGACACCTCTGAGAGCCTGGGTGACATCCCGCAATCATTCCACATCCGACACCTCTGAGATCCTGGGTGACACCCTGCAATCATTCCACATCCAACACCTCTGAGATCCTAGGTGACACCCCGCAATCATTCCACATCCGACACCTCTGAGATCCTAGGTGACACCCCGCAATCATTCCACATCCAACACCTCTGAGATCCTAGGTGACACCCCGCAATCATTCCACATCCGACACCTCTGAGAGCCTGGGTGACATCCCGCAATCATTCCACATCCGACACCTCTGAGATCCTAGGTGACACCCTGCAATCATTCCACATCCGACACCTCTGAGATCCTAGGTGACACCCCGCAATCATTCCACATCCGACACCTCTGAGAGCCTGGGTGACACCCCGCAATCATTCCACATCCGACACCTCTGAGAGCCTGGGTGACATCCCGCAATCATTCCACATCCGACACCTCTGAGATCCTAGGTGACATCCCGCAATCATTCCACATCCGACACCTCTGAGATCCTAGGTGACACCCCGCAATCATTCCACATCCGACACCTCTGAGAGCCTAGGTGACATCCCGCAATCATTCCACATCCGACACCTCTGAGATCCTAGGTGACACCCCGCAATCATTCCACATCCAACACCTCTGAGATCCTAGGTGACACCCCGCAATCATTCCACATCCGACATCTCTGAGATCCTAGGTGACACCCCGCAATCATTCCACATCCGACACCTCTGAGATCCTAGGTGACATCCCGCAATCATTCCACATCCGACACCTCTGAGATCCTAGGTGACATCCCGCAATCATTCCACATCCGACACCTCTGAGATCCTAGGTGACATCCCGCAATCATTCCACATCCAACACCTCTGAGATCCTAGGTGACATCCCGCAATCATTCCACATCCAACACCTCTGAGATCCTAGGTGACACCCCGCAATCATTCCACATCCGACACCTCTGAGATCCTAGGTGACATCCCGCAATCATTCCACATCCGACACCTCTGAGATCCTAGGTGACACCCCGCAATCATTCCACATCCGACACCTCTGAGATCCTAGGTGACACCCCGCAATCATTCCACATCCGACATCTCTGAGATCCTAGGTGACACCCCGCAATCATTCCACATCCGACACCTCTGAGAGCCTGGGTGACATCCTGCAATGATCCCTCACCAGAAACATCACCAGAGAGTCTGAATGGCACTCAAGTTTATGAGGTTTGGGGGAGATTGCGGGGGGATTTTGGGGGTATAGACACAATTGTGGGGTGTGGAGAGGATTTTGGGGTGTGGGGATTGTGAGGTGCTGCTCCTGCTCTCAGTGAGATTCTTGTTTTTGCAGATTATTGTCGGGATCATCCTTCTCTATTACATTCTGGGGATTAGCGCCTTAATCGGAGCGGCCGTCATCATTGTGGTAGCCCCGGTACAGTATTTTGTAGCCACAAAACTCTCCCAAGCACAGAGGAGCACGCTGGTATGTATACATGGGTGTGATATGTATATGTACGCTACCGTTCCAAAGTTTGGGGTCACCCAGACAATTTTGTGGTTTCCATGAAAACTCATACTTTTATTAATCACACGAGTTGCCAAATGAATGTGAAATCTCGTCCAGACATTGACAAGGTTCGAAAAAAGATTTTTATTTGAAACTAGCTGAAGAGCCCGGCGCTGCCCGGACATAGTAACCAACTGTGGTTATAGCAAATTATAATTATCCTCCATCCCATAGTCCCGTCCCCATATACCCATCATACATATCCTCCATCCCATAGTCCAGTGCCCATATACCCATCACACACATCCTCCATCCCTTAGTCCAGTGCACATATACCCATCATACATATCCTCCATCCCTTAGTCCAGTGCACATATACCCATCACACATATCCTCCATCCCATAGTCCAGTGCCCATATACCCATCACACACATCCTCCATCCCTTAGTCCAGTGCACATATACCCATCATACATATCCTCCATCCCTTAGTCCAGTGCACATATACCCATCACACATATCCTCCATCCCATAGTCCAGTGCCCATATACCCATCATACATATCCTCCATCCCATAGTCCAGTGCCCATATACCCATCATACATATCCTCCATCCCATAGTCCAGTGCCCATATACCCATCATACACATCCTCCATCCCTTAGTCCAGTGCACATATACCCATCATACATATCCTCCATCCCATAGTCCAGTGCCCATATACCCATCACACACATCCTCCATCCCATAGTCCCGTGCCCATATACCCATCATACATATCCTCCATCCCTTAGTCCAGTGCACATATACCCGTCATACACATCCTCCATCCCATAGTCCCGTGCCCATATACCCATCATACATATCCTCCATCCCATAGTCCAGTGCCCATATACCCATCATACATATCCTCCATCCCATAGTCCAGTGCCAAATATACCCATCATACATATCCTCCATCCCATAGTCCCATGCCCATATACCCATCACACACATCCTCCATCCCATAGTCCCGTGCCCATATACCCATCATACATATCCTCCATCCCATAGTCCAGTGCCAAATATACCCATCATACATATCCTCCATCCCATAGTCCCATGCCCATATACCCATCACACACATCCTCCATCCCATAGTCCCGTGCCCATATACCCATCATACATATCCTCCATCCCATAGTCCAGTGCCAAATATACCCATCATACATATCCTCCATCCCATAGTCCCATGCCCATATACCCATCACACATCCTCCATCCCATAGTCCAGTGCCCATATACCCATCACACATCCTCCATCCCATAGTCCAGTGCCCATATACCCATCACACACATCCTCCATCCCATAGTCCCGTGCCCATATACCCATCATACATATCCTCCATCCCATAGTCCAGTGCCAAATATACCCATCATACATATCCTCCATCCCATAGTCCCATGCCCATATACCCATCACACATCCTCCATCCCATAGTCCAGTGCCCATATACCCATCACACATCCTCCATCCCATAGTCCAGTGCCCATATACCCATCATACATATCCTCCATCCCATAGTCCAGTGCCCATATACCCATCATACATATCCTCCATCCCATAGTCCAGTGCCCATATACCCATCATACATATCCGCCATCCCATAGTCCCATGCCCATATACCTATCATACATATCCTCCATCCCATAGTCCCGTGCCCATATACCCATCATACATATCCTCCATCCCATAGTCCAGTGCCCATATACCTATCATACATATCCTCCATCCCATAGTCCAGTGCCCATATACCCATCATACATATCCTCCATCCCATAGTCCAGTGCCCATATACCCATCATACATATCCTCCATCCCATAGTCCAGTGCCCATATACCCATCATACATATCCTCCATCCCATAGTCCAGTGCCCATATACCCATCATACATATCCTCCATCCCATAGTCCAGTGCCCATATACCCATCATACATATCCGCCATCCCATAGTCCCATGCCCATATACCTATCATACATATCCTCCATCCCATAGTCCAGTGCCCATATACCCATCATACATATCCTCCATCCCATAGTCCAGTGCCCATATACCCATCATACATATCCTCCATCCCATAGTCCTGTGCCCATATACCCATCATACATATCCTCCATCCCATAGTCCCGTGCCCATATACCCATCATACATATCCTCCATCCCATAGTCCAGTGCCCATATACCCATCATACATATCCGCCATCCCATAGTCCCATGCCCATATACCTATCATACATATCCTCCATCCCATAGTCCAGTGCCCATATACCCATCATACATATCCTCCATCCCATAGTCCAGTGCCCATATACCCATCATACATATCCTCCATCCCATAGTCCTGTGCCCATATACCCATCATACATATCCTCCATCCCATAGTCCCGTGCCCATATACCTATCATACATATCCTCCATCCCATAGTCCAGTGCCCATATACCCATCATACATATCCTCCATCCCATAGTCCTGTGCCCATATACCCATCATACATATCCTCCATCCCATAGTCCCGTGCCCATATACCTATCATACATATCCTCCATCCCATAGTCCCGTGCCCATATACCTATCATACATATCCTCCATCCCATAGTCCTGTGCCCATATACCCATCATACATATCCTCCATCCCATAGTCCCGTGCCCATATACCTATCATACATATCCTCCATCCCATAGTCCCGTGCCCATATACCCATCATACATATCCTCCATCCCATAGTCCCGTGCCCATATACCTATCATACATATCCTCCATCCCATAGTCCCATGCCCATATACCCATCATACATATCCTCCATCCCATAGTCCCGTGCCCATATACCTATCATACATATCCGCCATCCCATAGTCCCATGCCCATATACCCATCATACATATCCTCCATCCCATAGTCCCGTGCCCATATACCCATCATACATATCCTCCATCCCATAGTCCCGTGCCCATATACCCATCATACATATCCTCCATCCCATAGTCCAGTGCCCATATACCCATCATACATATCCTCCATCCCATAGTCCCGTGCCCATATACCCATCATACATATCCTCCATCCCATAGTCCCGTGCCCATATACCTATCATACATATCCTCCATCCCATAGTCCTGTGCCCATATACCCATCATACATATCCTCCATCCCATAGTCCCGTGCCCATATACCTATCATACATATCCTCCATCCCATAGTCCCGTGCCCATATACCCATCATACATATCCTCCATCCCATAGTCCCGTGCCCATATACCTATCATACATATCCTCCATCCCATAGTCCCATGCCCATATACCCATCATACATATCCTCCATCCCATAGTCCCGTGCCCATATACCTATCATACATATCCGCCATCCCATAGTCCCATGCCCATATACCCATCATACATATCCTCCATCCCATAGTCCCGTGCCCATATACCCATCATACATATCCTCCATCCCATAGTCCCGTGCCCATATACCCATCATACATATCCTCCATCCCATAGTCCCATGCCCATATACCCATCATACATATCCTCCATCCCATAGTCCCGTGCCCATATACCCATCATACATATCCTCCATCCCATAGTCCCGTGCCCATATACCTATCATACATATCCTCCATCCCATAGTCCAGTGCCCATATACCCATCATACATATCCTCCATCCCAAAGTCCCGTGCCCATATACCCATCATACATATCCTCCATCCCATAGTCCAGTGCCCATATACCCATCATACATATCCTCCATCCCATAGTCCAGTGCCCATATACCCATCATACATATCCTCCATCCCATAGTCCAGTGCCCATATACCTATCATACATATCCTCCATCCCATAGTCCCGTGCCCATATACCCATCATACATATCCTCCATCCCATAGTCCAGTGCCCATATACCCATCATACATATCCTCCATCCCATAGTCCAGTGCCCATATACCTATCATACATATCCTCCATCCCATAGTCCCGTGCCCATATACCTATCATACATATCCTCCATCCCATAGTCCAGTGCCCATATACCCATCATACATATCCTCCATCCCATAGTCCAGTGCCCATATACCCATCATACATATCCTCCATCCCATAGTCCAGTGCCCATATACCTATCATACATATCCTCCATCCCATAGTCCAGTGCCCATATACCCATCATACATATCCTCCATCCCATAGTCCAGTGCCCATATACCCATCATACATATCCTCCATCCCATAGTCCAGTGCCCATATACCCATCATACATATCCACCATCCCATAGTCCAGTGCCCATATACCCATCATACATATCCTCCATCCCATAGTCCAGTGCCCATATACCCATCATACATATCCTCCATCCCATAGTCCCGTGCCCATATACCCATCATACATATCCTCCATCCCATAGTCCCATGCCCATATACCTATCATACATATCCTCCATCCCATAGTCCCGTGCCCATATACCTATCATACATATCCTCCATCCCATAGTCCAGTGCCCATATACCCATCATACATATCCTCCATCCCATAGTCCCGTGCCCATATACCCATCATACATATCCTCCATCCCATAGTCCCGTGCCCATATACCCATCATACATATCCTCCATCCCATAGTCCAGTGCCCATATACCCATCATACACATCCTCCATCCCATAGTCCCGTGCCCATATACCCATCATACATATCCTCCATCCCATAGTCCAGTGCCCATATACCTATCATACACATCCTCCATCCCATAGTCCAGTGCCCATATACCTATCATACACATCCTCCATCCCATAGTCCCGTGCCCATATACCCATCATACATATCCTCCATCCCATAGTCCCGTGCCCATATACCCATCATACATATCCTCCATCCCATAGTCCAGTGCCCATATACCTATCATACATATCCTCCATCCCATAGTCCAGTGCCCATATACCCATCATACATATCCTCCATCCCATAGTCCAGTGCCCATATACCCATCATACATATCCTCCATCCCATAGTCCCGTGCCCATATAC
The DNA here is from genome assembly GCF_039654945.1 of Dendrobates tinctorius. Taxonomy (NCBI): domain Eukaryota; kingdom Metazoa; phylum Chordata; class Amphibia; order Anura; family Dendrobatidae; genus Dendrobates; species Dendrobates tinctorius. The sequence continues at coordinate 701,748 of NW_027362107.1, forward strand.
CCATCATACATATCCACCATCCCATAGTCCAGTGCCCATATACCCATCATACATATCCTCCATCCCATAGTCCAGTGCCCATATACCCATCATACATATCCTCCATCCCATAGTCCCGTGCCCATATACCCATCATACATATCCTCCATCCCATAGTCCCATGCCCATATACCCATCATACATATCCTCCATCCCATAGTCCCGTGCCCATATACCCATCATACATATCCTCCATCCCATAGTCCAGTGCCCATATACCCATCATACATATCCTCCATCCCATAGTCCCGTGCCCATATACCTATCATACATATCCTCCATCCCATAGTCCAGTGCCCATATACCCATCATACATATCCTCCATCCCATAGTCCCGTGCCCATATACCCATCATACATATCCTCCATCCCATAGTCCAGTGCCCATATACCCATCATACATATCCTCCATCCCATAGTCCAGTGCCCATATACCTATCATACATATCCGCCATCCCATAGTCCAGTGCCCATATACCCATCATACATATCCTCCATCCCATAGTCCAGTGCCCATATACCCATCATACATATCCTCCATCCCATAGTCCAGTGCCCATATACCCATCATACATATCCTCCATCCCATAGTCCCGTGCCCATATACCTATCATACATATCCGCCATCCCATAGTCCAGTGCCCATATACCCATCATACATATCCTCCATCCCATAGTCCAGTGCCCATATACCCATCATACATATCCTCCATCCCATAGTCCAGTGCCCATATACCCATCATACATATCCTCCTTCCCATAGTCCCGTGCTCATATACCCATCATACATATCCTCCATCCCATAGTCCCGTGCTCATATACCTATCATACATATCCTCCATCCCATAGTCCCGTGCCCATATACCCATCATATATATCCTCCATCTCATAGTCCCGTGCTCATATACCCATCATACATATCCTCCATCCCATAGTCCAGTGCCCATATACCCATCATACATATCCTCCATCCCATAGTCCAGTGCCCATATACCCATCATACATATCCTCCATCTCATAGTCCCGTGCCCATATACCCATCATACATATCCTCCATCCCATAGTCCAGTGCCCATATACCCATCATACATATCCTCCATCCCATAGTCCAGTGCCCATATACCCATCACACATCCTCCATCCCATAGTCCCATGCCCATATACCCATCATACATATCCTCCATCCCATAGTCCAGTGCCCATATACCCATCATACATATCCACCATCCCATAGTCCCGTGCCCATATACCCATCATACATATCCTCCATCCCATAGTCCCATGCCCATATACCCATCATACATATCCTCCATCCCATAGTCCAGTGCCCATATACCCATCACACATCCTCCATCCCATAGTCCCGTGCCCATATACCCATCACACATCCTCCATCCCATAGTCCCGTGCCCATATACCCATCATACATATCCGCCATCCCATAGTCCCGTGCCCATATACCCATCATACATATCCTCCATCTTATAGTCCCGTGCCCATATACCCATCATACATAACCTCCATCCCATAGTCCCATGCCCATATACCCATCATACATATCCTCCATCCCATAGTCCCGTGCCCATATACCCATCATACATATCCTCCATCCCATAGTCCAGTGCCCATATACCCATCACACATCCTCCATCCCATAGTCCCGTGCCCATATACCTATCATACATATCCTCCATCTTATAGTCCCATGCCCATATACCCATCATACATATCCTCCATCCCATAGTCCAGTGCCCATATACCCATCACACATCCTCCATCCCATAGTCCCTTGCCCATATACCCATCATTCATATCCGCCATCCCATAGTCCAGTGCCCATATACCCATCATACATATCCTCCATCCCATAGTCCAGTGCCCATATACCCATCACACATCCTCCATCCCATAGTCCCGTGCCCATATACCCATCATACATATCCGCCATCCCATAGTCCCGTGCCCATATACCCATCATACATATCCTCCATCTTATAGTCCAGTGCCCATATACCCATCATACATATCCACCATCCCATAGTCCCGTGCCCATATACCCATCATACATATCCTCCATCTTATAGTCCAGTGCCCATATACCCATCATACATATCCTCCATCCCATAGTCCCGTGCCCATATACCCATCATACATATCCTCCATCCCATAGTCCAGTGCCCATATACCCATCATACATATCCTCCATCCCATAGTCCCGTGCCCATATACCCATCATATATATCCTCCATCTCATAGTCCAGTGCCCATATACCCATCACACATCCTCCATCCCATAGTCCCGTGCCCATATACCCATCATACATATCCTCCATCCCATAGTCCAGTGCCCATATACCCATCATACATATCCTCCATCCCATAGTCCAGTGCCCATATACCCATCACACATCCTCCATCCCATAGTCCCGTGCCCATATACCCATCATACATATCCTCCATCCCATAGTCCAGTGCCCATATACCCATCACACATCCTCCATCCCATAGTCCCGTGCCCATATACCCATCATACATATCCTCCATCCCATAGTCCAGTGCCCATATACCCATCATACATATCCACCATCCCATAGTCCTGTGCCCATATACCCATCATACATATCCTCCATCCCATAGTCCTGTGCCCATATACCCATCATACATATCCTCCATCCCATAGTCCCATGCCCATATACCCATCATACATATCCTCCATCCCATAGTCCAGTGCCCATATACCCATCATACATATCCTCCATCCCATAGTCCTGTGCCCATATACCCATCATACATATCCTCCATCCCATAGTCCCGTGCCCATATACCCATCATACATATCCTCCATCCCATAGTCCTGTGCCCATATACCCATCATACATATCCTCCATCCCATAGTCCCGTGCCCATATACCCATCATACATATCCTCCATCCCATAGTCCTGTGCCCATATACCCATCATACATATCCTCCATCCCATAGTCCTGTGCCCATATACCCATCATACATATCCTCCATCCCATAGTCCCGTGCCCATATACCCATCATACATATCCTCCATCCCATAGTCCAGTGCCCATATACCCATCATACATATCCTCCATCCCATAGTCCCGTGCCCATATACCCATCATACATATCCACCATCCCATAGTCCCATGCCCATATACCTATCATACATATCCTCCATCCCATAGTCCCGTGCCCATATACCCATCATACATATCCTCCATCCCATAGTCCAGTGCCCATATACCCATCACACATCCTCCATCCCATAGTCCCGTGCCCATATACCCATCATACATATCCTCCATCCCATAGTCCAGTGCCCATATACCCATCATACATATCCACCATCCCATAGTCCTGTGCCCATATACCCATCATACATATCCTCCATCCCATAGTCCTGTGCCCATATACCCATCATACATATCCTCCATCCCATAGTCCCGTGCCCATATACCCATCATACATATCCTCCATCCCATAGTCCAGTGCCCATATACCCATCATACATATCCTCCATCCCATAGTCCAGTGCCCATATACCCATCACACATCCTCCATCCCATAGTCCCGTGCCCATATACCCATCATACATATCCTCCATCCCATAGTCCAGTGCCCATATACCCATCATACATATCCACCATCCCATAGTCCAGTGCCCATATACCCATCATACATATCCACCATCCCATAGTCCTGTGCCCATATACCCATCACACATCCTCCATCCCATAGTCCCGTGCCCATATACCCATCATACATATCCTCCATCCCATAGTCCTGTGCCCATATACCCATCATACATATCCTCCATCCCATAGTCCCGTGCCCATATACCCATCATACATATCCGCCATCCCATAGTCCAGTGCCCATATACCCATCATACATATCCTCCATCCCATAGTCCAGTGCCCATATACCCATCATACATATCCACCATCCCATAGTCCTATGCCCATATACCCATCATACATATCCTCCATCCCATAGTCCCGTGCCCATATACCCATCATACATATCCTCCATCCCATAGTCCCGTGCCCATATACCCATCATACATATCCTCCATCCCATAGTCCCGTGCCCATATACCCATCATACATATCCTCCATCCCATAGTCCACCATTATGACATCATATTGAGGGGCGGGGCTTGATACGCACACGCTTCTTCCCCAGTATGTACATACACACACACACATACATATACATACATACACATACATACATACATACACGCACACACACACACACATACACACATAGAATCATAGAATCATAGAATCGTAGAGTTGGAAGGGATCTCCTGGGCCATCTGGTCCAACCCCCTGCTCAAAGCAGGATTCGCTAAATCATCCCAGTCAGATGTCTGTCCAGCCTCTGTTTGAAGACTTCCATTGAAGGAGAACTCACCACTTCTCGTGGCAGCCTGTTCCACTCATTGATCACTCTAACTGTCAAAAAGTTTTTTCTAATATCTAATCTGTGTCTCCTCCCATTCAGTTTCATCCCATTGCTTCTAGTCTTTCCTTGTGCAAATGAGAATAAAGTTGATCCTTCTACAATGTGACAGCCCTTTAGATATTTGTAGACAGCTATTAAGTCTCCTCTCAGTCTTCTCTTTTGCAAACTAAACATTCCCAAATCCTGCAACCTTTCCTCATAAGACAGGGTTTGCAGACCGGTCACCATTCTGGTCGTTCTTTTCTGAACTTGCTCCAGTTTGTTGATGTCTTTTTTAAAATGTGGTGCCCAAAACTGGACACAATATTCCAGATGAGGTCTGACCAAAGAGGAGTAGAGGGAAATAATGACTTCACGTGATCTAGACTGTATGCTTCTGTTAATACATCCTAGAATTGCATTTGCCTTTTTTGCTGCTGCATCACACTGTTGACTCATATTCAGTCTGTGATCTATTAGTATACCCAAGTCTTTTTCACATGTGCTGTCACTTAGCCCTATTCCCCCCATTCTGTATATGCTTTTTTCATTTTTATTGCCCAGATGTAGTACTTTGCATTTCTCCCTGTTAAAAACCATTCTGTTAGTTGCTGCCCACTTCTCCAGTTTATTTATATCTTTTTGAATCCTCTCTCTTCTCTAGTATTAGCTATCCCTCCTAGCTTTGTGTCATCAGCAAATTTAATCCGTTTACCCTCAATTCCTTCATCTAAATCGTTGTTAAAGATGTTGAACAATACAGGGCCCAGGACAGAGCCCTGTGGTACCCCACTTGAGACATTCTTCCAACTGGATGTGCAGCCATTTTGTCAGGTCGGCGGTCACGGCTGCACCCGCTCCCGCCCCTCCTCCAGCGGCGACCGCCGCCTCCTCCTCCTACCGGCGTCCTCGCCGCGGCGCGATCCCATGCTCTGCCTCCCCTCCTGTGACGGCACCGCGCTCCTTCCTTAGGGCGCGCGCGCGCACCAGCGTTCTCTCTTCCGCCTACGGGGGGTGGCGCCGGGGGCGGCACGTACCGCCCGCTTCCGGACCCTAGGGTATTTCTGGCGCGCTCTCTATTGAGAGGACGCCTGAGTGTTTCTGTGCGCTCGCCACGTTGCGCTTTGGCCCCCTTCAGGTTCCTATAGTGCCGCCTGTTTCCTGTCTGTCTCCCCCTTGGCTTCCAGTCCCCGCTCTTCATCCTTGTTCCCAGTGTTCGTTCCCTGCATGCCCGCTCTGTTCTCCCTTCTGGTAA